>NC_056731.1:1244947848-1245006838 GCF_019279795.1 Protopterus annectens | reverse complement strand
TAAAGACCAAATTCTTCAGGGTTTCCCCGTCCCACTCCATTTCCTACTAGGTTCCTTTGTCTCTCTGGTGAGCAGCTGTACTCTACAATATTTACACTAGAGCTCACAAGCCTATCCTCCTCAGTGGAAGGATGACAGATATACCTGTACATACCTTCCATTTATTATTCTCTAAGCAGAGCAGATGACTAATGCTGAATGGCATACACCTGCTGCACTGGTTACTGCCAGGGGTCAAGGTTCAATCACAATGCAGCTACCACTACGAGGGCAATGCAACATGCATGATAAGCTCTACTGCCATATTGTAAGATAGGAATAATATGCATTATACACTTATTGCTTCTAAAGTTGCACGTCATATATATGTTTTATGTATGTATTTTGCTAACATTCTCCCTCCTTTGATTGCTTCTATTCTATCCAGAAACATATACCACATTTATTTCATTCTGCCTAGCCTCTTCCCTCTCTGGGCGTAGCTTAACTAGGCAAGTAATTTTATTGTACATTTCTGCAAGAAGGATTGCATTTTGTATTGACAAATACCACTACAGGTCTTGATACATAGTCCTGGAGTACAGATCACGTCGACAGAGTCCCTGACTAATACTCTCACATGCCCACCAAAGTATCCCACAATAGACACATGCTCCCAATATGAGCAGAACAACACAAATGGCAATCATGATATTCAGTATGACTGAACCCCATCCACCAAATGGTTTGTGGAAATGGTTCGTCAGTGGGTTTGGGCCTGGTTCCGCCATGGATGACACCTGCTGTATTACCTCTAGGTGGGCGTTGATTCTGGTCTTTTTATGTGGTACTTGGACACAGCGATGTTCTTTAATGAGCGCGCACGTACCAATTCTCGCCGGCAGGGTGCAGTCGTGCGCTATTACATTTTGTGACACAACAGTTCTCATTGCATCCAGTTCATCAGTCACAAGTTCAAGAGTGGTAAGTCACATTCATCATTCCTCCGACAGGTTTTGACAACTTCCTCTGTTCCCTGATTGATTTCACTACTCCACAAGCTGGGAGTGTTCCAGCCCAGGTTATGACGCTGTCACTGAAGTCCATATGGATCGATATTCCTTTATCTCTTGCAGAAAACTGGAATGTCAGAACAGCTTCCATTTCACCCACTGGATTAGTAGGTTTCTCGACTGTGTTCCCAGTTCTTCGAGCTATGTGTGTTAAAGTTCGTTTGTACCCAGAGGCAATTGTGCAGTATGTCATGTGACTGGAGCCAGATAACCCAAATAACAACTGCCGGACCAATTCTCAGATAACCATTGATATGCTTATTTCCCACAAACAAAATAACAATATTCTACTTTACTTCTGATGCGGGTTACCTCTGCATGTAACATCTGCCTGTCTATAACAGAGGACTGTTTATACAATTCAGGATGTTTCTGCACATCCTTCCACGTTGTTCTCATGAAGCTTCAATGCAGATTCTGAATGGTGCTACAAGTAGTACTGTGATCTTTGGCTGTTATATGACATTTGTAAAACACAGTTATGTTACAAATACTCCCACCAACTTGAACTGTATCATGTTTATAACAACATACAATTACTTTTTGTGTAACAGGTAAGTACAGTGCCACTTTGTCCTGTGATCTCACAGAACCTGTATCAAAGTGTAAATATTCACATGTCTCAATCTATCCCCAAGGGGACACCATACATCGGAAGTCCTCCATATGATGTAGGTATGGCAGTACAAACACAGCAATTTAAAATGTTCATAGTGTGTACATGCACACGCCATGCCTAGGTATTTGTTGAAGTGTGGAAGACACTCTGTGGCCAGTTCATCACGTATCACTATTTGTATCCGTGTAGTTATATGCAGGTAAGGTCCCAGCAAATGTAAAGTTAACACAAACATGGTTAATAGGTGTATAATCATTATGACAGTAAACCAAATGTCTTTGGGGTTGCTTTGTATTGTTATACAGTCTGGCCAGGGTGATTCAGGCTCTATGGTATATCAGCTACAAGATGTTGATCAGACTTGATATCCTTTACCGGTTTGAAAACTGTGAGGTGAACCCAGGACGACCTCTCAGCATACTTTACTGCAGTAGGCGTTGCCAACACTACCTGGTACAGACCTTCACACTTTCCACTTGCCAATTATCTTGTTTGGATAACAGTGACATACACACAGGATACTGGTGTCAGCTATGCGTCCGCTTCACTTGCTCTTTTTATCTGTAAAAGACTTTAACTGCAAAACAGTGTTATTGGTTAACAATCCTCTCATGTCACCTGCTAATGAGCCATCGACCTCCGGCTCTGCAGGCATGACAGCTTTCCACTCTGGCACATGATATGCCATTCCACATACTACTTGAAGTGGGTGCAACACTTTACATTTGGAACTGTTGTCATGCTCAGCAATGCTAGAGGTAGACAGCAAATGTAACTCGTCTGGGTGTCACCCACCAACCTCCTGTACTTATTTCTCCGGATCCCATTGTACCGAGCCAGCAGTCATGCTGACTGTGGGTTGTACATGCAATTTACACTCATGGAAATACAACATAATCCCCAGGTTATGTGATTGTCTGGTTCACTAAATGTGTTCTATTGTCACTGTAGCTTCTTTACAGTATGCCCGATCTCGGGATACTTAATTTACTGGCACCTTTGCCACTGCTGCTGCATCCAGATTCATGGTTGGGAATGCTTCTACCCATTTTGATTATATATATGTGTAATCACTAAACAGTATTTCTTCCCTTCACATTTATTCAGATGTATGAACTACATACAAATAGTACGGAACGGTTATGGTGGTGTAGGTAAATACACTCCCTTCGGTTTAAATGCTCCCTGTGCATGATATCTACTGCAAATGTGACACGCTGCTCATGATGTTTGTATGTGGTTCCTAATTCCGTATGTTAGTATTCTGTTAACCAATGTACCATCCCCCCTGTTGAGACATGTCTCTACCCATGGCTCCACAAAGCCGCATATCTGACTACATTAGACGTTAATATTGGCTTTCTCACTGTGGATATGTGCGGTCCGTCTTCAAGGATTGCTCCTCGCCATACCCACGCCGGCTTTTCTGCTTTCAGAGTTGCTGTTTGCATTGTTTGTAACATTTCTACATGTAAAATGTCTGAGGATTGTCATTCCTCATTCAAACATACACTTTCCAACTGTGAGGCTGCTTGTTTTGCAGCTGCATGAGCTCATGCCTTACCTTTCCTACTGTTATCCTGTTGCTATCTATGACCTGCACATTTACAATTAGCTACTTTAGTGGGTAACGGAATGGAATGGAATGCATTCAGGATCAATTGCGCATGATTAATCGGTTTACCGGTGGATGTTATCATTCCCGTATTCTTCCACTGCTGCTCATAAACATGCACTGTACAGACAACATACTGACTATCGGGACATATGTCCACACATCAGGTTTTCGCCACAGTACAAGCACGTGTTAAAGCTATCTATTCTGCTGCTTGAGCAGACACGTTATGCTGCAGGGGTTGGGCGTCTACAATCTCATTATCAATAACTACTGCATAACATACTTGATTCGTTCCTGTAGCACTCTGTATACATGATCCGTACACATTAACCGCCACCTCTGCATCATCTAAGAGTATATCAGTGATATATCATGTCTGTGTGTAGTTATTTCATCCCTTTCGTATAGGCAACTGTGTGGTGTGCCATACACAGGTGTCGGATGACGTTGATAGGTTTAATGTTGTACAACGTTCAATCACCATATGAGGTTGACTCAGTGGTATGGTCAAACAAGACAAATGTCTAGCACGGGTCAGGAATGCTATCTTCTCTTGCAGCAGAATGATCGCAACTGCAGGAGACATTCTCACAGTGAGAGGGTGGTATGATAACATTGAGGCCGGGGCCTGTACTGCCATGGGTGCTACAACAACTGCCTGTACACAATGTGGCACTGACCATGCCACAGTGTCCAACTGCAATGAGTGGTAAGCTATGTAGCGTTGCTTACTTCCATGCTGTTGCATCAAGACTGACGTCATATCTCGCCGCTTACAATCTACAGTCTGACAACATGTGTTATGATTATTCGGGAGACCTAATACAGATGTTGAAGATATCAATTGTTTTAGTCTGCAGACAGTTGTTTCTGCTACTGTAAGCCAGTGTAGTATGTGTTGTGCTGCCATAGGTGTATTAAAGATTAAGGCAGACAATACAGCAGATTCAGAAGCATTGTTTGGTAACCAGCTTTGACAAATGTTAGTCGGCACAGAAAGGACTTCATTCCCTTCTTGGTAGTTGGCTTGGGTGCTTGTGAAATTGCTACCTTCCTATCGTCATGTAATGTTCTACCCTACTTGGATACTACATATCCCAGGTACTTGACCTGTATTCTCTGTAGTTGCAATTTATGCTTGCTTACTTTATGTTCCTGTTCTGCTGAATATCTCAATGATGCTATTGTATCTTCCATACATTGCTGCTGGGTAGGGGCCGCAAGCAGAATATCATCCACATAAAGTAGAACTTGACTGGCCCCGGGTGTAGTAAACACCGGAATGTAGCTAGCCATCTCCTGTGGAATATCGTTGTACTTTCACAGTATACCTGTGATAGCCGGGTATGGCTGTATCTGTTACCCTGAATGTAAATGCAAAGCAATACGGACTATCTGGATGTATAGGTATTGCAAAGGAAGCATAGCTTATATGTACCACGGTAAGATACTTCTGTGGCGTGTTCATAGCATTCAATATTGTGTGTGGGTCTGGCACCATCGGTACCCTAGGTATTATTACATGATTTACAGCTTGTAAATCCTGTACCATCCGCCATTCCCCCTTTGTTTTCTGATCAGAAGATACAGGGGTATTGCATGGTGAATAGCGATTACTTTGTAGATGGGGAATTCACTCTGTGACTTTACAGATATCATCTGGTGTCCACGGTCTATACACTACGGGGGTTGGGTCCTGGCCTTCCTGTCCTGCATGAGGGTTCGGTACTTCAATTAATTGACAGATATCCTCACTCTGTTCTAGTGACTGTCTTCTTACTCGAGTGTCCCTAGGTATGTTACGAGTTCGGGATGTGGTTTCAATAGCTTCTCTTACATTTGGTCGCTAGATACCTCTGTTGCCACAGGATAACGTGGGGACTAGCCTGCCCTCCTGCTTCATATCCTGGATGTGGTATCGAGGTGGTAGAGGGGGCTGTCGCTACTACTGTATTATTATCTCCTTTGTGTACGATGATGCTTTCACATTTGTAGTGTTCTGTTCCCTTCGGTTCACTACCTCAATCCACCTATGTGCTTGACGGATACCCAATTGTCGCTGTTTTGTCGCCTGCACATCTTAGGGCTGCCACCTTTTCAAATGCACAATATGGGACATTAGTGTTCGAACGTGTACTTTGCCTGGAAAAGCATACCCACGGCCAGTACATAGGACAGGACTTCACTTTTGCCAGGAGAGCTACCAATTCTTGTAGCATTTCAGTTGCTTATTCTGTTTATTATGATATTTTGTTGTTCCAGATACAATATTAGTGTTTTATGCTACCATTTGAAAAGATATCTGGGAAATCTTTGTCCTGAGATATCAAGACATTTGCCATGTGTTCGGTTTGTTTGCAGGACACAACTGGCCAAAGAGGGACTGTCTCTCAGGGTGGGACAGGTGGTTACCCTAGAACATGTGCATCACATTTTCAGAGATTACAATGTTTCAGTAACGATATTTTGTCTAATATACCATCAATGTCATATTTATTACCCCATTTTGCTGAATATCTCACATTATGTGCTCTCTGCGATTGCATATACTTCACGCCACCCCAAACGCGGATCACATGATCTGTTTGTTCACTAATCTCCCATATCCTCTACACGACTGTTACGCACCCTTCTCTCATGCCACGTGGTATCTCCTTCCCTGTATCCACTGTAGTGTCTACAATGACTATTTACTCTGCTCTGTGTTCCCCTGACCTATGTTCAGATTTAACACTATTTGGATTGGTCTTGACCGCTATCACAACTGTTAACAGAAACACAATGTAGTCTGGTCCCTGATCTACAATAGAGACAAAGAGGCAAACACTCCTTACCTGAGCCTCCTGTTTAAGGCTGCACGCTTTTCTTCTTGGGATCCAGTTTTCCGCCAGCCACACATCAGACAGTGGACAGCCTCTTTACACACAACAATTCAGTCGGAGGTCTTTTCATTCAAGAAGAACCATTTAGGCAAATTCTCCTGCAGATGTCTAACCACCCATGCACTCTGACCTGTAGCTTACCAAGGGAATTCCGGATTACAAGGATCACAATGTCAAATAAGTTGTTAAAACCAGACTGTAGTTATCAGTAGGCTTTTCTAAGTGACAGTCAATAACACAGGAGGCTCGGGTTCACAACGTTTTAGTAGTGTACACAGGCAAGCAAAATAATATACAGTCCAAGTATGGGAGTTTTGTCTGACTCTATACAGTAAGCAACTTCTTTATATAGTGTTTACAATCAGCTTTTGCCCACCTCACTGACGTGGACGGTCACAGGGCATTTCCATCACTATGGTCCGCAATAGTTTATACATACGCGGGTGCTGGGGTCGTGTTTTAAAATGTTTTCCCATGTGAATAACACAGCCTTGCAAGGCACCTGGTCAATTACAGTGTCCTTCTGTGATTGTAGCTGTTTCAAGGACCCTGGACTGTTCCGATACAGTAGTCTGTTAATTTCTTAATACGTTGCTTTGTCTCTCTGGTAAGGAGTTGTACTCTTATCTTCGATAGAGCTCACAAGGCCATCCTCCTCAGAGGAAGGGTGATGTTATGCATGTACATACATTTATTGTTCTGTAAGCCAGCAGATAATTAATGCTGAGAGACATAAGCCTGCTGTACTGGTTACTGCCAGGGTCAGAATTCCATCACACTACAGCTAGCTTCACCAATTACATGCAGGATCAGTTCTACTGCCATATTGTACGGTACAATTCAATGCATTATATAGTATTTCGAGTCTTAACTGGCACTTCATATGTGTTTCTATATATATTTTTCGAACAACATCCATCCGCCATATGCATGTTGTTCCGTCCTTACCTTGACCGTGTGTATTTGGCCGTCCGGCAACGCTACTCTCCACATGTGATGTCCCACCTTCCCCTTCTTTGCCTGTAGCACCCTGTTAGGACGTCCTGTTTGGTAGGCACGGTTCCGCTATATGTCTTCGACTTCTCTGCATAGCTAATCATCGATGCGGTGGTTCGACAACCCGACTTGTCCACATGTGTACAGTTATGTGCACCGTGTCGTATGCAAACCTATATGGTTTCGACGTGGTACATACCACATGCGGGATGTACACATTCTGCAGACACATTCACATGCAGCCATTTCCATATCTGTACCTGAGGTGGGTTGGTGACATGTGGGTACGATTTGCCTCGTGGCACTGCCTAACACAAACATCTTACCACATTTCAGGTATGCACATTGTGTGTAGGTGTATAGCTGCACAGATGCTAGCAGGTTTGGGTGCACAGGTGTACATGGGTGGGACTTACATGCTACAATGAGGCTATTGTGTATTACATCTGAATGCATGGGTTCTGCTTCTGGATATTACACTCAACATACGCCATCCAGTGTATGCGACAGAGACGTTGCTGGGTGTGGGATATGCTGCTATGCACATGTTTGCCTGTGTTTAAGGTATCTTGGTTCCTTCCTGTTGTTATGTCAACACAGCTACCCGGCTATGTACTGTCACTGCTGCTTGTGACCATTTTGGTTGGCACCTTTTCCAATGACCATAGTGGGACATGTTTTGTGGAACATCGGATTTTGCAAGACAACATATACCCACAGTAAGTGGAGTTGACAGGACTTTACTTGTTTGCCATAATATACACTTATTCTGTTAGCATTTGGGTTCCTTATTCAGTTTCTTATGCCATGTATGTGTTTCATATACAATTATATGTTTTATGCTACTATTACATGTATATTGCAGGAATATTTTTGGCAGGGAATCTCAGGTCATTTTCCATTTTTTCGATTTTGGCAGGGACACAACTGTCAATGAGGGACTGTCCACGGCACATTGGGACAGCTGGTAACCCTGGTGACCATGCCCATGTCGCTACTGGGGTTGCCACCTTTTCCAGTTGCCAAGGTGGGATATTTCCGGGACTCACATCTGAGTTTACACACCGACACATACACACGGTCACTATATAGCTAGAACTTCACTTGTTTGCCTAAATACAAGCTTATTGTTGTGGCAGTTTGGTTGCTTATTCTGTTTCTTGTGTCATTTAGGTATTTCAGTTACAGAAATAACCAATTCATGCTACCATTACATTAAATACGGGATATCATTATGTCCTACACTCTAGCACATTTGCCATTTTAATATTTTTTTCGGACACAACTGGCCATAGAGGGACTGCCCTCACAAAGTGGGACAGGTGGTGACCTTAGCCGCTACTCCTATGTCGGTAAAGCGGCGCGCTGACATGCTGCTGTACACCTTCTCTGAGTATAACCAGTGACGGTGCATTGCGGGACACACGCGGTCTCATGCGTATCCTTTGCTCCTTGGACGGGTACACTTAAGCCTTCGTGGGTTGTATTTGCTTATCCGTTTAGTTGGGACGGGTACTATGTTGCATACTCTACGTGCGTTTCATTCTGCACGGGCCCTGGCTGCTGCCACTACTATTATGGGCGGACCGTGGCAGTCAGCACATTAGGTTGCTCACCGCATGCCGGCTTAGCCACGCCTCCGGACGCATCCTACTTGGGCTCGCTCACGTACACTACGCACGTGTCTGTGATTGCGGTGCACTCTCATTAATATGCATATGGCGCTACTACGCCGGCTATTCACTGCACCGCCGGCACAGCCCTTACGACGGCCTTGCGCCGAGCTTCATGAATCCCGGGGGTAGTCTTTCAGTCAAGGTATTGACTGCTGGTGCATATAACAGGATCTGCTGCTAAAGTCGGTCTTATATTTTTAATTTTTTTTATTATTCAGTTTGAGAAAATGTATTATTATTATTTTCTGGCAATGAGTTTTGCTGTTCAGATAATTATGCTGGCTGGGGAAGAAGTTATTGCTGTATTTTAATGTATATGAAACGTTTTTGTGTTTTGGAGCTTTTCCTTTTAGTTTTCTTCATGAAATCAATGTGTTAGTGAACAGTTTTTTCCATGGAGTTCTTTCAGATTTTACAATGATTTCAAGGCCATTTTTCTGTGACTTTCTCTGGAGATAATATGAAGATTTTAAGAATTATTTATATTTCCTGTGTAAATGGGGTGCTATATAATTTTCTGTGTGGGTTGCAATTGCAGTATGTATGTTTAAATTAGCAAATGCATGGTATCATTTCACAAAGTGGGGGAAGTCACCTCAAAATCAAACAATTACAGACCTATCAGCCATATTACTGGAGGTTTAAGGTATCACAAAGTGAAAACTAGCTTGGTTGGGTTTTTCTTACAGTTTTTACTGGATAGTTTGCCTGTGTGGCCTTTTTACCCATTGATTTGTAAAGGCTAGAATTATGAATGTGGTTCTATCCGCTGCAAAGGACATTGTGGACACACAGTTTGAGTCATCATTAGCCAACAGTGATTATGTGACTGTATGACTGAAGTGGGTAGAAGGGTAAAAATGAAAAAATAAAAAAATTATTGTGTGTTATAAAAGAGTGGGTTATACTGTATTGCGAAAGAAGTCAAGGATGAGTTAACTGTGAAGAATCCCCTCAAATTATCTATGGTATGATCACAGTTATTCTCATTGGGGTAATATATAATTAACGACTATGGCAGAAATTTTCAACCTTTTTCATCTCGTGGCACACATAAACTAATTGCAAACTCCCACCCCCACTCCCCAGTAAGAAAACCTCCATAAAAACTTCTCCAAAGCCAACTTCATGCTTCTCAAGTCAGAAGTGACAAACTTCATGACACCCATGCAGACGGGAACTGAAAGTTTGACTGCTGAGTCCTACACTAAGGCACTGTACGAGCACATCCACTCATGCATGAATTGTGCAATCCCAAATAGAACCAAGACGCCTCCTACAAAATAAGGAAGCCAATCAGGTGGTCCCCTGCCATAAACAAACTTTACAACAAAAGGAAGAAACTGTTGCAGAAAAGCCGAAAATCCCATGATGCAAAAGTTCCCTTACCAGCCAAAGTAAGAAGCTGAGATCCCTCATAAACTCCTCCAAAGCTAGTTACGAAAATAAAATTGCCAAATATTCCAAAGACAACCACAAGGCATTCTATAACTATGTCAAGAATCTAAATGGCAATGCTCAAATCTGCTCTGAGCTACAACTGAATGGCATTAAACATACTGATCCCAAGGATATTGCCAATATCCTGGCAGATTGATTCAGTGCCAGCATCACCCCCCGTCACCCCCTAAATGGCCCATCTCAATACCAAAAGATTGCCAAAGTCCAGTAATAATGGCCACACAGGTAAAAAATGCACTCTCCAAAGCTAATAGTACAGCATCCATGGGACCAGATGACATCCTGGGCTGTGTACTACATGAACTACAAAATGAACTGGCATCTCACCTAAGTGTCATGTTTAATCATACCCTCACCTCAGGATTCATGCCCACTGAGTGGCACACAGCTATAATTATCCCACTCCACAAAGGGGGATCCACCTTGGATCCTGGGAACTACCCCCCCCCCCATCAGTCTGATGAGCCGGATCTGCAAGGTCATGGAACGTATTATCATGGAACTTATAAACAAAGATATTGGCAACCTTCAAACACTGGACCCCACCCAGTTTGGGTTTGTGAAGGGCCGATCTTGTCTCCTGAACCTGATTGACTTCTTCGAATCAGTCTCCAGAGCCGTGGATGAGGGTAAGGTAGTCCACACAGCATATCTGGACCTCGCCAAGGCCTTTGACACCATCCCCCACTCTGGAATCATAGATAGACTTACAAAGCTGGGCATTAATCCCTACACCACTCGATGGGTTGCCAACTGGCTTGCTGACAGAACCCACACTGTAAAAGTAGCTGACTCCAACCAGCTCCAGACAAGTGACAAGTGAAGTACCACAAGGTTCAGTCCTGGGACTCTTGTTTGGCATCTACTTCTCTGAAGTACAGCCAACACTATGGGATTCTGGCTAACAAAGTTTGCAGATGACTGTAAACTGTGAGCCATTATTGACTCCCCAAATGATGTGGATATTCAACAAAAGGGCCTTACAGAAACAGATGCTTGATGCCAGAGCCAAGGGCTCAAGCTCAGTGACAAGAAATGCATAGTTATCCCTTTGGGAAAAATGTACCTATGAATTACTACACAGGAGGAAGTACACTAAACACCGAAAGTGTAATAAGAGACTTAGGGACATAGGTGGACAGTGGTCTCACCTTTGATAACTATATCGCCACAACAGTCAATAAATCCTTCTATGTGACACACCTCATCACTAAGGGCTTTTCATCCAGAAAAAAGGAGTTCATTGCCCCACTGTACTCATCTCTTAGTAGACTCATTATAGAATACAATGCCCCATTTGGTATGTATCTCTCAAGACATCTGCAACAACTGAAAAGACCACAGAAATACTTCACTAAAAGAATCACAGGCCTAAAGCAGATGCCCTATGCTGACTGTCTAAAAAAACTCCACCTATACTCTGTCGCATATCGCTCACTCAGAGACGATCTCTCTGCTTAACATACAAGGCCATGTCAAATCCAGAGCTGTTGGACATGCTACACTTAAAGAAATCCCAATCCCTCAGAGCCACACGCCCAGGGATCTAAACCTTGTCATTACAATAAACAAAACATGCTGGAGGGATAGGTTCCTGACCCACAGACTGCCCAGACTCTGGAATAGACTGCCCATACATGTCAAGCAGAGGTCCTCCTTAGCCCTCTTCCAAAGGATCCTTGACGGTTGGATGGGAGAAAGGAAATTCACCCTGGGATCACGTCAGTCACCCTGCTAGACAGGGGTCCAGGAAGTAAAATAGTGTTGGAAGAAATAGCCAGGAATTGTTATGGCTAGGCTTGTATAGGCCCTAGGGCCGATAGCCTATTACCAACCTATGAACCTATGAAAATCTTGGCACACCAAAAAGATATATTTTTGCCTGACAAAAAAAAAAATAGGTATAATTTGATTGATTTCGAAAATATTTTCCTCTTTTTTACTTGCATTTAATATTTAATGAGATATTTGAGCTTGATGTTGTTTTAGAATGTCTTTTTTGGGAGGCTGAAGTTTGGGCAGGCATACACTTAAATCTTCTACCATGGTTTCCAGCTGCGATCTATTTTTTTGTTCTTAATATTATTCATTGCAGCAAAGCTTGATTTGCACAAATATGACATGGAGAAAGGAAGAAGTGCTTATATTGCCTTTTTTGTAATATTGGGAAATTCAGTTTTAAGAGATAAACATTCCACAACAAATACTACTTCATTTTGGTTAAGTTTTAATCCTCTGTCATTTATCTGTGGTCAACTCACTCTTCTGTAATATTTAAATTTGCCAGTTTGCACGCATTTAAGGCAAATGGATCTCTTATCCAATCCAAGGATGATATGTCAACTGAGGGAAAATATTTTTCAGTATTTATACTAAGTAATCTTAAAGTTTGTAAAATTAGATCTATAAGACTCCATTCAGTTTCCACCTTTCGTTGGCTCAAACATTTCGGCTGCATTTTCTCTTCTGATTCTTTTTCTTCCCAAAGCATTAGCTTTTCTTTGAAAGCGTTAATTTTGTTAGTGGAATTAAGAATATTTTCACATCTTCTTGCATATTTTTATTAAGTGTGTTCAAAGATTGAAACCAATCAGAAAGAAATGCAACCTTATTGCATCAAAACTCATCATTGAGAAAATCAACTGAGATTGTTGAGTAGTTAAAAGTTTGAACTTCCTCTTTAGTTCATAAAATCTTAATAGAACTTGACAATGATATAACCACCTAACTTCTTTTTATTTATTTGACATTTGTTTACCACGAATGTCCTGCTCGACACAGGTCCCTTTTTCAGTGGGTACCCTGTAGAGACCAGGGTAGAAAAGCTCCAGTTACAAGGATAATGTCAACATATACTAGCATACACAGAGTTCCAGTTACAGACATTTCAGCAGTTTAACAAACATACAGGATACGATATTTATGACAAATAATGCAAAAGTAGAAGACATACATTTCATTTCATGGAAAAGTCCCATCATAGCTCATATTGCTACAGTTGCAGTTCAAATAATCGAGAGGGTTATACACATACACATGTAGTTGCTACAGGTGTGACTGAAATGATAAATTTAACAGACAAGGTTACTATACCCTGTTGCTTAAATAAAGAGAGTAGAAGATTGCTTGGGAAATCAGGAAGACTTAATCAGGGGAATAACAAGAACATAGTCAGGTGTCTACTAGGTATGATATGAGGAGCTTTTTGAATTGTAAAAGAGAGCAGTTAGAAGTGATTGGGGTTGGCAGCTTATTCCAAAGTTTAGGAATATAGTTAGAGAAGAGAGATTTCACAGCTGAGTTGTTGGCTTTGGAGGCATCCAGAGAGTGTTGGCTACTGGAGTGAAGACATTGGGCTGAGGTGTATGGTTGAATGAGTTTTTGGAGAGAAGGGGTTTTATCGGGTTGGTGAAGAATTTTGTGGACAAAAGTTGATTGCTTAAAGTGTAGCAGCTGTGGAAATTTGAACCAGTTAAGCAGTTTTAGTGCTGTACAATGATGAGACCTATGTAAAGCTTCAGTGCCAAATCTTGCCATTTCATTATAGCAAGATTCCAGATGGTTTAGGTCCATTTTGTGGAGATTAGTTAATAATGGGGAGGCACAGAGGAGGGTTGATAGGAGGTATATTTGGGCTATGGTAACTTTTATGTTACTTGGAAGAAATTATTTGTGTCTATATAGGAGACCTATTTTCTTGTGAACCTTGATGGTTTGGGCTATGTGGATATCAAATTTCAGGTTATTAATTTCTAACCCAAGCAATTTAGTGTGAGTGCTTGGGGTGATAATAGTTTTGTTTCTAAAGAAAATATTAAAGGTCTGGGAAGATGAGGGGAATCTGGTTGGACTAAAAAGAAGGAGCTTAGTTCTGTTGGGATTTAGGAATTAGCTGGGAGTTAGTGAGCCAGGTTTCTACTGACAGAAAGGAATCTTGGGTTTTGCTGTGAAGTCTTCCAGTGTGGGGGCAGCCTTTTTATGTATTAGGGTGGAGTCGTCAGCTTATTGTACTACAGAGGCTTGTGGTGCTGAGGTCTGATGTGGTGAGAAAATGATAGTGGTCCAAGGACTGAGCCTTGTGCAATCCCTAAGAGACTGGAAGAAGAGGGCAGAGTTGGTGTTGCCATTGGATGGCTTGTAGTCATCCTGTTAGATAGCTTTCAAATCATGTAATAGTGGAATTGCTGAGATTTAGGTGGAGAGACCATTGATGGGTTTATTGTGATTGACCATGTCAAAGGCCTTGGATAAGTCTAAAAATATGTCTGATACAAATTCTCCATTGTTTCTATGCTGGTTAACAGTGTTAGTAAAGGATAGTAGTGCTGTGGTGGTGCTGTGAAAGGACGGAAGCCGTATTGTGTGTTTGATAGTACTTTATGTGTGTGAAGGAAGTCCATTAGTTGGGTGTATGGCTCTTTCTAGTATTTTGAATAAGGGAGATAAAATGGCAATTGGGCAATAATTGATGAGTTCAGTGTCATTATCTCCCTTATGTAGTGGTAGAATGTGGGAAGGTTTCCATATTATGGGTACCTGACTTTCAGATATTGAACGGTTTATGAGTATGGCTACTGGGTAGGCTATTGCTTCAGCTGCAAAATTCTTTGTAGAAATTCTGCTGGAAGGTTGTCAGTGGCTAGAGTTGATAGTTTAAGTTTCTGAAGTAGTTTTTTTACAGTTATTACAGATACTGGGTGTAGGTTGAAGTGGAAGGTGGAGTCTTGAGATTTTGTGCTGTTTTGGAGGCAAGAGAGGTAGGGTTATTGTCAAAGCCTTGAGAGTTTTCTAGGGATTGAATAGTTTCTGTGTAGAATGTATTAAACTGGGTTGCAATATTATCAGATAGGTTGGTTGCTTTGTTGGGGCAAGGGTGGTGGATTTACCTGGATGAGGTATGTTACTAGCTGCTGCCAGAATTTTTAGGGGGAGTGTATGTTTATTTTGGATGTTTTGGTAATAGTTGATTCATTTTAATTTGACAAAAATAAGTTCAGCTGTCATATTCTGGAATGTTTATTTCTATGTGGTCTAGAATTAAGTGATTTTTAAATAATATAGCTTCTCCTCCTCCCATTCTAGATTTCCTGTCTTTTCATATAATATTGTAATCTGGTGCTGTTATTTCATTGTTGTTCATATTGCATGGAATGTTGTTAACTTCTGTATGGAATAACAACTGTGTGTGAGAAGCTTCCATTGGGGAACACAGTGCTGCAAACAATCTTGATTGTAAAAGCCTGCTTTTTATATAACTGACAATTGTGACATTCTTGTCTAGTACTTTTTTCAGCTCAGGTAACAATGATTTTGACACTAGTACTTCTCTATGGAGAAAACAATGAGTACAAATAATTCTAGGATTCTTTTTTTTAAAAAGCCAGTGTAACAAATCCTTTTACACTTCATGGCAGAATGGCACCATCCATACAAATACTAATGCAGGACAAGTTATGTCAATTGTTAGTCCCTCCACCAATAGGGCATATTGTCCTTGAGCACAACCAAGATATCAGCGTTGTATTTAGTATCCATGTGTATCTGGGCTAGTCAGAGCATCTGTGCCACAGTACCTTGCCTCTGTGATAATTCTTGTATTTATTTAATTCAAAATAAAATGGAGACAAAGTGGCTTTTGGTGGGTTGTGGACAGACATTTCAGTGGCAGTAACAGCAGGTGAGTGAAGTAATCTTTAAGTTTTAAAAGGCTAACCATCTTTTTAAAAGCTCTTGTGGCACACCTGTTGACCTCTCAAGGCACACCAGTGTGCCATGGCACACTGGTTGAAAACCCCTGGACTATTGTATAGGTAAGGCCAGTCTCTAAACCAAAGGGACCGATTATTTTGAACATAAAAGGGAAATTGCCTAGGCATAAAATGGCCTGCAAGGGCAGCTAAGCGTAGTACTTACTTTGTGCATGAACCTATAACAGAAAGCTGAAGGAGTAAACAAGATTTTGAAACGGAAGGGATGGAGCTCCCACAATTATGAACAAGAGTGGTAGGAAGAAGCAAAAGACAGAAAGAGAAGGAGGTCAATGGGCATGATCATTGTGAGGTTATCAATTAAGATGTTGGTAGGGGCAGCAAGAGATGGAAAGGGAAAGTGTCCACTGAATGAGTGTAAGCCAGTGTAGTATGTATGTGCTGCTGCCATAGGTGTATTAAAGATTAAGGCAGACAATACAGCAGATTCAGAAGCATTGTTTGGTAACCAGCTTTGACAAATGTTAGTCGGCACAGAAAGGACTTCATTCCCTTCTTGAAGTAGTTGGCTTGGGTGCTTGTGAAATTGCTACCTTCCTATCGTCATGTAATGTTCTACCCTACTTGGATACCACATATCCCAGGTACTTGACCTGTATTCTCTGTAGTTGCAATTTATGCTTGCTTACTTTATGTTCCTGTTCTGCTGAATATCTCAATGATGCTATTGTATCTTCCATACATTGCTGCTGGGTAGGGGCCGCAAGCAGAATATCATCCACATAAAGTAGAACTTGACTGGCCCCGGGTGTAGTAAACACCGGAATGTAGCTAGCCATCTCCTGTGGAATATCGTTGTACTTTCACAGTATACCTGTGATAGCCGGGTATGGCTGTATCTGTTACCCTGAATGTAAATGCAAAGCAATACGGACTATCTGGATGTATAGGTATTGCAAAGGAAGCATAGCTTATATGTACCACGGTAAGATACTTCTGTGGCGTGTTCATAGCATTCAATATTGTGTGTGGGTCTGGCACCATCGGTACCCTAGGTATTATTACATGATTTACAACTTGTAAATCCTGTACCATCCGCCATTCCCCTTTGTTTTCTGATCAGAAGATACAGGGGTATTGCATGGTGAATAGCGATTACTTTGTAGATGGGGAATTCACTCTGTGACTTTACAGATATCATCTGGTGTCCACGGTCTATACACTACGGGGCTTGGGTCCTGGCCTTCCTGTCCTGCATGAGGGTTCGGTACTTCAATTAATTGACAGATATCCTCACTCTGTTCTAGTGACTGTCTTCTTACTCGAAAGTGTCCCTAGGTATGTTACGAGTTCGGGATGTGGTTTCAATAGCTTCTCTTACATTTGGTCGTTGTGATACCTCTGTTGCCACAGGATAACGTGGGGACTAGCCTGCCCTCCTGCTTCATATCCTGGATGTGGTATCGGAGGTGGTAGAGGGGCTGTCGCTACTACTGTATTATTATCTCCTTTGTGTACGTATGATGCTTTCGCATTTGTAGTGTTCTGTTCCTTCGGTTCACTACCTCAATCCACCTATGTGCTTGACGGATACCCAATTGTCGCTGTTTTGTCGCCTGCACATCTTAGGGCTGCCACCTTTTCAAATGCACAATATGGGACATTAGTGTTCGAACGTGTACTTTGCCTGGAAAAAGCATACCCACGGCCAGTACATAGGACAGGACTTCACTTTTGCCAGGAGAGCTACCAATTCTTGTAGCATTTCAGTTGCTTATTCTGTTTATTATGATATTTTGTTGTTCCAGATACAATATTAGTGTTTTATGCTACCATTTGAAAAGATATCTGGGAAATCTTTGTCCTGAGATATCAAGACATTTGCCATGTGTTCGGTTTGTTTGCAGGACACAACTGGCCAAAGAGGGACTGTCCTCACAGGGTGGGACAGGTGGTTACCCTAGAACATGTGCATCACATTTTCAGAGATTACAATGTTTCAGTAACGATATTTTGTCTAATATACCATCAATGTCATATTTATTACCCCATTTTGCTGAATATCTCACATTATGTGCTCTCTGCGATTGCATATACTTCACGTCACCCGTCAAACGCGGATCACATGATCTGTTTGTTCACTAATCTCCCATATCCTCTACACGACTGTTACGTACCCTTCTCTCATGCCACGTGGTATCTCCTTCCCTGTATCCACTGTAGTGTCTACAATGACTATTTACTCTGCTCTGTGTTCCCCTGACCTATGTTCAGATTTAACACTATTTGGATTGGTCTTCGACCCGCTATCACAACTGTTAACAGAAACACAATGTAGTCTGGTCCCTGATCTACAATAGAGACAAAGAGGCAAACACTCCTTACCTGAGCCTCCTGTTTAAGGCTGCACGCTTTTCTTCTTGGGATCCAGTTTTCCGCTTTTCAGCCACAGATCAGACAGTGGACAGCCTCTTTACACACAACAATTCAGTCGGAGGTCTTTTCATTAAGAAGAACCATTTAGGCAAATTCTCCTGTGCAGATGTCTAACCACCCATGCACTCTGACCTGTAGCTTACCAAGGGAATTCCGGATTACAAGGATCACAATGTCAAATAAGTTGTTAAAACCAGACTGTAGTTATCAGTAGGCTTTTCTAAGTGACAGTCAATAACACAGGAGGCTCGGGTTCACAACGCTTTTAGTAGTGTACACAGGCAAGCAAAATAATATACAGTCCAAGTATGGGAGTTTTGTCTGACTCTATACAGTAAGCAACTTCTTTATATAGTGTTTACAATCAGCTTTTGCCCACCTCACTGACGTGGATGGTCACAGGGCATTTCCATCACTATGGTCCGCAATAGTTTATACATACGTGGGTGCTGGGGTCGTGTTTTTAAAATGTTTTCCCATGTGAATAACACAGCCTTGCAAGGCACCTGGTCAATTACAGTGTCCTTCTGTGATTGTAGCTGTTTCAAGGACCCTGGACTGTTCCGATACAGTAGTCTGTTAATTTCTTAATACGTTGCTTTGTCTCTCTGGTAAGGAGTTGTACTCTTATCTTCGATAGAGCTCACAAGGCCATCCTCCTCAGAGGAAGGGGTGATGTTATGCATGTACATACATTTATTGTTCTGTAAGCCAGCAGATAATTAATGCTGAGAGACATAAGCCTGCTGTACTGGTTACTGCCAGGTCAGAATTCCATCACACTACAGCTTAGCTTCACCAATTACATGCAGGATCAGTTCTACTGCCATATTGTACGGTACAATTCAATGCATTATATAGTATTTCGAGTCTTAACTGGCACTTCATATGTGTTTCTATATATATTTTTCGAACAACATCCATCCGGCCATATGCATGTTGTTCCGTCCTTTACCTTGACCGTGTGTATTTGGCCGTCCGGCAACGCTACTCTCCACATGTGATGTCCCACCTTCCCTTCTTTGCCTGTAGCACCCTGTTAGGACGTCCTGTTTGGTAGGCACGTGTTCCGCTATATGTCTTCGACTTCTCTGCATAGCTAATCATCGATGCGGTGGTTCGACAACCCGACTTGTCCACATGTGTACAGTTATGTGCACCGTGTCGTATGCAAACCTATATGGTTTCGACGGGTACATACCACATGCGGGATGTACACATTCTGCAGACACATTCACATGCAGCCATTTCCATATCTGTACCTGAGGTGGGTTGGTGACATGTGGGTACGATTTGCCCGTGGCACTGCCTAACACAAACATCTTACCACATTTCAGGTATGCACATTGTGTGTAGGTGTATAGCTGCACACAGATGCTAGCAGGTTTGGGTGCACAGGTGTACATGGGTGGGACTTACATGCTACAATGAGGCTATTGTGTATTACATCTGAATGCATGGGTTTTGCTTCTGGATATTACACTTCAACATACGCCATCCAGTGTATGCGACAGAGACGTTGCTGGGTGTGGGATATGCTGCTATGCACATGTTTGCCTGTGTTTAAGGTATCTTGGTTCCTTCCTGTTGTTATGTCAACACAGCTACCCGGCTATGTACTGTCACTGCTGCTTGTGACCATTTTGGTTGGCACCTTTTCCAATGACCATAGTGGGACATGTTTTGTGGGAACATCGGATTTTGCAAGACAACATATACCCACAGTAAGTGGAGTTGACAGGACTTTACTTGTTTGCCATAATATACACTTATTCTGTTAGCATTTGGGTTCCTTATTCAGTTTCTTATGCCATGTATGTGTTTCATATACAATTATATGTTTTATGCTACTATTACATGTATATTGCAGGAATATTTTTGGCAGGGAATCTCAGGTCATTTTCCATTTTTTCGATTTTGGCAGGGACACAACTGTCCAATGAGGGACTGTCCACGGCACATTAGGACAGCTGGTAACCCTGGTGACCATGCCCATGTCGCTACTGGGGTTGCCACCTTTTCCAGTTGCCAAGGTGGGATATTTCCGGGACTCACATCTGAGTTTACACACCGACACATACACACGGTCACTATATAGCGTAGAACTTCACTTGTTTGCCTAAATACAAGCTTATTGTTGTGGCAGTTTGGTTGCTTATTCTGTTTCTTGTGTCATTTAGGTATTTCAGTTACAGAAATAACCAATTCATGCTACCATTACATTAAATACGGGATATCATTATGTCCTACACTCTTAGCACATTTGCCATTTTTAATATTTTTTTTCGGGACACAACTGGCCATAGAGGGACTGCCCCTCACAAAGTGGGACAGGTGGTGACCTTAGCCGCTACTCCTATGTCGGTGCGGTGCGCTGACATGCTGCTGTACACCTTCTCTGAGTATAACCAGTGACGGTGCATTGCGGGACACACGCGGTCTCATGCGTATCCTTTGCTCCTTGGACGGGTACACTTAAGCCTTCGTGGGTTGTATTTGCTTATCCGTTTAGTTGGGACGGGTACTATGTTGCATACTCTACGTGCGTTTCATTCTGCACGGGCCCTGGCTGCTGCCACTACTATTATGGGCGGACCGTGGCAGTCAGCACATTAGGTTGCTCACCGCATGCCGGCTTAGCCACGCCTCCGGACGCATCCTACTTGGGCTCGCCACGACACTACGCGCGTGTCTGTGATTGCGGTGCACTCTCATTAATATGCATATGGCGCTACTACGCGCTATTCACTGCAATCGCCGGCACAGCCCTTACGACGGCCTTGCGCCGAGCTTCATGAATCCCGGGGGTAGTCTTTCAGTCAAGGTATTGACTGCTGGTGCATATAACAGGATCTGCTGCTAAAGTCGGTCTTATATTTTTAATTTTTTTTATTATTCAGTTTGAGAAAATGTATTATTATTATTTTCTGGCAATGAGTTTTGCTGTTCAGATAATTATGCTGGCTGGGGAAGAAGTTATTGCTGTATTTTAATGTATATGAAACGTTTTTGTGTTTTGGAGCTTTTCCTTTTAGTTTTCTTCATGCGAGTCAATGTGTTAGTGAACAGTTTTTTCCATGGAGTTCTTTCAGATTTTACAATGATTTCAAGGCCATTTTTCTGTGACTTTCTCTGGAGATAATATGAAGATTTTAAGAATTATTTATATTTCCTGTGTAAATGGGGTGTGCTATATAATTTTCTGTGTGGGTTGCAATTGCAGTATGTATGTTTAAATTAGCAAATGCATGGTATCATTTCACAAAGTGGGGGAAGTCACCTCAAAATCAAACAATTACAGACCTATCAGCCATATTACTGGAGGTTTAAGGTATCACAAAGTGAAAACTAGCTTGGTTGGGTTTTTCTTACAGTTTTTACTGGATAGTTTGCCTGTGTGGCCTTTTTACCCATTGATTTGTAAAGGCTAGAATTATGAATGTGGTTCTATCCGCTGCAAAGGACATTGTGGACACACAGTTTGAGTCATCATTAGCCAACAGTGATTATATGACTGTATGACTGAAGTGGGCAGAAGGGTAAAAATGAAAAAATAAAAAAATGATTGTGTGTTATAAAAGAGTGGGTTATACTGTATTGCGAAAGAAGTCAAGGATGAGTTAAGAATTAACTGTGAAGAATCCCCTCAAATTATCTATGGTATGATCACAGTTATTCTCATTGGGGTAATATATAATTAACGACTATGGCAGAAATTTTCAACCTTTTTCATCTCGTGGCACACATAAACTAATTGCAAACTCCCACCCCCACTCCCCAGTAAGAAAACCTCCATAAAAACTTCTCCAAAGCCAACTTCATGCTTCTCAAGTCAGAAGTGACAAACTTCATGACACCCATGCAGACGGGAACTGAAAGTTTGACTGCTGAGTCCTACACTAAGGCACTGTACGAGCACATCCACTCATGCATGAATTGTGCAATCCCAAATAGAACCAAGACGCTCTCCTACAAAATAAGGAAGCCAATCAGGTGGTCCCCTGCCATAAACAAACTTTACAACAAAAGGAAGAAACTGTTGCAGAAAAGCGGAAAATCCCATGATGCAAAAAGTTCCCTTACCAGCCAAAGTAAGAAGCTGAGATCCCTCATAAACTCCTCCAAAGCTAGTTACGAAAATAAAATTGCCAAATATTCCAAAGACAACCACAAGGCATTCTATAACTATGTCAAGAATCTAAATGGCAATGCTCAAATCTGCTCTGAGCTACAACTGAATGGCATTAAACATACTGATCCCAAGGATATTGCCAATATCCTGGCAGATTGATTCAGTGCCAGCATCACCCCCCCGTCACCCCCTAAATGGCCCATCTCAATACCAAAAGATTGCCAAAGTCCAGTAATAATGGCCACACAGGTAAAAAATGCACTCTCCAAAGCTAATAGTACAGCATCCATGGGACCAGATGACATCCTGGGCTGTGTACTACATGAACTACAAAATGAACTGGCATCTCACCTAAGTGTCATGTTTAATCATACCCTCACCTCAGGATTCATGCCCACTGAGTGGCACACAGCTATAATTATCCCACTCCACAAAGGGGGATCCACCTTGGATCCTGGGAACTACCCCCCCCCCATCAGTCTGATGAGCCGGATCTGCAAGGTCATGGAACGTATTATCATGGAACTTATAAACAAAGATATTGGCAACCTTCAAACACTGGACCCCACCCAGTTTGGGTTTGTGAAGGGCCGATCTTGTCTCCTGAACCTGATTGACTTCTTCGAATCAGTCTCCAGAGCCGTGGATGAGGGTAAGGTAGTCCACACAGCATATCTGGACCTCGCCAAGGCCTTTGACACCATCCCCCACTCTGGAATCATAGATAGACTTACAAAGCTGGGCATTAATCCCTACACCACTCGATGGGTTGCCAACTGGCTTGCTGACAGAACCCACACTGTAAAAGTAGCTGACTCCAAATCCAGCTCCAGACAAGTGACAAGTGAAGTACCACAAGGTTCAGTCCTGGGACCGCTCTTGTTTGGCATCTACTTCTCTGAAGTACAGGCCAACACTAAGGGATTCTGGCTAACAAAGTTTGCAGATGACTGTAAACTGTGAGCCATTATTGACTCCCCAAATGATGTGGATACTCTACAAAAGGGCCTTACAGAAACAGATGCTTGGTGCCAGAGCCACGGGCTCAAGCTCAATGCCAAGAAATGTATAGTTATCCCCTTTGGGAAAAAATGTACCCATGAATTACCACATAGGTGGCAGTACACTAAAAACCAAAAGTGTGATAAGAGACTTAGGGACACAGGTGGGCAGTGGTCTCACCTTTGATAACCACATCGCCACAACAGTCAGTAAATCCTTCTATGTGGCACACCTCATCACTAAGGGCTTTTCATCCAGAAAAAAGGAGTTCATTGTCCCACTGTACTCATCTCTCATTAGATCCATTATAGAATACAATGCCCCATTTGGTATGTACCTCTCAAGACATCTGCAACAACTGGAAAGTCCACAGAAATACTTCACTAAAAGAATCACAGGCCTAAAGCAGATGCCCTATGCTGACTGTCTAAAAAAACTCCACCTATACTCTGTCGCTTATCGTCTACTCAGAGACGATCTCTGCTTAACATACAAGGCCATGTCAAATCCAGAGCTGTTGGACATGCTACACTTAAAGAAATCCCAATCCCTCAGAGCCACACGCTCCAGGGATCTAAACCTTGTCATTACAATAAACAAAACATGCTGGAGGGATAGGTTCCTGACCCACAGACTGCCCAGACTCTGGAATAGACTGCCCATACATGTCAAGCAGAGGTCCTCCTTAGCCCTCTTCCAAAGGATCCTTGACGGTTGGATGGGAGAAAGGAAATTCACCCTGGGGATCACGTCAGTCACCCTGCTAGACAGGGGTCCAGGAAGTAAATAGTGTTGGAAGAAATAGCCAGGGAATTGTTATGGCTAGGCTTGTATAGGCCCTAGGGCCGATAGCCTATTACCAACCTATGAACCTATGAAAAATCTTGCGGCACACCAAAAAAGATATATTTTTTGCCTGACAAAAAAAAAATAGGTATAATTTTGATTGATTTAGAAAATATTTTCCTCTTTTTTACTTGCATTTAATATTTAATGAGATATTTGAGCTTGATGTTGTTTTAGAATGTCTTTTTTGGGAGGCTGAAGTTTGGGCAGGCATACACTTAAATCTTCTACCATGGTTTCCAGCTGCGATCTATTTTTTTGTTCTTAATATTATTCATTGCAGCAAAGCTTGATTTGCACAAATATGACATGGAGAAAGGAAGAAGTGCTTATATTGCCTTTTTTGTAATATTGGGAAATTCAGTTTTAAGAGATAAACATTCCACAACAAATACTACTTCATTTTGGTTAAGTTTTAATCCTCTGTCATTTATCTGTGGTCAACTCGCCCTCTTCTGTAATATTTAAATTTGCCAGTTTGCACGCATTTAAGGCAAATGGATCTCTTATCCAATCCAAGGATGATATGTCAACTGAGGGAAAATATTTTTCAGTATTTATACTAAGTAATCTTAAAGTTTGTAAAATTAGATCTATAAGACTCCCATTCAGTTTCCACCTTTTCGTTGGCTCAAACATTTCGGCTGCATTTTCTCTTCTGATTCTTTCTTCCCAAAGCATTAGCTTTTCTTTGAAAGCGTTAATTTTGTTGGTGGAATTAAGAATATTTTCACATCTTCTTGCATATTTTTATTAAGTGTGTTCAAAGATTGAAACCAATCAGAAAGAAATGCAACCTTATTGCATCAAAACTCATCATTGAGAAAATCAACTGAGATTGTTGAGTAGTTAAAAAGTTTGAACTTCCTCTTTTAGTTCATAAAATCTTAATAGAACTTGACAATGATATAACCACCTAACTTCTTTTTATTTATTTGACATTTGTTTACCACGAATGTCCGGCTCGACACAGGTCCCTTTTCAGTGGGTACCCTGTAGAGACCAGGGTAGAAAAGCTCCAGTTACAAGGATAATGTCAACATATACTAGCATACACAGAGTTCCAGTTACAGACATTTCAGCAGTTTAACAAACATACAGGATACGATATCGATGACAAATAATGCAAAAGTAGAAGACATACATTTCATTTCATGGAAAAAAGTCCCATCATAGCTCATATTGCTACAGTTGCAGTTCAAATAATCGAGAGGGTTATACACATACACATGTAGTTGCTACAGGTGTGACTGAAATGATAAATTTAACAGACAAGGTTACTATACCCTGTTGCTTAAATAAAGAGAGTAGAAGATTGCTTGGGAAATCAGGAAGACTTAATCAGGGGAATAACAAGAACATAGTCAGGTGTCTACTAGGTATGATATGAGGAGCTTTTTGAATTGTAAAAGAGAGCAGTTAGAAGTGATTGGGGTTGGCAGCTTATTCCAAAGTTTAGGAATATAGTTAGAGAAGAGAGATTTCACAGCTGAGTTGTTGGCTTTGGAGGCATCCAGAGAGTGTTGGCTACTGGAGTGAAGACATTGGGCTGAGGTGTATGGTTGAATGAGTTTTTGGAGAGAAGGGGTTTTATCGGGTTGGTGAAGAATTTTGTGGACAAAAGTTGATTGCTTAAAGTGTAGAAGCTGTGGAAATTTGAACCAGTTAAGCAGTTTTAGTGCTGTACAATGATGAGACCTATGTAAAGCTTCAGTGCCAAATCTTGCCATTTCATTATAGCAAGATTCCAGATGGTTTAGGTCCATTTTGTGGAGATTAGTTAATAATGGGGAGGCACAGAGGAGGGTTGATAGGAGGTATATTTGGGCTATGGTAACTTTTATGTTACTTGGAAGAAATTATTTGTGTCTATATAGGAGACCTATTTTCTTGTGAACCTTTTGATGGTTTGGGCTATGTGGATATCAAATTTCAGGTTATTAATTTCTAACCCAAGCAATTTAGTGTGAGTGCTTGGGGTGATAATAGTTTTGTTCCTAAAGAAAATATTAAAGGTCTGGGAAGATGAGGGGAATCTGGTTGGACTAAAAAGAAGGAGCTTAGTTCTGTTGGGATTTAGAATTAGCTGGGAGTTAGTGAGCCAGGTTTCTACTGACAGAAAGGAATCTTGGGTTTTGCTGTGGAAGTCTTCCAGTGTGGGGGCAGCACATATTAGGGTGGAGTCGTCAGCTTATTGTACTACAGAGGCTTGTGGTGCTGAGGTCCTGATGTGGTGAGAAAATGATAGTGGTCCAAGGACTGAGCCTTGTGCAATCCCTAAGGAGACTGGAAGAAGAGGGCAGAGTTGGTGTTGCCATTGGATGGCTTGTAGTCATCCTGTTAGATAGCTTTCAAATCATGTAATAGTGGAATTGCTGAGATTTAGAGTGGAGAGACTATTGATGGGTTTATTGTGATTGACCATGTCAAAGGCCTTGGATAAGTCTAAAAATATGTCTGATACAAATTCTCCATTGTTTCTATGCTGGTTAACAGTGTTAGTAAAGGATAGTAGTGCTGTGGTGGTGCTGTGAAAGGGACGGAAGCCGTATTGTGTGTTTGATAGTACTTTATGTGTGTGAAGGAAGTCCATTAGTTGGGTGTGCATGGCTCTTTCTAGTATTTTGAATAAGGGAGATAAAATGGCAATTGGGCAATAATTGATGAGTTCAGTGTCATTATCTCCCTTATGTAGTGGTAGAATGTGGGAAGGTTTCCATATTATGGGTACCTGACTTTCAGATATTGAACGGTTTATGAGTATGGCTACTGGGTAGGCTATTGCTTCAGCTGCACTTTGTAGAAATTCTGCTGGAAAGTTGTCATTGGCTAGAGTTGATAGTTTAAGTTTCTGAAGTAGTTTTTTTACAGTTATTACAGATACTGGGTGTAGGTTGAAGTGGAAGGTGGAGTCTTGAGATTTTGTGCTGTTTTGGAGGCAAGAGAGGTAGGGTTATTGTCAAAGCCTTGAGAGTTTTCTAGGGATTGAATAGTTTCTGTGTAGAATGTATTAAACTGGGTTGCAATATTATCAGATAGGTTGGTTGTTGTTGGGGCAAGGGTGGTGGATTTACCTGGATGAGGTATGTTACTAGCTGCTGCCCAGAATTTTTTTTAGGGGGGGAGTGTATGTTTATTTTGGATGTTTTGGTAATAGTTGATTCATTTTTAATTTGACAAAAATAAGTTCAGCTTTGTCATATTCTGGAATGTTTATTTCTATGTGGTCTAGAATTAAGTGATTTTTAAATAATATAGCTTCTCCTCCTCCCATTCTAGATTTCCTGTCTTTTCATATAATATTGTAATCTGGTGCTGTTATTTCATTGTTGTTTATATTGCATGGAATGTTGTTAACTTCTGTATGGAATAACAACTGTGTGTGAGAAGCTTCCATTGGGGAACACAGTGCTGCAAACAATCTTGATTGTAAAAGCCTGCTTTTTATATAACTGACAATTGTGACATTCTTGTCTAGTACTTTTTTCAGCTCAGGTAACAATGATTTTGACACTAGTACTTCTCTATGGAGAAAACAATGAGTACAAATAATTCTAGGATTCTTTTTTTTTTTTTGAGCCAGTGTAACAAATCCTTTTACACTTCATGGCAGAATGGGCACCATCCATACAAATACTAATGCAGGACAAGTTATGTCAATTGTTAGTCCCTCCACCAATAGGGGCATATTGTCCTTGAGCACAACCAAGATATCAGCGTTGTATTTAGTATCCATGTGTATCTGGGCTAGTCAGAGCATCTGTGCCACAGTACCTTGCCTCTGTGATAATTCTTGTATTTATTTAATTCAAAATAAAATGGAGACAAAGTGGCTTTTGGTGGGTTGTGGACAGACATTTTCAGTGGCAGTAACAGCAGGTGAGTGAAGTAATCTTTAAGTTTTAAAAGGCTAACCATCTTTTTAAAAGCTCTTGTGGCACACCTGTTGACCTCTCAAGGCACACCAGTGTGCCATGGCACACTGGTTGAAAACCCCTGGACTATTGTATAGGTAAGGCCAGTCTCTAACCAAAGGGGACCGATTATTTTGAACATAAAAAGGGAAATTGCCTAGGCATAAAATGGCCTGCAAGGGCAGCTAGCGTAGTACTTACTTATGAACCTATAACAGAAAGCTGAAGGAGTAAACAAGATTTTGGAAACGGAAAGGGATGGAGCTCCCACAATTATGAACAAGAGTGGTAGGAAGAAGCAAAAAGACAGAAAGAGAAGGAGGTCAATGTGGCTGCGTATCATTGTGAGGTTATCAATTAAGATAAAAGGTAGGGGCAGCAAGAGATGGAAAGGAGAATATGAAAGAAGTACCATACAATGAGTCGAGCAGCAAGGGGACAAAGATACAAATGGCAACAAAGGTTGAAGCCGAAAGCCAGTAAGCAGAAGAGATCATGTGGGAAGCCAGGGTTTTTCTAGGTACATAGCAGAAAGAAGAAAGAGAGGGGCATGACTGGCCAGGAGGAGCAAAGATTGGAAGGAGATTACAGAAGACTAGAAAAATAAATTGACGCTAAATAAATGCTTTGCTTCTGTCTTCTCAAGGAAACCAAGAGGTGGATGCCTTTCTAGAAGGGATGCAGAGAAGAATAAGGGAAAATTGTGGCAGGCAATGGCCTAGAGATGGAAATGGATCAGAGGGACTGCCTACTCTTAGTGTATGATAAAGCACAGGGACTACATGAATTACTTCCCAGAGTCCTCAGAAATATAGCCAGTGTGTTGTCAGATTCGTGAAAGAAATCTACAACAGATCACTAAGTCCTGAAAAAGTGCTAGAATACTGGAAGACAAATAATTACAGAAAACTGGGTGCAAAAATCTCAGTATTGGAAATTCACCTTGGAAAAAGTAGTCTTTAGAAAGTTTGCAGCATGGAAATTTTACTGTAGAATGTTGGTTGTGCAACAAGCTATAAATGTTCATTTGTTAGCATAAGAGAGGTATGATTAGAAGCAGAAGTAACATTAATGCTACATTCACACAAGTATCTTCAGTTAAGGTTGATAAGTTAGTGCAGTCAGGCTGGCAGGATTCATTAAAGTAACAAAGTGTTCAGATGTTCACAGTTCAATGCTAGTTAGCAGCACAAAAACTAGCAGTGCTCCTAGAGATGTTAACCTAACATTTATTGAGCAGCATGCATGCATTAACTTGTTCATTGACAAGTATTTGAGTTTCTTGAGAAAAAACATTAGCCTGCCTGTTTACATCGATCATTTCAAAATGCATACAAAAACACATCTTTCATTAAAATAACTTTCTTTCTTTAAGCTCAACTAACCCCCCTTTTCAGAGTATCACAGATTATTTACCCATTATGGTACCACATAATTTTATCATCTGTTCAAGCACACCTACTTGGACTGAAATTGTTGTTGCCCAGGATACCCTAGCCTGTGTTAATATTTTGAACCCAAAAGACTTAAAAAAATAATACAAATAATTATTGTGCAAAAATACTCTGTCATGCTTCTTCAGACTGTAAATATTAAGAATTGTGCCTCACAGTCTCCATAACAAGTAATACAAATAGTAGTCGTACAATAACAGTGTACTATTGAGTTGAGGCTTCACAAATATTCTGACACTTTAAAAATTGCCAGAATCTTTTAAGCAGATATCAGATGGTTTGCTTTCTCAATCTGTTTGTTATTGGTTCAGACAGTCTTCATCTTTTTTGATTTTTAAGTCACAACTGCAGCACCATTTGCATTCCTGACTTAAGCCACAAGGGTTAGTTAACATAAAAATCAAATTGTTGTACACCAAGAATGTAATGATTAAACCTGAGCAATTTATATTGAAAAATGACTGAAGCATTGTGTGTCCACTGTTACAATATTATATCTGGGAACTTTTTTAAACTGCTTTTCCTTTAGAGTGACTTTATGTGAAATATTAATTTGTGAATGCAGTATTTTAAAGTGCTTCAATAAATTATCCATCCAGCCTCTTTTATAATTGTATTTGGCATAAATGTTTGAAGAACAGGAAAAGACTGATATATATCAATTCTTTAGTTCATTCTCCAGTTGTTCAGTAAGCCATTTCAGGGTCACAGAAGGAAGTAAAAAATGCTGAAAAAACATTGGGATAGTGGTTGGAAACTGCACCACCTAATGACACAGGAAGTATTTATAAACTTTATAGAGAGAGCACCACAAATAAGAGCCAAGCACTGTGAGGCAATGGAACTAGTGACATTTTTTGTACCTAATTTCTAATAAAAAAATATCTGAGACAGATTATCCCAGAAACAAGTGGTAGCACTTCTAAAGGGCTGCCATCTCCAGGATGGCAACCAGTATGGGTTCATGACTAGTAGCAGTTGTAGGTGCATTATGGGTGAACCTGACAGGACAGCACCAGTAGATGTTGCAGACATGGAATTCAACAAGACCTTTGACTCTACCCCAGATAACTGATAGGAAATGTAGAGATGTTGGAGGTAGGTAGGACCCAGACTAGGATACTGAGGAGCTGCATAGTTGAGTGGGTGGACATCATGAGTTGTGGTAAGATGGACATTGTCAGGAAATAGAGAAGGGACTAAAGCAATTAATGGAGTACTGCAGGGGGCTATCAAAGGTCTAGTATCCTTCAGTGAGTTTGTCTCAGGCATACCTGAGAGAACAGAGCAGGGACAATCTGTTTGTTTATAATGCAAAAATAGACAGAACAGTGGAAAATGTGGATGGGGTTTGGGAGAGGTTTTGGAAAGGTTGATCAAGTGGAAGAAAGTTAGTAGTTGAGGTTTACTGCAAGGAAAGGCAACCCTGATGTGAATTGTTGGCTGGAGGAACAGAACTGTTGGCAACAGAGTAGGAAAGGATCTGGAGGTTTGATCACACCTGGACTGGATTACTATGAGCAGAATTACAGAGCAGAGATGGCATCAGATGGAATACTGGAGTGTGTCCTCGATAGGAGAAATTCTATAAGTAAAGAAGTAAGGCATCTACTTTACAAGACCTTGGCCACACCACATGATGCATACCATGTGTAACGCAGAAGACCATATAAGGAAAAGGACATCAGGCTGCTAGGAGGAGTTCAGTAGAAATCTAACACAAAGATCTATAAGATGGAAGAGGAGAAATATGACCAGAAGCTAGAAGAGCAGGTGCACTTCTCACTTGGCATCAGGGGGAGCATGTTAATGGTGTACATGATCATGTCAGAATGATGTAAAGAAAACACTCTGAATAGGAATGAAAGAGGGGGAGGAAAGGAAACAGGCCACATACTCTAAGGACTACCTACTGTAGATCAATGTGTGTGTGTGTATCTTTAAGAAGCTATCTAACGATTTGCACAAGTATAAATACTGAGCACCTGTGAGCTTGACTGCCATTTTGTAGTAAGCTGTTGAGATGTAAGCATGTATGTCTGTAAGGTCTGTCTGTTAATCGGTTTGTTGGATTTTATGATGCTGCTATCCATCCTAATGTGTTTCTATGTAATAAAACATCTAAACAAACTACCCCATCTGTTTATCATCTATGTTGGAGAGGGACAAGTGACATGGTGTCAGAAGTGGCATGTGTAAAAGGCCATTGTGTCAGAAAAGGCATGGCTAAAATGACTTGTTGCCAGAAAGAGTTCCAGTTTCTCCAATTTGAGTCTGAGAGGCACCCAGTTGGTATTGGAGGAATATATAGGAGTTGATCATCCTTACTGTACATATAATTCACAAAACAGGTCAGAAATTAACTTCAGATGTTAAAACTTTCTCAAATAATTTCTTATTTGCAAAATATGAAACGAAGCATACAGAATGCTCTAAACATTATTTAAGTAAACCAATATGTTCGATATTGATAAAAAATATTTAAATTGCTACGAAAAATGTTTGAAATAAAGTCTGAATTGCATAAAATGAATAAAATAAAAGAAAATTACATTTTTGTAAGCACATATTTTTCATATTAAAGATATCTGTGTTATTAGAAAAGTATGAAGTGTTTGCATGTTTGTACAGTATTACAGTAAAGTTATTTCACAAGATACAGCCATTACACAGTATATTTTACAAAGTACATTATTTCAAAGGGTTTGTTGTGCATTTGAATGTTATCACAAGCACACAGTACAGTGTTTTTACTCATAATTACAAGGGCCATATTTTTCAGAGTGTTTGTGCATACTTTGTTGGCATGGCAGACAGATTTCAAAAACTCAGTGGACTTATGTTTGACAATAATATTTCAGAGAACTGGAGAGTGCTTGAACAAGAGTATGACATTTTCATACAGGCTGCAGTTTCTGATAAAGACCATACAAAGGTATTTATTCTACTTAATTTAGCTGGGTCAGAATCCATTGAAAGGGAACATTCATCTGTGTATGCACTTGCTCTCTTTGCAGGAGAGGGGAAAAAGCATCATATTGTTATACCAGTTAAGTCAAGTGGAGGACCCTGCGTGCTTAAAATGCAAATTTAGAGAAATGTGTAACCCCCAGACAAACATTACGATGGAAAAGCAGTTATTTTACACAAGGGATCAAAAGCCTGGTGAAACTTTTGCAGCATACATAACAGACTTGAGAAATAAGGCTAAAATGTGCAGACTGGGTGATTTAAGGGATGAGTTGATAAAAGACATATGCGTGTGGCATTAAGGATGATGCTGTGAGAAAGATTTTGCTTTGTGACAGTGATTTAACTTTGAATAAGGCCATTCACATTTGTCAGATATACAAGCTCACAGAAAACCACACAAATATGCTTACGAAGCCTGATGTGAATTGTTGGCTGGAGGAGTAGAACTGTTGACAACAGAGCAGGAAATGCTTCCAGTAACTTCTAGAGCTCATGTTGATAGTATGCAGCACATGGTTAAAAGAAACAGGTCCAAGCACATGGCTGTAACTTTAGCCCCTGAAGCGCTCACTGGTAAACCCCAGAGCTTTCCAGTAAATTCTAGGGTTTGCATAGCCTCAGTAAGGCATAAGAGTGAGTCAGCAAACTCAAAGCATGGGCCCTAGCCTAGTTTCATTGCCAACTGTTGCAATTGTGGGAGAAATCATGAGCCTAAAAAGGAAATATTTTAGCTTTTGGTCAGCAATGCCATAATGCAATAAGCAGAATAATTTTAAAAGGTTTTGTAAATCAAAGGGCACAGATTATTTTATTAAAAGGGAACATTTCAAGAAACAAGTTCATCAGTTAGAAAGTTGCAACCCTACTTTTTATGTTGATGCTGTGTTAGTGCTTTATAAAACAGTCAAAGCAGTAGATTTATGGGCAAAGAATGAAGTATTTTGTACTGTTTGGATAAATGGAAGACCCATAGAGCTCAAATTTGACAGAGGTTCCAAGTGCAATGTTATGTCAGCAGAAACATTTGCTAGAGTATGTGCTGGTGAAAGGCTTGATTTGGCAAAGTGTGCAAAGCTTGTTGTTTATGGAGGTGAAGAAATTCAAAATGAAGGCTAGGTAGTGCTTTCATGTTACTCTGCTGGAAGAAATTATGACTTGCTATTTTATGTGGTCAAGAGGCATGTCCAGTCATTATTAGGGTTCAGAGACAGTTTGAAAATGGGACTGCTTTTATTTAATAATGCAGTCCATCATGTTAGCTTGAAAGACCACTACTCTAATCTCACCTAACATATTTTGTCTACCTATGCTGATCTTTACAAAGACAAACTAGGCAAGCTTTCAGTTGTGTACTCCATGAAGTTAGACCCAGATGTCAGTCCAGTTGTCAGACCAGCCCAGAAAGTTCTAATAGCTATGCAGAATAGAGTCAAAACTGAGCTAGATAAAATTGTGCAACAGGGTGTGATTTGTCCAGTAGATGAAGCAACTAAGTGGGTATCTTCCATGGCGGTGGCTCATAAGAAAAGCTCAGATGACATCAGAATATGTATTGATCCATGAGATTTGAACAAAGCACTAAAAAGACCTCATCATCCAATGCATACAGTTGAAGAAGTCGCTGATCTTATGCCACATGCCACTGTTTTTCCTGTCTTAGATGCAAAGAGTTCATTTTGGCAAATTTTGCTTGATAAGAAATCTTTATTGATAACTATATTCAGTGCTCAGTTTGGAAGGTACAGATTTTTTCAGAATTCCATTTGGGGTAAATTCTGCAAGTGAAACCTTTCAATGTGCAATAGAGCATTTTTTTTTCTGGATATCCTTGTGCTAGTATAGTAGATGACATACTAGCAGGAGGTAATGGTGAAGCTGAGCATGACAGAAACCTCAGAAAAGTTCTGGAAAAAGCATGTCAAGTGAATCTAAAGCTCAATCCAGAGAAGTGCAAATTCAGGCTATGAGAAGTTACTTATGCTGATTTCAGCTCCAGACAGTGCTCAAGCCCTGCAATGTTTTTTTGGCATGGTTACATATCTAGATAAATTCATTCCAGAGTTGTGTCAAATATCAGCACCACTCAAGAAAGCTAACACATAAATATTTATCCTAGTTTTGGTTAGAACAGCACCAAAGAGCATTTGATATCCTGAAGCAGAGAATAGCCAGTCCACCAACTCTCAGATACTATGATGTTCACAAGCCAGTTACTCTTTCATGTGATGCTTCAGAATTTGGCCTAGGTGCAGTCATTCTACAAGAGGGTCAACCTGTTACCTATGCATTGAAAACTCTTACCCAAACTGAAATGCAGTATGCTCAGATCTAGAAAATGCTTTTGGCAATTGTGTTTGCATGTTCAAGGTTCCATGATTATCTTCATGGTAGACCTATCCAGATCTAGCCTATGTATACAGCTTCAGCCAGACTGCAACATAAGATGTTGAGATTGGAAAAGCATAATTTCAGTCTTGTATATAAAAAAAGCACATTTTTTTATCTTGCTGATACATTGCCCAGATTGTCCAGAAACACTACTGAACAGCATGAGAATGGGAAATTTTGAAGTCATAGAAGTGGAAAATATTTCTTCCACACATCTTGATGAGCTGAGAGATCGTACAGCCACAGATCCAGTTTTACAGAGGCTTAACCACTTTATTCAACAAGGATGGCCATCAAAATGATTTAGTTTACCTCAAGAAGTGCAGCCTTATTTTCCATACAGAGATGAGATTTTGTCTGACAGTGGCATTATTATGAAAGGTCCAAAAGTATTTTTTCCAAAGTCCTTGCAACAAGAGTACATTACTGTCTTGCATCGTGGTCATCCAGGAGCAAACTCTACCAAAAGAAGGCGAGAGGTCTAATATTTTTGGCCTTCTATGTCACAATATATTGAGAGAGTGCTATTGTCTTGTTCTGTGTGTAATAGTACTAAGTCACATCAACAGAAAGAACCACTTCAGATTCCTGAATTACCTTGGTTGACAGTAGCTACTGACATTTTTGAATGGAATGGTGAACATTATTTGGTGTTAGTAGACTCTTATTCAAATTGGTTCAAGATTGACCAACTTCCTAATCTAGCATCCAGTACTGTCATCAGTAAGAAGAAAAATCATTTTGCAGTCCATGGTAGTCCACACAAAGTTATTTCTGGCAATGGCACACAGTTTACAAGCCGAAAGTTCAAAAGATTTGTCACAGAATAGGACTTTACTCATGTCGTGAGTAGCCCAGAGCACCCACAGTGAAATGGTTTGGCAGAGTGTACAGTTCAAAGTGCAAAACAGTTACTAGAGATGTCAAAATGAGACTATAGCAATGTTTTCCTGAATCTCTTGAATCTCAGAAATATTCCTCATGATAAACATCTTAGTTCACCTGCCCAGAGACTTCTGTCAAGACAAACGAGAACCACGTTACCAATCAGTAGTCAATTGCTGGTTCCATGTATCAAGGCAACAAGTCAGTGAAAACCAATCTGCTTAAGAAGTGTTTAACCCAGAAGTCCTGCTATGATAAGACCAGCAAACTGCTCAATCCATTACAAGAAGGAAAAGTGGTAAGGATGCAAACGTCCAAAGGTAATGATCAGATTGAAGTCTTGAAGAGTATTTGTCCAGAGCTGAGGCTGTACATTGTGGATTCACAAGGGGTTGAGTTTAAGTGGAACTGGAAACATTTGATGCTGGTGTCCGAGCCTATACCATGACACATAGCCTGTGAGAAAGACTGTTTATCTCAGAGTGAGTTGTCCAGTGTTCCAGTTCCAGACAAAGTTCCAGAGAATATTCACATTCCTGTGATGAATCCAGAAGTTCATGATATGAGTTGTTCAGCAAAGACCGTCCCTGTTGGAGAAGCTATCTAAGGGCTTGCATAAGTGTATAAATACTGAGCACGCACGAGTCTGACTGCCATTTTGTAGTAAGCTGTTGAGATGTAAGCATGTATATCTGTAAGGTCTGTCTGTTAATCAGTTGTTTATATTTTATGATGCTGCTATCCATTCTAATGTGTTTCTATGTCATAAAGCATCTAAATAAACTACCCCATCTGTTCTTCATCTATGTTAGAGAGGGCCAAGCGACACCTATTATCTGCATCTCTAATATTTTTCTAAAGAGCTGGCATTTGACCCATGCAGAACATTACTAGAATGGATATTGGAAATGGAAACCACAGAGGCATTGAAAGGTGCAAGGACAGGTAGAGACATGGTAAAGGGTATGAGGGAAAGGTAGGGATGAAAGGGAGGTAGAATGTTAAGGCACAAGAACAGACAGACTAGATGGGTTTATTGCCTCCTTCTGCCATTAAAGAAATATAAAGTGTATCTGGTACTAGTAGCCCTTAATGTTTTGCTCTTTTTTCTTTAATGACATATATGAACAGCAGCTTGATTAAATTTAAAATGTATATATCTTTATATAGTTATTGATGCTATTAGATCAAGGTTGATGTAACTGTCAGCATATTATCTATTGTACTGTTTTTGTCTTGTGCATGCGTGTGTGTGTGTGTGTGTGAGTGTGTGTGTGTGTGTGTGTGTGTGTGTGTGTGTGTGTGTGTGTGTGTGTGTGTGTGTGTGTGTGTGTGTGTGCTTTGTGTGTGTGTGTGTGTGTGTGTGTGTGTGTGTGTGTGTGTGTGTGTGTGTGTGTGTGTATCCATTAGAGCATAAGTCAGTGTCAGTTTTTTAAATTTAAATGTTATCCATGCCAAGTAATGTTGTGAAAAATAAGTAGCTTACAGTCTCTGGACAAGCTGTAATATCCGTACTAAGGGCACCCTAAGTACCTTATTTTTTTACAACATATGAACCTGTATTTATGTATTTTTTAATTTTAATTGAGTAGTATGTGCATGAGAAGTACATGTTCTGCAATCTGTTTTAATGTGAAATAGTTCATTTGCACATTTTATTTAATTGATTGTTGTGCAGGATAATAATTCTTTTACTGTGCAGAATTTTGGTATGAAATTCCACAGAAGTCCTTTTAGGGATCCTTTTTTGAAAACAATGGATGGAAGTCATAAACATTCATCTCTCCTTGCTAAGCAACTCTGCATGAAGAGCAGCCACATGCAAACTGTGTATGAGTTAGAAAGCACAGCTATATGACATGGTGAGCTTAAATAACATTGACAGCCATGGGGATGATAATAAACAAAAAACATGATGGACTGAATCAGAAATGTTTAAATGTCATACAGCAATGCAACACACACATTAGATTTGTACGTGGTCAGATACTTGTGTTCAAGTGGTGTCAGTTACTGAATAATGTTAGGGGTTTTTGTTGTTATTGTATTGCATCTGCAAGAGTTTTTTATAGCATCTGCTGAAGCTGATGATGCATGATGTCATCCATGGTGGCACTGGGTCTTCTGACCATGATTAACATTGAAATAAAGTCCCCACCTGATGAACTAGGAAGGAGGTATATGAACTGAAAGTGGTATCATCTCATCAACTGTCAGGTGGTCTGTAATGCATAGGGTAGCATCTACAATATGTGTTCACATCAACCGAACAATTTGCACAGCACCCATATTTGGCTCAAATGTGGCCTCTATAAAATGTTTCTGAGATGAGACTTCCCACAGACATATTTTGTGGGTCTTACTGGATATGTCCTGGAACTCTAGTTAATGACACTAATTAAAAATCTTTATTACTAAACTGTATGTGGCTACAACTATGTCATAGCAAAAAACAGAAACATCATAGAACATGTGTTTGGGTTCCTAAAGTCACATTTCAGTTGCCTGGACACATTTGTTGTGCCCTGCAATATAGCTGTGTTACATCTGCGAAAATACTGACCCGTGTGCTATGTTACACAATATCATAGTCAGAAAGCAGTTTTATCAGGACGGCCTTTTGCAGGGACTACGCTTCCCAGCACCATAGACAGCAGCAACTTATACAGATGAAGAGTCAGAGGATGAACCAGCAGTAGGAGATGACCATGCCAAACAGAGTGGACAGAGTATGCTGAGGCACTAGCAAAGAGGCAATGGATTGGGCAGAGTTTTATAGCATAAATATACAAGAGCTAAGTAGATATATACAGTAAAAATGATGCATACAAACCACCAGATTGTGCTTACCTATGTGTTGGCTGGCTATGTTGCAGATCAGACACATGCAAACCCAAAAAGCAGTGTACACAAGGAAGGGTACATCATTTGTACAGGCACAGAAGGAGCCCGTAACTTTATAACAGTCAAGCAGATACATAAACAGTAAAAATAATGCGTACAAAAACACCAATCAGTACTGTCCTTGCATAGTCTGGCCATTCTATGCATCAGCCATAAGCAACACAAGTAACAATGTACAATGGGAAGGGTACAGTTATCATCATTTGCACAGGTGGAGAATTGGAAATGGATATTTATGTCAGCTATTGCATATTTTAAGTCATTGTTATGGGAACTGGCAGATACCGTATGCCAGTACTAGCTATGATGCAAAGTATTTAAAATTGTGTTTTATGTACTAAACATTAGTGTGTTTTTTTCACATTTCTAGATATTTCCATGCAATGCTAAAGTATTTCCACTGCACTTTTCATTTTTTTTTTTATTCCTAGACACCATTTAATGTTTTAGGTATTTTGGCAAGAATTTTTTTAACACAGATATTATATAGAACAATATTATTAACAAAAATATCTATCCATCTATATGTCTATCTATCTATCTATCTATCTATCTATCTATCTATCTATCTATCTATCTATCTATCTATCTAGCTATCTAGCTATCTAGCTATCTATCAATCTTAGCAGAGTAGTAGTTGTTGAGCCTAAGAAGCACTGTACCTCTAAGAGAAAGAGAATATTTTTACTCTAATAATTATATTTACTGATACTATATACATGCTCCCTTTCATTTCTTAAAGCTGATATTCATCTAGTCTTGCTGCATCTCCAAAGATTCATTTAAACATTGTTCAGCATGCCTGGGTCATCAAGCCCTAGCATGGTGAAGATAGGCCTTGCCCACCTGTTGAACCAGTGGTAGTACTTTGAAAGTAATTTTTCTAATTCAGGTGGAATATATATATATATATATATATATATATATATATATATATATATATATATATATATATATATACATGGTTTACTATCACATATTTGACACTACTGTAGCCGAAAGTGCATATATCTTCGGAAATCACAACACCGACCACAGTAAATGCCGAACTGAGCATTTCAGTGAAGTCGAATGTCGAACATTTCAGCTTCACTGAAATTCTGTTAGCCGCTAAACATATTTTAATATGTTTTGCAAGGGGGCAAGCCCTCCTGCACCCCCACCCCCTACTTATATATATATATATATATATATATATATATATATATATATATATATATCTATATACACAAACTCCAAGATCGCACTACACTGAGGAAAGGGTACATTTCCCAATCCCCACTATAGTGCGATCTGCACTACACTGTCAAATCTTGCTATAGCGGCTTTTCTCTATTGTAAGGTTCAACAATATAGTACTTGCACTAATGGTTCTGCTACCTTATTTACGCACATATGTTGATCGCACATATATATATATATATATATATATATATATATATATAGGTCTACCTGAAAATGCCGAAAGTCCACAATGCCGACAACAAGAACACCGACACCGGAAAAACGACAATGGAGAAGACCGAAAGCTGAGAATCCTGATGCTGAGAACACTGACATGTTAAGGTAAGTGTGCGATAGGGACGGACGTTAGGGTCAGGGTGTGGGTAAGGTAAGTGTGTGATAGTGACGGACGTTAGGGTAGGGTGTGGATCAGGTAAGTGTGCGATAGTGATGGACTTAAGGGTTAGGGTGTGGGTCAGGTAAGTGTGCGATAATTGACAAACTTTAGGTTTAGGGGCGGGTTAAGTGAGTTAGGGTTAGAGTGCAGGTAAGGTAAGTGTGCAATGGTGACAGACTTGAGGGTTAGGGGTGGATTAAGTGAGTTAGGGTTAGGGTGCAGGTAAAGTATGTGTGTGATAGTGACGGACCTTAGGGTTAGGGTTTCGGTTAAGGTTAGTGCATAGATAGTTGTTTATGTAAGGTTTAGTGTAGGTTTGTAAGGTTTTTGGTGTGCTTGTGTTGTGTGTATGTTTTTCAGAAAAGGTATTTGTTTTGTTGATTGTCGGGATTGTAGTTTGTCGGGCATGTGAAGTTTCGTGTTTTTGAACTTTTGGTTTTGTCGTGTCGGTTATTTCGTTGTCGGTGTTTTGGCATGTAGTTGTTATCAGGTAGACCCATATACACACACACACACACACACACAGAGAAATATATACATATATATATATATATATATATATATATATATATATATATATGTGTACAGAGGTATTTTTTTTGGTGCAATCCAAAAGAGCGAACAACTGTTGTGAAATCTTGTAGTTAGATCTCCTTCAGAAGACTGAAGGTCAGACTTCATATAGTTGTGATCATATGATTGACTTTCAAAAATGTCAAAGATTTTGTATGGAGATAGTGGTACAGTGGGGATCACAGAATTTACCCTTTTCCCCACTGCAATGTGGTCTTGGAGTTGGTATATATGGTATGCAGTGCGTGGGGCTGCAAAAACATAGATTTTTGTTGTTTAATGTTGACAGATGTTTCAGAAAGTTGACCATATGATCTTCACCATATGGTGTTCAACTTTCTGAAACTTCAGTCTTGTGACACAGATCTATATCAATATATATGTGTGTACATATATATATATATATATATATATATATATATATATATATATATATATGGGATTCATACTGAGCCCCGACGGCACTTTCTGCCGAAGCAGAAATCAATGAACATACTTAACCGAAAGTGCTGTTCACTGAAGCAGTACTTTTGGATAAGTATGCGCATTGTGCCGGTCGCACTACGGTGCGGATAAGGGAAAATTCCCTTTTCCCCACTGTAGTGCAACCTCGTAGTGAGACTATTAAAGTAGGGGGGTGTGAGGGCACAGCCCCCCACATGGAGGGTGCGGGGGGGGCAAGTAGATTTTTTTTTTTTGTAACACACTTTAACGAAAGAGCTTTTTCAGTGAACGTGCTTTTGTTAAAGTGTGTTCGGTTATTGTGGATTCGGGATGTTGAAGTTTTGTTCAACAGTCCTAGATCCATACATAGATATATATATATATATATATATATATATATATATATATATATATATATATATATATATATATATATATATATATCTGTCCTCTGCCTTTTATATACTTATGTGATTCTATCACTCATATCTATCTTTCTATATGTGTATATATGAATATATGTGTGTGTGTGTGTGTGTGTGTGTGTGTGTGTGTGTGTGTGTGTGTGTGTGTGTGTGTGTATGTATGTAACACTAATATTGCTCCTAAATGTAAAAGTTTTTTCAACCCAGTTCTTAATAACACAATACAAATGTTTTTAAAGGTTTGTGAAACAGATTGTAGGGATTTAACTTCCAAAAAAAGTCCACACGAATGGTATAATTTGACTACAGAAAAAATACAGACTTTAAAACACTTAAACACTGACAATAATTTACTAATAATGAAAGCCGACAAAGGTACCGGCATTGTGTTAATGGGACAGCAAGAGTATACTAACATTATAGAAATGGAACTTAATGATACTACTTTCTACAAACCAGTAACTAGGCCTTTTGTAAGAAAACAATTCAAACTCATAGACAAAACTCTAAAACTACTAGAAAAACAGAAGCTCATTTCTTTAGAAGAATACCTTTTCATGCATATATCCAACACTAGCTTATGTAAGTTGTTGGGATCCTTAAACATACGAAAAAGTACACAAAACCCACCATTTAGACTTATTGTCTCAAACAAAAATACAAAGATAGAAAAAATTTCAGAAGTTATTGACCACACACTTAATCCATTAGTACAAGCTACACCATTTTATCTAAAAGAGTCATGGGAGTTCCTTAATGAACTTTTCAAACTAAAACTAAACAACACAAACTGTAAATTAGTTACTTTAGACATAGAATCCCTATACACTAACGTACCACTTGCAGGAGGGCTCACTTTACTCAAACATTTTTTATCTAAACACACTAATTTTACAGTTAGTAAAATTAAGATGATTTGTACACAAATAGATATAGTTCTAAATAATAACGTCTTCCATTTCAATGGTAAACTCTTTCAACAAGTCAATGGCATTGCTATGGGGACCAAGATGGCGCCAGCTTATGCAAATTTAATGCTTAGTGCATGGGAATTAGAATCTCTTTTTCAACTACAGGGGTACAAAAATGTTGTAGTCTGCAGACATTTCATTGATGAAATCTTTTTTCTTTGGACAAATACTGAACAAGAACTAATTAAATTTGTTTGTTCTTTGAGAGTATTGGCTTCTTAAAATGTGTATTGTCTAGTCATGGTCACCAAGTGCATTTTCTTGATACACAAATAACCATGGACCCTAACACAAAGTTATTAAGCTCTACTATCTACAGAAAAGACACTTACAAAAACATTTTTTATACTACAATAGTCAACATCCTTCTTTCATTAAAGAACATTGTGAAAGGACAGTTTATTCGTATATCATGCGTAATCAGTGATGACAAACAGTTCATTCAGGAAGCTAGTTTACTCAAACACATGTTCTTGCACAGAAACTACCCATAACACATTATAGACAACAAATTCTCAGAGGCTGTTTCAGTTAGACACAGTAAATTCAAACACATCATTAGATATGCCATACAAGACATGACAAAAGGCACTACAACAAGTGGCAAAAGACTCAGTTTTCCTCTACCAATAAGCACAGACATGGAAAGCATTAGGAACATCATTGTTAAAAACTGGAAAATCATTACTGATAACTCAGACTTGTCTTCTATTTTAGGAAAAAAAACTTTTTTTTTCTTACAAAAAAACTAGAACAATAAAGAGTTTATTTGAAAGAAATGAATCATTTCTACTCTTGGACTCCTTAAACAATTCCAGCTTACCACAAGGAATGTATAAATGTGAATATTGTGTAGCCTGCAATTATATCTACACTGACACATCTTTATTGTTTAAACATTGCAACTATACAGTGCATTTTAAGAGACATTACAACTGTCGCAGTAATAATATTATTTATGCAGGTATTTGCAGTGTATGCAAATCATTTTATATTGGTAAAACATTTAGAATGCTTTCTGACCGGATCAAGGAACATAATGCAGCCATCAGACACAAAGACTGCACCAATGCCTTGGAAAAACACAGTGTATGTTGTTTGGGTTTCACTGGATTTACATTTTTAATACTTGAACAACTAGATGATTGTGTTGGTGATTTTGACACTGTTTTGAAAGTAAAACAACTTAGGTGGCAGCTTGTGTTGAATGGGAAGCTGCACCAGGTTTGAATAAAAATCTAAACATTAGATGTACACTCCAGTGGTATTCTTAACCACAACTCCTTCCATTACTACTCATTTGTTATTGGTTTATGCAGTTCTAATAGAATGTCTATGATGTTTAAGTTTCTTTTAAAAAGTGTGGGATTATTTATTTTTAATTTAGTTCTGAAGAAATCCTATTACGATTAAAGAATGAAAGCTTAACCACATTCATCAGTCTGTGTCATTTTTCTTCATTAGTTTCAGGAGTATTCTTCAGTTTAGTCTTTTTTCTCTTCTGTTCAGATTTTTATTTTTCGTATCTATATTTGCCTTCTGTGTGGAGTCTGCATGTCCTCCCCATGGTCGAATGGCATTCAAAAGACATGCGTGAATGGGTGTGCCTTCGCTGAAGGTTGGGCGTCGGGCTGGCAACTCGGCACCATAATAATCTACTGCCAGTCATTAGCAGACCGTAGTTCCACTGCGGCGACCCCTAACCGGGAAAAGCCGAAAAGACAAAAAAAAAATATATATATATATATATATATATATATATATATATATATATATTGAATAAAATACTGCAACCACTCACTTATACCAAAACTTGGGTCCACAAAAAGAGGCAACATGTAGTATTCCAAACAGCCAACAACAGAACCCAAGAACAGCTGAATACTCTAGTCTAAAACTTATTTATTGAATAAAACAGAGCAAAAACATGAGTGCTTTCATAGTCTAGCTGCATCATCAGATGTAAATTAAAACCACAAGTACATTCATTTTATACTCAAATATGGTTGTCACATGATTCAATTACTTTAAACTCTTAAAAAGACATCTCAAGATATATAGTGATAAAAATATAAAAAAATATAAAAAGTAAGTGCACACTTCAAAATAACATTGTACTAAGGCACTTCATTATTACAAAAAATTCTTCATACATCACCAATAAAAATGTTATTAAAAGATCCTTAAATAATTACTGCTGAATTTCAACAATATAAGCATATATTATACACACCTTTTACCTTTTTAAGGGTCTAGCCTTTAATTTTGGTTTAACAGGAATTCTATCATTAAGGTCATGCCCATGATCGCCTCAAAGCCTAATAATCCACTTTTCTTCAAGTTACTCTGTTGAATTTCCAATATCACCTTTCCTAACAGTCTCAGATGTTCGACCTATTGCTAAGAACTTAAAAGTATGAAAGATATCAGTCTCTAAAACATGCTTAGATAGTGCACTGGTGTTACTTCTCTTACTGATATGATAATAATGCTCCTTGAGCCTAACTCTAAATGGTCTGTCAGTTTTTCCAACATAAAACTTTGAGCAGACTATTCAGTAAGCTAAGTACACTATATGAACAGTGTTACATGTGGCATAAACATTAAAAGTATACACCTTGCATTGGTCGGGATGCTTAAACTCATTATTACTATCAATGTATTGGCACATTGAACATTGCATGGAACAGTGCATTTAATAACATTTTCTAATTTCTTACTTTTAGGATAACATAACCATCTCTTTAGAGGCTTCATATTTTATACATGAACTAGGCTTGACATCAGCTATTTTTCTAGTATCATCATCTGTTGTTAAAATATTCCAATGTTTCTCTATGATGTCTTTATACTTTTTCATGTTATTAGAATAAAATATTGGAACTTTCAACTTTTTATCTGTTTTCTCCTGTGGTATGTTTAAGTCAATACCTTGTGTATCACCAAAACAGGGCTTAGCTTTACTAATTCTTAGACCACTAACAGACATAACGTTCTCATTAATCTCATCTCTAGTATAACCTCTCTCAGAGAATATTTCAACCAGTTTATGTGCTTGCTGTATAAAATCTTGATCTACCACACTCTGTTTAGAAGCTCTAAATACTTGACTCTGTATTACATTCTTAAACACATAAGGTGGATGCATACTTTGTCTAAATAACAGTTGGTTACAATGATATGGCTTCCTAAACAGTTGTGTGGTAATATTACCTGTGTTGTCAATCATTACTTTAACATCAAGGTAATTAACACTAGGCTGTGGTGGTGGTACTGCGGTAGCGTTGTCGCCTCACAGTAAGACGTTGTCCTGTTCGATTCTCAGCTAGATCGTCTTTTGTGCGGAGACATGCGTGAATGGGCGTACCTTCATTGAAGGTTGTGCGTCAGGGCTGGCAACTTGGCACGTAAAAATCTACTGCCAATTATTAGCGGACCGGAGTTCCACTGTGGCGACCCCTAACAGGGAAAAGCCGAAAGACACAAACAATCAGAGATTTCTGATAAAAATCTTAAATATGTAGTAGTATTGTCAATATATTCTTTAAATTCATGAAAAATGTCTATTGGTCCCTCCCAAAGGAGGAACACATCATCAAAAAATCTAAGATAAAATCTTATATATTGTTGATAATGTCCATTTAAAACATATTTTTGCTATCATATTGCCATAACCGCATTGGTGTAGCTATTGGCACCAGATGTCCCTATAGCTACTCCATGCTTCTGCCTATATATATATTTATATATATATATATATATATATATATATATATATATATATATATATATATATATATATATATATATATATATATATATATATATATTTACTATCAAAATCTCAAATGTGAAAACACATTTTGAACACAAACACTGAAAAAAAATTCAAATTCCTGAGTACTAATTAAGTAAACATGCCGAAAACACATCAACTCGAAATGATTGAACCAATGGCTTTGACATTTTCAAAAGTTTACCGGCTGATACTTAACTGCTTGCTTCCCAGCAGTACAAGCATGCACAGTTCAGTACTGCACATTACTTTAATTCACTTTTTTGCAGGGGGGTAAGCACCTATGCACCCCCCATGCAGCCCCCCACACCCCCTACAAATTATATATTCCAACTCTGACATCCCACTATAATGAGGAAAAGGGTAAATTTCCCGATCCGCACTGTACCACAGTCTCTATTCCTAAAGTCAGCCTCATATGAATGAATGTACAGTTGCATTCACTAAAGGACATTCATAGAATTGCAGTTTGGCAATACAGGAATCAGCCAACACACATTCGGCATTCCTGTGTTCGCCTAACTGCACTTCTACATTTTGATTTGATAGCAAAGCATATGTGTATATATTTATATGTATAGACAGATAGATAGATAGATAGATAGATAGATAGATAGATAGATAGATAGACAGATAGATAGATAGATAGATAGATAGATAGATAGATAGATAGATAGATAGATATTTGCATGGACAAAATGTACCACTTTTAAGCAGTCAGGGTAATTTCTAATTGTTGACCATGGGATGGGTAAGCCTAATCTAATACCAAATGTGATAGGTTAATTCAAGCACAAAAAGGGAATTTGGCTAGTTTTAAAATGGCCCACAAAGACAGCTAGGCTAGTACTTACCTATGAACCTATGCCAAGCTATCTGGAACAGCCTTCAGATAAGTCTGCCCATGGCATAATTTCATGAATGCACTGGAGTTGCCCTTCGGTTGTAGATAGATTATAGCTGCTCAACTGTTCTTGCTTTTAAAAGAATTTTAGCAAGTTGTACCACATATGATTCCTTGTGTACTGACTCCTTTGTTTTTAGTGTATAACTCAGGACCACTATCATTTTATGCTCCCATTTTGACAACAGGAAAAACCTACAAAACACACAAATGATCAGCCTAAAATGCTGTCTTTCACTAAACATGTGATAAAACAGCAGTGACTGGAACATGATTAAAACTCACAGATTACTTACTTAACTTTCGGATAACCAAGCTTTAGGTTTTCAGGCTTAATAAACATGGAATTCATATTGGAAGAAATATAATATTACTTGTATAACAACAGTCTATCACAAAGACCAATATTCTTCACCACAATAATAATCCAATTCCTTGAAGTGCAAAAGATGTATTATAAAACACTGCTTTTCTCATATAAAACGAAAATATTCTCTCTAGCGCCTCGGCAAACTTGCCTTTTACAGAGTAAAAATTTTTTACCATTCATACTCACAGCTTTATACTAAATAAGACACACCCACTTAATTGCATTATTAATTAAATAAATAAACATCACTATATAAAAAAATGAAATGCTATGAATACATTATTTTACAACTAACTTTTACAATAAACTTTTCCATGTACATTCATGGTTTAGCCCTATAGGGCTCAATGTATTAAATTTTAAAATCAGACAAGTTTCTTTTTTTCTTAATAAACATTTTATATGTTGTTCATCCATATATTCCCTTTCTTTTACACTATCTAACACTGTCACTTTCAATCCCTCTGGATCACCATTATGGTATTTATTAAAATACAAAGCTATGGGGCTTGTTTGTTTATTATTTTTTATATCTCTAATGTGCTCTTTTATCCTACAGGCAAATGTTCTCTTAGTTTCTCCCACATATAATTTATTGAACAGGCATTTTAAACCATATATAACTCTTTTGGTTTTACAATTAAAAGTCCCATTTGTTTGAAATGAGACCCCATTCATTTTACCAAACTCCTTTACTTTATATTTACATAGACTACATTTTCCACAGGCTACAGTTCCCAATTTCTCTACTTGGTTTACCATTTTTATTTTTGGCATATTAAACTTACTATGGACTATAAAGTCCTTTATACTTCTCCCTCTCCTATAAGAGAAACACATTCTCTTATTATGTAGAAAATCCACCTCTCTTTTTACCACATTCCAACTATATCTTACTTGTTCTATGTTTATTAAGAAAAAAAGAAACTTGTCTGATTTTAAAATTTAATACATTGAGCCCTATAGGGCTAAACCATGAATATACATGGAAAAGTTTATTGTAAAAGTTAGTTGTAAAATAATGTATTCATAGCATTTAGTTTTTTTTATATAGTGATGTTTCTTTATTTAATTAATAATGTAATTAAATGGGTGTGCCTTATTTAGTATAAAGCTGTGAGTATGAATTGTAAAAAAAATTTTCTGTAAAAGGCAAGTTTGCCGAGGCACTAGAGAGAATATTTTCATTTTATATGAGATAAGCAGTGTTTTATAATACATCCTTTGCACTTCAAGGAATTGGATTATTATTGTGGTGAAGAATATAATATTACTTTAAAAAATCTCACTTGAAACTTTATAGCTTATAGAACAAATGTATGAATGCCCACCTGTTTGGCAAACTCTTTAAATCCTGCTGGAGGGCACACCATGGTACAGTTGTTTGTATTTCACCACTTTTCACTAAGCCTGTCCTATACTCATTCCTCAGAAAACTCAGCATATGACTTGTTAATTTCAGATTCATTCTGACAGAGAACTACAGTACACAAAAGTGTGCGGGGGATGGCAGAGATGAAGGTGAAAATCTATTCTAATACTTTGAACTGCCAAAGCAGCCCAGTGGCATAGAGAGGTAGAGCATTTGTGTGGGCTGCTGGTGACCTAAGTTTTAGAATGAATTCAGGCTGCTAGTAGGGCCAGCTGTGAGGATTGGATAGAGCGACTGATTGTCAGATCTCTGTTCCCTGGATAGAAAGCTTGTGCAACCTGATGCCTGTGTGATCTCTTGTGGAGATCAGTAGCCATGCAGGTTTCATTTTAAAGTGGAGAGTGTTGGTGAGGAAGTGCAGTGATATCATAACATCATTGCTCTAACCACTCTGACAGCTAAGGACTTTTCCTACCTGCTGCATGAATGATGGCTCCTGGCTCCACACTCATAACCCCTGCTGGATTCATTTCTCCCCAGGGTTGACAATGACTTATGGCAAGGCCAGAGGGATAGGATGAAGCAGATGATGGAAGCAGATGATGGATAGTTCTTCAGTCCCAGCAGGGAGACCATGGGGAAACCCAATGCATGTGTGTTATCTGTTGGAGAGAAGGAGCCATGTAGCTTTCAAGTTAAACAGAGGGACAGTGGTGACATCCTGAAATCATTGTGTTTGCCACTTCCATTGATAGTGCTTTTGATTAACTCACTACATGCTCCGTGCCTGCAATTCCCCACTGGATCCCTTAATCCCCAGAGCTAATGCTGACTTATTGCAAGTCTGACCTCCTAAGGAGTCAGGTAATAAACCCAACAATGCCTTAAATTTGGGGGCTTCTGCTTAGGAATGAGTAACTGTGTATCTTGGGCTGGATGAGTGTGGAAGTTGGGGAGGCAGCTGGAGGTTGCATGGGAATAAGGAATGCCATAAAAACATGAATCTGGTCCATTTGGTAATGAACACTACCAAGGCCAACAATGATCTTCTACTATTTTTTCCAAGTGAACCATATACATGATTGAATAAAAGGATCCTACCCATTGCCATGATGAATGAAAGGGACCTTCTCCAGACAGCATGAAAAGCTCTGGTGGTTTGATCTGGAGTAAACACTTAAGACACATAGAAGCCATGGTATGAATGTCAAATCAAGCAATTTTGAGATGAAGGAGACAGTCCTGGGCAAACCCAATTCCAGCTGCTAAAAAGATTTCAAGATGCACCCCACTCTTAACATCTATTTCTCATTATGTGATGGACTGTAAGATTTTTTTAATGAAGATGTTCAAATTACATTTCTTTGTCCAATGTTAAACAGTCAGGCTCATCCAGCTATTCACATATCCCAGGAGTTTCCTTCAACCTTCTTATTCAAGAAAGTCACTCAGAGAAGCAAAACAACTGCAACTAATGATCCAGAATAGAGGCAGGGGATTTAAGAATGGATTTAATGTCTGCCTTCTAAAGGTATAGCTAAGCTACTTATCCTTCTTTTAATTCTTTTTCTTACTACAGGTATAAGCCCAAGGAGACTAGAAGCCTGTCATAAAAAATCCCATGTCCAGTGGTGTCCTCATGAATAAGGCCTAAATCCAACTTGCCATATTAGCAAAGCTGCTTGGGAAATTGATGTATAGTCAAATTAATAAAATGATTACCCAATATAACCTCTTCTGCTGCCATCAACTTACATAACAGCACCAGGACACTATACCATATAGGTGATGTAATTTATGCAAATATATGCAATACCATATAGGTGATGTAATTTATGCAAATATATGCAATACCGTATAGGTGATGTAATTTATGCAAATATATGCAACAGCAAGTTGATTTTTTTTATCTTATCACCCCAGGTAAACACCCCATCCTAATCATACGGCCTGAATATGTGGAATAAGGATTTTATGAGCTATATATCTGGCAAATCAACTGAGCTAAAACTTGAATGGCAGTCACAGAAGGCCGCGGTCACAGTTGCGCAAATTAATCGCCGTTCCGTAAGCTAGCTTCAAAGCTCAACATACCACAAACACAAACACAACGTAAGTTCAAGTGTAGCAAGACCACAAAACCATTAAAGTAAATATTAGAGTGCAGGCAAAACACAGGAGCCAATTTAGCTGACGAATTTTGAACGCTCTTTTATTCAGTGCGTGCCACCCCACCCAAGCCGGTTAGGTTCATGAAGATCCACCCCAAGCACGCGGGCCTGCGAATTAATTTTATTTTATATTTTATATATAAGTGATATTTATTTATTATATATTTACTAGCATGTTCTATAGGTTGCTCGCACTATAAGCAGTGATGCTATAAGCAGGTGAATGGGTAGGGTACTATAACAGCATAGGTTTAAACAGCATTTGATGTGGGTAGATATTAGGATAGTAGGAGTTTTGGTTACTGTACTTACATTATTTGTTCATTCACACCATCATACAATAATGCATTATCTTATCAACAAACACATACACCACCTTTACCACTGAACGAATTCGATCCATTTTATCACAAATGACACAGACAAGGCCATTTCAACACAGGACCAATTGCAAGGCTATAATATGTTTTATCATCTCATGTCATGTAAAACCAACAGAACGCTGCTGAGAGAGGATTAGGAGCATGTCTATTGATTGCATGAGGGGGATGGAGGGACAAGAATGGCCAAACATAAAAAGGTCAATCACAACAGCAAAGGTGTACTCACCAGCACACACAGTTATACAGATAGATCCTAATTTAGAGGTGGAGACTGTGAGAACTAGAAACCTGAACCTAGAGATGGAAACTATATCAGATGTAGATGTAGGCGGACTTTTCTTCCAGATATTAATGAGCTCTTCTTCAACCTTTTTTCAAAAAAAAAGTCAGGAGGAAGGGTGGAATGATATATCCACTGCTCTTCGATTTTGTAGGAGTCATCCCATTTTAATTCAATTAGTTACTGAATATTGGTCAGTTCTTATTATTATAATTTAGGAACATTAATTCTTACTTATGCAGATGTAAGTTACACTAAACGTAGAGTCTCTTGGGGCTCTTTTCTGGACCCTTCATTATTTTTCTTGTTAAGTGACAAGCTAAATGCCTTTTTTTTCAAGACCGCCAAAATCATTGGTAATAGAAAGAAGTCAGACCCCTCTCCAGTATGATTTAATTGAAATTAGCAAAATCAGAAACAGCAAGCAAGAAACTAAATAAACCAACAAAGATTGTGAACCGGTCCCCAAGCACACTCTGATAATGTTCTTGAAATAAAACTAGAAGTAAAAAATAAAGTCACTTTATTGGTAAACAATTAAAATCACTGGTAAGCGCTTTCGTTTAATGGAATATTAAACTTCATCAGACACCATGTTTTTTATATCACTTCCTTTAATACCCGAATGGTTCATTGTCATTGGATAAAATAATTTTCAAAAAAAATCACAACAAACCACTATTGCCTGCTTAAAACAAATGCCATGCATAAAAATTGGAAAACCAAATACAACAAGAAAGGAAGCTATATACTTTTCACAATACAAAAAGTTACTTAAAACTCTGGTTAAAATTTGTTGTGTTATTAAATCTTATATATTAAATGTGCTAAATGTAGTGCGATGGAGCTTTTTTCTTTCCGGTGCTTTTAATTTTAAAACTGTTGCAACAGAACTGTGCTCGTTGATACTTGGCCAGCTATCAGCTTGCAAGCAGATTTACCACCTAAGCTCTCTAAATTCCAAAAGAAGCCCCCACATTTTTTTATCATTTATGTTTACTTGAACTATTGCTAAAAAATTAAACTGGTGTTCTAAATTGTCACTGACATGGTTGGCTAAAGCGCTGTTTAAATTGTGCCTTCTTATGGCATATTCATGTTCACAGAGTCTGTGGCAAAACCTTCTCTCCAGTTTGCCTATGTAGAAGGCTAGGCATGAGTCACACTTAGCTAAATATATCACTGCTTTGGAATTGCAGTTATATTTCCCTTTCATCTGATGTGCAACATTTCTTACCACAAATTTATTTGTTACTTTTATTTTGTGATACCATGCACATGTCCCACAATTAAAGATGCCATATATGCCATTTCTCTCCATGGACTGTCTCGCCTTAAGCAAATCCTTAAAGTTCATTCCTTTTCTGTAAATAATGACTGTTTTTTTCATCTGCTTGTTTCCTAATGTTGGCGTCATCTGTTAAAATGGACCAATTCTTTTCAAAAACAGAGCTCAACATTCTGAAATTCTCACTAAAAGTGATGATTAATGCTTTTGAAAAGTCCGAAGCCTGTTCATTATAATGCTTATCCATACTCATATTGGAGCTAAGTTCTACCACAGACATTTCGCCTCCCTCTCATATTAATTCTGTGGTGTAACCATCCACACAAAGGATGGGCTTGAAATATCCATTCTTGTGACTTCCTGAATTAAATCATCAATCAATTCCACAGGTTATGCTCTTTTGAGGAACATCGAGCATAAGGTGTCACACTCTTGAATGAAATCCTCATGTTTGGTGACGATTCGAGCTGCCCTTACTAACTGTCCCTTCACCACAGACCTTTTCTGTTGCTGTGGATGGAAACTGCTATAATGCAGGAGACAGAATATGTCTCTTTCCTGTGAATTGTAGTTACATATCTCTTCTGAACTTCATCTTTGGATAGGTGGACATCCAAATAATTCATGAAGTTGGAATTTACATTCCAAGTAAATTTAAAAAACGTAGTGGTATTGTTTATGTATTCCAGGAATTTTTCCAATGCTGCCAATGGCCCTTTCCATCTGAGGCAAATGTCAGCTTGGAACGTATGTGTTCTGATAGAACTATAATGACAGGACTTAAAAACAAATTGTTTTTCCAAATACGCCATGACAATATTAGTGTAGGGTCCACCTCAATGTGAGCCCATAGCTATTCCGTTTTTCTGCAAGTAATACTTGTTGTTAAATGTAATGTAATTATTATTAAGTACCAACTCTAGTAATTCCATAATAAGAGTAATGGTGTCATGGGAGGTCCTGTGTTCAATTAATATTTCATTAACCCATTCTAATCCTGTGTCCTGCGGAATAACCATGTAAAGGTCACTAACATATATGGTCACCAGTATGCCACTCTGATTATATTGTATTTCATTCAGGGAAGCCAGAAAAGTCCATGAATCTTTGCAAATCTGGAACTCATAATCTAAATATTGTGCACAAGCTGAAATTATAGAATCCCTCTTTTCCACTAAAAGCCTCATGGGGGAATGATGGATACTTTTATGGTTTTTAGGGGTTCTGAAAAAACAACTGGTATTCTAGGTGTTAGTATGTTTAAATAACTGTATAGTTGGATGTAAATCCTTTTTTCCAAAAAAATATCACTTAACTGGGTATGGATCCTTCTATATGCTCCATTTAATTCATTCACTGAGGTCTCCTCATATGTATCTCTATCTAACAATTCATTCACTTTGTCTCTATCCATATCTGAACTCATAATAACTACCCCACCCCCCTTATCTGGTTTCATTATCCTAATTTTTTCCTTTTGTAAATTCCTTATGAGTTGCAACTCATGTCCATTAAGATTAATTTTGACCTTATGGAACCTACTTTTATGTGTATGCTAGTTCTTTAAATCTAGTTCGCATAATTTTTCATACATGACTAATCTTGGATGGAGGGGTGGGTTAAAGATGGAACTAATGCTATATATGTTCCTAGCACCATTATTATAAACATTATTTTGATGCAATAAAGAAAGATTCAATTTCCTTAGATACAACTTTAAGTCAGTCATAGCATCAGTAAACTTGGATATGTTAGTCAGAACAAATGTCATTCCTCCGGCTAACAAATTTGCAACGTCAATATTAATGTTCACATGTGAAAAGTTATATACTTTAAAGTCTTTTTGCTCATTCAAAACAATAGTGCATCCATCAGATAAATTCTCATGGCATGAGTGGCTTCTATAGTCATTTGAAGCTGCAAGATCTAAACACACATCATCTACAGCTTCATACAAAGAATCAGAAACAATAATTATATCCTCCAGTTCTTGTTCCTGGGTCTGGCTCCCTGAAACCATGCTCCTTGAAACCCCACTTGTGGTGCTTGCCTAACATTAGAATCAGTCCTATTTCTGATTCTCTCCGACCTTCTTAACATGGGGTATTCATTATCGTAATCCGAAGTTGTTTCATATTGTCCCACTTCAGTATCATTCACCAATTCTTGGTTGATATTGTAATTATAATTACTTTTGGGAAGATTTTTGCTGTTTTTGTTATATTTACTTCTGTACTGGGAGGTTGGTGGTTTTGGGTATGCTGACCCATTTGCATACTCATTTAAATTTCTATTAATTTTATTGTTTTTTTCCTGCTTTTAGTTTTCTATATATTGCTCAATGCTGTTATATATTCTTAAATGCTCAAACTTGAACTGTTTGTATGATGCATCTTCTCTTATACTTCTATCTAAAATAGTCAAATAATTACTTAAAAGTTCAACATCTTTGTCATTATATTTAATCAATAATCCGAGCAGTTCAATACCAAACCTATCAGACATTTTTAACAAGTCAACATGTAGGGCTGAGTTGTTGATCAAGCCAGTAGGGTATTTTCATATGTCTATATATCTATATTCATATGTATCACATTCACAATTTGTTTTTAAGTCCTGTTATTATAGTTCTATTAGAACATATAATAGGTTCCAAGATGACATTTGCCTCATATGGAAAGGGCCATTGGTAGCATTGGAAGAATTCCCAGAATACATAAACAATACAACTACGTCTTTTAAATTTCCTTGGAATGTAAATTCCAACTTCATGAATTATTTGGATGTCCACCTATCCAAAGATGAAGTTCAGAAAAGATATGTAACTACAATTCACAGGAAAGAGACATATTCTGTCTCCTGCATTATAGCAGTTTCCATCCACAGCATCAGAAAAGGTCTGTGGTGAAGGGGCAGTTAGTAAGGGCAGCTCGAATCATCACCAAACATGAGGATTTCATTGAAGAGTGTGACACCTTATTCTCGATGTTCCTCAAAAGAGCATACCCTGTGGAATTTATTGATGATTTAATTCAGGAAGTCACAAGAAAAAGAATAAATGGGTATTTCAAGCCCATCCTTTGTGGGGATGGTTACACCACAGAATTAATATGAGAGGGAGGTGAAATGTCTGTGGTAGAACTTAGCTCCAATATGAGTATGGATAAGCATTATAATGAACAGGCTTCAGACTTTTCAAAAGCATTAATCATCACTTTTAGTGAGAATTTCAGAATGTTGAGATCTGTTTTTGAAAAGAATTGGTCCATTTTAACAGATGACGCCAACATTAGGAAACAAGCAGATGAAAAAAACAGTCATTATTTAAAGAAAAGGAATGAACTTTAAGGATTTGCTTAAGGAGAGACAGTCAATGGAGAGAAATGGCATATATGGCATGTTTAAGTGTGGGACATGTGCATGGTGTTACAAAATAAAAGTAACAAATACATTTGTGGTAAAAAAGATTACACATCAGATAAAAGGGAAATATAACTGCATATATTTAGCTAAGTGTGATTCATGCCTAGCCTTCTACATAGGCAAACCGGAGAAAAGGTTTTGCCACAGAATCTATGAACATGAATATGCCATAAGAAAGCACGATTTAAACATTGCCTTAGCCAAGCATGTCAGTGATAATTTAAAGCACCAGTTTAGTTTTTTAGCAATAGATCAAGTAAACATAAGTGATAAAAAACCGTGGGGGGCTGCTTTTGGAACTTAGAGAGCTTAGGTGGCAAATCCACTTGCAAGCTGATAGCTGGCCAGGTATCAATGAGCACAGTTCTATTGCATCAGTTTTAAAATTAAAAGCATTGGAAAGAAAAATGCTCCAGTGCCCTACATTTAGCACATTTAATATATAAGATATAATAACACAACAAATTTTACCCAGAGTTTTAAGTAACTTTTTGTATTGCGAAAAGTATATAGCTTCCTTTCCTGTTGTATTTGGTTTTCCAATTTTTATGCATGGCATTTGTTATAACCAGGCAATAGTGGTTTGTTTTGATTTTTTGAAAATTGTTTTATCCAATGACAATGAACCATTTGGGTATTTAAGGAAGTAATGTAAAAAACATGGTGTCTGATGAAGTTTAATATTCCAGTAAATGAAAGAACTTACCAGTGATTTTAACGGTTTACCAATAAAGTGACTTCATTTTTTACTTCTAGTTGTATTTCTAGGACATTGTTGGAGTGTGCTTGGGGACCGGTTCACAATCTTTGCTGGTTTAATCGAAATTAGATAATGTTTTAATCCACTGACCATGTAATTAAAGATTCCTGTGACTTAACCAATGGTCAATGGCATTGTCCAGAGACTTGCAAACACTAATGCCTTCACCACAACTGGCTCATAAATGGCCAAAATTCAGTAAGCATACACATCTATGGACTTAGGTATTTTGACAGATCATTTTCTTCTGTAAATTGAAGCTATCATCTGATTATTAAGCAATGTAATGAAGCAAGTAAAACTGATTAGTATTTTTTTAGGTAACAGTCTGCTGATACCAAAGTTTATATAGCGACTTCTACTGTTATGGTACTTTTCATCAAAGACAAGTGATTGCTAATTACTTTGAACAGACTGCAGATTCAGTCCACATTTATGTGCACAAGAACACTGTTGTCTTTCAATATCACATAGTAAGGCACACTTGCTCCTACTTGCAGGCAGAATAAACTTCTTGGTGGCCTCCCTGATGCATGAGCTCAACTATGAGGATTAATGTCCTGTTCTTGCAAGAAAAATCCTGCCTGGTGCTAGTAGCTGTTCACTCTACTCACAGGCACTACTGCTGTACTTTCATTTCCAAACTATAGCTTGGTCACTCAGAACAGGGCTTCCAATAGTATTAAACCAAGGATCCTTCAGTTGAATTACTTTGCATTGAATTTAAAGTTTATTATAGATCATGGGTTATTTAAATTAAAGCTGTACATCCAGTTGCACATGGCAGGCAATGGGAAATGTTTAAGTGATATGGGGTTATAGTATTCACAGCACTGACAGCTCTTGTAAACTGAATATGCAGCATAATTAATGAGGTGATTAGCACAACACAAATCAGGTCTAGCAGTTAATACAGGGGATTAAGGCTATGAGCTCTTAATGACCTACTTCCTGTAGTCGGGGGTTTCAGGCTTGCAGCTTCCATGTGGCTACTGTGCAACTCTGGACAAGTCACTTAACCAGATTACACTTTTAGGAAGTTGGGCTAGGCTTCTCAGTGGTCTCTTGGACTGAAAGCCTAGTGACCACCTATGAACCTAGATTAGTCACCATCAGTTACCAGATGCCTGATTTGTCTTCTCATTTTTCAGGTAGTCTCACATAGCTGATTCCCAGCTACTCACATTCCTTTCAGATTTATGTTTTATATATTGTACCTTGTGACTTTTATTTATGCTAATGTAAATAAATATGCAAAGTACG
>NC_056731.1:1244872848-1244942848 GCF_019279795.1 Protopterus annectens | reverse complement strand
TTGCCCACTCTTTCTTGCAAAAGCGCTTCAAATCTGTCAGATTGTGAGGGCAACTCTTGTGCACAGCCCTCTTCGGGTCACCCCACAGATTTTCTATTGGATTTACATTTGGGCTCTGGCTGGGCCATTCCAAAACTTTAATTGTCTTCTGGTGAAGCCATTCTTTGATTGATTTGGCTGTATGCTTGTGGTCATTGTCATGTTGAAAGGTGAAATTTCTATTCGTCTTCAGCTTTCTAGCAGACACCTTAAGGTTTGGGGCCAAAAGTGACTGGTACTTGGAACTGTTCATAATTCCCTCCCCCTTGACTAAAGCTCCAGTTCCAGCTGAAGAAAAGCAATCCCAAAGCATGATACTTCCACCACAATGCTTCACCCCGGGGATGGTGTTCTTTTGGTGATGCGAAGTGTTGTTTTTGCAACAAATGTACCTTTTGGAATTGTGGCGAGAAACTTCAACCTTGGTCTCATCAGACCATAACACACTTTCTCGCTTCGTTTTTGGAGATGATGTATTGTTTTGCAAATTTTAGCTAGGCCTGGATGTTTTTCTGTGTAAGAAAAGGCTTCTGTCTTGCAACTATACCCAATAGCCCAGACATATGGAGAATACGGGAGATTATTGTCACATGTAGTACACAACCAGTACTTGCCAGAAATTCCTGCAGCTCCTTCAATGTTGCTGTAGGTCTCTTGACAGCCTCCCTGACCAGTTTTCATCTTGTTTTTTCATCAGTTTTGGAGGAACATCCTGTTCTTTGCAGCATCACTGTTGTCCCATATTTACACTGCTTTTTGATGGCTGTTTTCACTGTGTTCCATGGTATATCCAATGCTGTGGAAATCTTTTTGTACCCTTCTCCTGACTGATACCTTTCAACAAGGAGATCCCTTTGATGCTTTGTAAGCTCTCTGTGAACCATGGCTTTTGCTGTAGCAGGCAATTGAGTAAATGTCTGGAAAATCCTACTAGGACAGCTGAACTTTATTAGGGGTTAATCAGCATCTCTTTAATTGATGGCAACATACCTCCTCTACCTGTACATTACGACGAGGAACCATCTCATTTGGGGGTCTTAAAAGTTCATGTTCCGAAGTTCCTCAAAGTTCCACATTGAGGCAAGTGTGTACTCGAGAAGACTGAATGCTGTAATTAAATAAAAAGGTGCTTCAGCAAAGTATTAGTTTAAGGTTGTGCACATGTATGCAACCAGCTTATTGTACATTTTTTATTATTTATATTTTTCCCCTAACAGATTTGTTTGTTTTTCAGTGGAACTGTACAGGTTATAGGTCACATTAAAGGTGGGAAACGTTTTGAAATGATTTATTGTGGTCTCATTTTTTATATCACAAAAATCTGACATTTTAACAGGGGTGTGTACACTTTTTATATACACTGTATATGTTATGAGTGAACTGTTAAGATTCTTCTTGCTCTGTTGCTATTTTATACAAATTACATTGCAATTTTTATTGGAAATGTAGTGTATTCTGGCATTACTGACTGCCGTTTGACATGTCTAGGTAAGAAGTGCACATCATGATATGGTGTCAGAAGTGCAGCCTTCTTTAGAAAGCAAAACTGAAAACACTGTTCCAGTCAAAAAAAGTGTACTGAGTTACACAGTGCTCACCAAGCTCAGAGTAAGCCATTCTAGCTGAAAACAATTACTTTCACCTCACAAAGTGATCAATTTGCAGATTTTATACAATTTCACCATAGAAAACTGTATTCCTATTAATTATGGCAAAGTTTAACCCACCAGATTCATTTGACTTCACACACACACACACACACACACACACACACACACACACACACACACACACACACACACACACACACACACACAAAATGCCTGACCATCCAGGTGGCAGAGATTCACATGTTTTACAGTAGCAGCCAAATTGGACAAAGTGACAGAAGTAAATTCAGGTGAACATTTTGTTGTACACTATAGGCAAAGAGGAAGAAGCAATAACATTTCCTTATCATCATTAGAGGGCTAGAGTGTTACACATGCGCTAGTAATTAATAAGGTCAATGAACATTTTCAGCCAAAAAGATATGTTGTCTATGAAAGCCTGTGTTTCCACAGTATATATACAAGCTAAACTGGAATGTGTTAAAGCTTCCATAGTACACTTGTATGAACAGGGTGAAAATTGTGGGTTTAATGAAATAAAGATGAACAGATTAGAGACAGAATTATAACTGCAATGGTCGATGATGAAGTGTTTTGCCAGTTACAACCTGCAGTAAATTTAACTTCAGAAAAAGCAATAGAAATCACCAGAGAGGCTGAATTAATACAGAAACAAACTGCTAACTTAAATATTGCAAATGATGTGAGTAAGGTAAAACACAGAGAGAATGGCATGTTTAAAAATAGATATAATGTTGACAGGTATTAGGGTCGAAGTAGGCATGCGCATGAGAATCAGTGTGATGCAAAGCTTGGTAAACACAAGGATAACTGTTATCAGGCTGAGTCAGAGAAACAAGCTGCAAGAAGAACAAGAAGAAGAAAGATATGTAAAAGTGTGGGACGTTTACTGCTATCCGTATGACAAACTGAAATGAAGAGATTGCTTCTGGAAATAAAACTGAAAATAATGCCTAGAAATATTTTTTTCTGAATTCAGTAATGACTATACTTAACACTGAATCATACTGGCAAGTAAAATTCCATAAGCGCAGAACTCCATTGAATTTCAAGATTGATACAGGGGCTAATATTACTTTAAAATCTCATGCTGCCTACTGAAATATCTTGAAGCATCCAGAGTTGCATGAAGCAGAGACAGAAATGCATGCCACTGCAGGCAAACTCAAGTGTATTGGCAGATTTCTGAGTCAGTTCTTTGTGGAGGGAGCATATCTTTGTGTTCTGAGCTTATGTACTGGATGGTACATACATAATTAATAAGCTCAGCAGAGATATGGAATGCAAAATGGGTCTGTCTTTCAAGATAGGTTGTCAGTCTGAATATGTGAGCTGAAGTAGTTCTGCTTAATTGTGAACCAAAAAAGATAATTGTTATTCCATATGTCTTGACCACACTCAGAAGAGTGCCATTTCTTATGATGTCATAAGTAGAGGCAGAAGACAAAAGAACACAATTTTCTGTAACTGAATCTACTAAATAGTGTGAATAAATGTCCTAGTTTTAAAGAAAAATGGCAGTGTATGAATATTTGCCAATATGAAAAAGCTTAATGATGCAGTCATGTGAGAAGGGTTCGTTCTACCTCCACTGAAAGACATAGCACGTCAACTAATAAAAACTCAAGTAATTTCTACATGTACTTATTTTATTTGTTTATTTATATTTGTTAACCAGTGTTGTGCACTGATCTCAGTGGACCATTTACAGGCACGGCCTGGGGAATTGGATTACGTAAGAAATGAACAAAACATATCTACAGATATAAGGGTATGCTAAAAAATCGGGTCTGTATCACATGGTCAAAAGCTAATAATAGCGAATGACCACAACTTCAAAAACACCAGAAATCGAAGTTGCAATTTTGGGAATATATATCAACTCTGAGATCGCACTACATTAAGGAAAGGGCAAATACCCCTATCTACACTGTAGTGCAATCCCACAATAACAACTTTGAGTTCCAGTGTTTTTGAAGTTGTGGTCATTGGCTATTATTAGCTTTCTACCACTTGATATAGACCCTAAAAAAATCTATGTATTTACAGATGCACTAACATACTACAACACTTAATTCAAGAAACAGTTTACAGTGTCAAAACATGGCTGGAAACATAGAATTATGCTTAGTAATGCTTTTTGAATAAAATATAATCATAATGACTGAGCTATATTATGCTACAGGGATATCAGCATATCATACAGAGAGGTAAGAAGACATTAGAAGAGGTGAGTGTGAATAGTTGGAGGAAGGGATACCATGAGGAAAAGACAGAGGCATGCAGAGGGAAGAGGAGGAGTAGAAAGCAGAGGAAGTGTGAAAGATGTGAAGAGAAAGAGGGAAGCAGGGTGAATGAGAGGCAGTAACTGAGGGGATGACAAAATGAAGTAAGCAAGCATGAAACAGTGCTACAGTGGTGGCGGAGAGAGCTGCAGGGTTCATGTAATGTGAACTGTGTGAGTACAGCTGCACTTTCTTTCTGTGAAGAGGGGCTCCCTGAATTGTTGTCAAAAAGTCAGAGTACTTTTGGATGTCTATGACTGAGACAGGAATGGAGTGCCATAGTTTAGGGGTTAATATGGAGAATGCATGGTCACTAAAATGAAGTTTAGTTTTTGGAGTTAATAGATTGGATGGAGAGTGAGAGATACCCCTGAGATTATATGTGAGCAGTTTAGTGAAAAGTTTATGAGTCAGAAAGGAAGATGTCTCAGGAGAAAGGGCTTTGTGAATTAGTGATGTTAGTAGGAGTTTGGCTGTTAAATGTATTGGGAGTCATTTAGCTTTAGGGATAGTTAGGCAATGGTGCTCATTAATGAGGAAAGGGTAATGAACCAGCAGCTTTTATTGATGGCGGTTTGCAAGATGGTAACATTTTTTGTTGTGGCTGCAGCTATTAGAAGTAGCCCATATTCAAGTTGAGATAAGAGTATTCCTTTGTCTATGGCAGCTTTGGCTGGTTTGGATAAAAGGTGATAGCTTGTTTTCCCAGAGTTGTAGTGTGTTAATCTGTTTGCATATGTTTTGAATGTGTCATTGAAAGTTAAGATATTAGTCTAGCCAAATGCCAAGGTATTTGAATGATGTGGTTGTTACTATAGTGGTATTGTAACATCTTTAATATTCCAGAAGCTAGGTGCTTTGGCTATTTTTCAGATGGTTCCAAATAAATTTGCTTTTATTTTTGAGGGCTTGAGTATAGAAGTGTAGCTGGTTCATCCAGCTCCCTGGGCTTGTACTATGTACCAGGGCCTAATCCCTTCTGCTCTTCAAGTGAACATTGTAAGTGATTGGCTTATTACTGTTAGATCTATGATACCCCCTCAGTTCTTCTATTAAAGTGCAAAAAAAAAAAAAAATAGACATTCCTTCTACTGGCACACCAACCAGGTGGCCAGATATACAACATGTCCCTCAGCCTCCTGCTCCAGTCACTCAGGTTTCATTTATGTGCCCTGTCCCCAACCTTCTTTCAACATATTTTATAAAAAAAAAAAAAATTCTTCCTTTAAAATATAGCAAACAGTTGCTATAGTTTATACCCTGCCTGCATGGAGCACTATGGCACTCATGTTTTAGTTTAACAAAAAAATAAATAAATAAATTAAACTGTAGGCAACTGTTGGCTACAAATATAGTGAAAACTTACTACAGATTATGCCCTACTGCACAGAGCACTACGGCACTTGTGTTTTAGTTAAAAAAATAAACTATAGCAAACTGCTTTCTACAAATTTAGCAAACAGTTGCTGCAGTTTATACCCTGCCTGTACAGAGCACAGGTCTATATTATGCAAACGAAAACACAAAATGTTGAATGCTCACATGAGCGTAAATTCAGGAATTCAAAATCACTATTGTGGGGGGCCAAGACTGCACTTACAGTGAGGAAAGGGCAATCTTCACTGTACTGCAATCCAAAAAAATTAATATTGACTTCCTGCATTTATGCTCATGTGAGTGTTCAACATTTTAATTTTTCGTCAATCTAAAGTAGACCACAGAGCACTACAGCACTCAGGGTTTAGTTAAAAAAAAATATTTTAAGCTGAAGCAGTCTGTTTATTACAATGTAGCATGCAGTTGCTACAGTTTAGACCACATATGGAGAGTTACAATGCTCATGTTTGACTGCAAATACAATGCAGGCTTTTAAAAGCCTGTATTGCATTAAAGAGAGATCAGATAGTCTGATTGCACTCTCACAACACTTTGTGCCCAGGCAATTGCCCTCTCACCCCATCCTCACTATGCAACTGAGCGGGTATACGTTTCTGGTCTATTAGCCATTGTCTTAGGGTCTGTTGGTTAACCTGGAGATGAGTTTGTATAACAGAGTGTGATTTCTTTGATCTGCAGATGACCATGTCAACTGCATATAGAATTAAGGTAACTGAAGTAACATTAGCTATTTCCTCTGGATTTTGGCAAATATCTCTAGAAGATGACCAGAAACTAACAACCTTCATTACTTCACTGGGGTAGTTCAGTTTCAATAGACTGCCAAGTGATATAACCTTAGTGCCTTAAGTCTTTCAACGTAAAATAAATGACTTGCTAAAAGACCATGAAGTTTCTGTCACTATGGATGACATTAGTATTTGTTCCTCTTAAATGATGCATTAATGTCTGGTCTTGATAAAGAGACACAGACTTTGAGGTTAGAAGCATTACTGAAAATCCTTCTAGAAAAATCTAGAAAACCTATGCGTCACCTGTGGCAATCAAATACTGAAGAAGATGCTGCAACTATGTGTAAAGCATAATGACAAGAAGACCAGTAACTACTAATAGACCAAAGTTAAAACAAGATACCAGAAATGACCACGAGTTACAGATTGCCTTCTAATATATCTGAAATGAATGGCCTAATCGGTGGTCACAGAGAAGGCAATCCACAGGTCAGCATTATACAGTCAGAGCACAACTGTCAGAACACGATGGTTTGTTACTATACCAAGACAGATTAGTAGTACCTATATCACTATGTGTTAAGACAAATACACAAAGGATACCAAGGCTTCACAAAATGTTGTGAAGAACCAAAATAACAGTGTGGTGGACAAACATTAATTTAGACATTGCAATGCTTGTGTCAAAATGTCATTTCTATTTTGTTCGCTAACCATTTCACATAAGAGAGACATTAATGCTGGTGCCTTTTCCAGACAATAGCTGCTGACTTGTGTGAGTCTGAGGGTTAAAACTATCTAATAGTAGCAAACTATTACACTTATGACATAAAAATGTTACATACACTGACTGCAACCAGTCAACATATAATAACAAGGCTCAAAACCATGTTCACAAAAATGGAATACCTACTGAGCTGTTTATAGACAACGGCACACAGGTCATGTCAAATGAATTCCAACAGTATGCTGATGACTATGGTTTTCCTAATACTATGTTGCGTTATTACTACTATCAGTCAAATGGAGCTGCAGAGAGAGCAGTCCTAACAGCTAAAAAGATCTTTAGAAAAATTGAACATCAAAGATATGGATGGTGCAGTGGTGCAGTGGTGCAGTGGTAGCATTGTCACCTCACAGCAAGAGGTTCTCCAGTTCAATTCTCAGCTAGAATGCCTTCTGTCCAGAGTCTGCATGTCCTCCCTGCATTCATGTGCCTTTCCTCTGGGTGCTCCGGTTTCCTTCCATGTTACACAGACAGGCATCTGGAGCATTTCTCTCCAGGCCTTCGCTGAAAATTGGCTTCATTCCAAGTCAGACTTTCCTGGTAAATAAATGTAAAATAAATAAATATCTTAAGATATACTGAACCACTCCACACAGCCCCACATGAGTAAGCCCATCTCAGATAATATTACTCAGCACAGTGCCACAGGAGTAAACTCATTTCTGGTAATGTTACTGCACACAGTGCCACAGGAGTAAGCCCATCTCTGGTATTTACTCCACACAGTGCCACAGGAGTAAGCTCATCTCAGATAATGTTACACTACACAGTGCCACAGCAGTAAGCCTTTTTCTGGTAATGTTATTCCACACAGTGTCACAAGAGTAAGGCCAATATTAATCCACACAGTGTCACAGGAGTAAACCCATCACAGATAATATTACTCCACATAGTCCCACAAGAGTAAGGCCATTCCAGATAATATTACTCCACACAGTGCCACAGGAGTAAACCCATCTCTGATAATGTTACCCCCATATTGTACCAGAGGAGTAAGCCCATCTCTGCTAATACTTGGAAGACAAATAAGACTAGCATGGCAATTTTAGAGTCTAAACTTGAGCCAAAAACTATTCTACATGAGTCAATAATATAAATGACCAAAGAGCTCAAAGTTCATACAAAAAGTTCTATGGCAGATACTATTTTGCACAACCACTACAAATCCTTCAACCAGGCCAGTCAGTGCACCTAAAGTTAAACAAGGAGAGAAAAGTGGATGCAGTAGGTATTGCAGTATAAAAAAAAACTGAAGCCATACATGGTGTATACAGAAGATGGTGCCAAAGTTAGATGCACTTGGCGGTATATTCATGTAGTTTCCTGAGGAGTCTCAAGCTGAATACCATCTTCCTGAAAAAAACAATGTGTTTGAGCTGAGAGCAACCTGCTCAACATCTAGTCAAAGTTCTCCTGTTTCCTCAAAAGTGTTACTGCAAGTTCTTATCTGAGACAATGATGGAGGTTTGAAATCCACAATGTGTAATGAGTGTCCAGCTGACTATGGTTGTTTCTGACCCTGTTAAAAGTGTTTTGCAGAGTGATGCTAAACAAAATGCTGTTCACTATAATTATTTGTCAAACAGTTTTTCTTCCTCAGGTTCCAGTGTCAATTCCAGCATCATTTGTGTGACACATAAAGGGAGACAACTCAAGGCCCTGCTGATCCTATACAGAAACTGTAATTGAGAATCATTGTGCATAATGCCTCCTTTGGCAGGTATCTGTCCAGACACATGCAACAGCTGGACTGCCCACAGAGATACCTTGCTAAAAAGATACAAGGCCTAAATAATATGTCCTTCATGGACCACCTCAAAGCCCTGTCACTTTACTTGGTATGTTAGAAACTGCTAAGAGGTGACTTGAGTCTGGCATACAAGACATCCTCTGACCCAATATTGATGAGGCTACTGCACAAGAAATTCAAAATGGCATCAAAAGTACTTAATACAGGGATTGAAACCTCTTCTGCAACATTAGCAGAATGGTTTGGAGGGACAGGTTTATCTCACAGAAGATATCACTGCCCTAGAACCGACCCTCTATCCACATAAAACAAATCTCACCCATGTCCATATTCAAGATCAACTTGGATCTATTGATGGGTAATAGAAAGTACACACCTGGACTGCTCCTTGTACTACTAATGGGCAGAGATAGCTCCAAAATGCTTACACACAGGTGTCCTCAAATTATCTATAGTATGATTCCAGTTATTCTCAACATGAATACTATATAATTACCAACCATGGGATGGATAAGACTGATCTAACATAAAATGGGATAGGTTAATTCAAGCTACAAATGAGAAGTTGCCTAGAATTAAAATGGCCTGCAAGGACAGCTAGCCTAGTACTTACCTGTGCACCTATGAATATGGATAAACAAGTGACTGTTTCAGAGTTTTTCTTATAGAGAAATAATTTGCTAAAGTAATAGCTACCTCAAGTATTGTTACTTCATGAATGATATTAAAACAGCACATATAAAAATGTATAGCACACTTGCACTGACAGTATCATTTGAGAATATTACTGTTGAATATTTAATACCTACTGAGCTGATTATAGACAGTGGTGTACAGTCATGTCAGCTGTTCGTATCAGTACTTCATAGTTTCAAACAGAAGTTTCTCTCCCCTAAGCAGGAAGATGGATTAATAAGTTTTACAGAGCTGCTATCCGCCTGTATATAATGTGTATATATGTTATATCACTACCACTTAAAGATAAATGTATAGCATTGCAGTTTTAAGGAGTACTACATCCCATAACGCATTGAGTCTGGTGTATTCATTATGAGATGAGTGAACTAATACTATTATTCTTGCTGTGCTGCCATTTTGTACAGAATAAAAGTTATTCCACCGGATTCAATAAACTCTGTGTAGGTTACGAGCAGAGCCTACACGGAGTGTTTTCATGTGCACGATATTGCTCATTGTGCGGCATCATGCTATGCATATTAATGATGTGCCTTGTGCATAAGCAAGGTTTTGTAGTTCTCACCAATGTTATTGGCTGAGAAACAACCTGCAATATGAATGCAGATCATACTTCCCAACTTTTTAGTGCAAAGAATCTGGACAAAGACTAAAATAATGGGTGCCAAAGGGCCAAAATAGGGGCAGATTTACCATATTGTTCTTATAAACAAAGAAAGTAGGTAAAATAATAGGATTTGTGTTAACATGCATTTTCTGAAGGATATGCAGTATGAAACTGATTCAATCTTCATTGCTTTTCCAGAAAAGCACACATTTTACAAAGAACAGATCAAAAATATGATGCAAACATCTGGACATTCTGCAACATTCTGGATAGTTGGGAGGCGTGATGTGATACCATTTCTATGTAAAGTTGCTGATGCTTTTCCCTTACTTGAGTTTTCTTCATTACAATTTGTTTGAGGCACTGCCATAGATTGTTTTTCTTTATTTCGACTATGTCTCCAATAAGGCCATTGTTTGCATGACCCACCGCTTAGCACAAACTTGTTTTGCTGTGCTCACCTGGTTTGCATGAAGAACAGCAGTGCACAAACTGGAGGAATGGACCACTCAGGTTGCAGACAGGATCCAGACAGCTACAACCAAAAAACGGATGCATTCAATTAATACTTCTGGCCATCGCACAAACATGGTAAGTGGCATTGCACTGCAATTAACAGTGAGAACTTTACAATGAATACTAACATAGGGCATATCATGCCACTAATACTTTGGCAGCAGGTGTTAAGTGTAGGTGCGAAGTGCAGATGGTCCAGTGTTCTAGTACAAGGTGTGCACATTTTACTGTTGTGAGATTGCAGATTATAGCAATGCGGTGCAACATACACAACTATTTTCTCAACCTTCTTATGGCAATAGCTGTAAGTGTAGGAGAACCATAGTCATGGTCCACTTGACTAGCACATTTACACAAGTGCCTGTATACCAAGTAATGTTGAAATTGCAGTGCTTGGCACTGCTGAGCATCAGTTATTATCGCGCAAACATGTTGCCCAGCAGTGTGCACCCTCTCCTACTTTGTTTGCATGATGGTAAGCGATGTGCAATATTTTCAAATGTTGCAAAACCAAAATGTGTGCACTCTCAGTAAGCATGAGATGCGCAATTGGTGGGAAAATGTCAGAAAAATATTCATTTATATATGTCTAATGCTTATTAGAAGCTAAAAGGGTTAACACATTTTCATTCTATTTTATGTACAGCTTAATTCTGTATGAAATTATAAGATGATTTTTCAAACCACAGTATGCTTTCTGAAACTGCAAGATGCACCCTGACCTAGTATTTGCTAGCACAGCAAAATTCATGTTTATGCCTTTTGGAAATGTACTGAGAAGCAGGTGATTATCTGCTAGGTCAGGAAAATTAATGAATAGTGTATGAATAGAACAATACTGTTTTCTATAATATGATTGAATATGAACAATCAACACTGTTCGTGTTATGAGAACATGCACAGCTGCGGAAAAGAAGAGATACATGAAACAAAAGACTGCTTGAAGAATCTGTACTTGCTTTGTGCTAGAATTAGCTATAGTACCTTGAATAGTAACATAACATAGTGGGAAGCTGTATCTAACCGGTGGTCACCAAGGCCACGTTGTTTTTCTTAGGAAGTTTTTCATAAAATTGATAGTGCAAGCAGAAAATCATGGACAAACAGCTGCTATGAAATGATGATGTGAAAACTTGTGATCTGTTACGTCAGCTTAGTAGGCAATGTCTTATTAGAAAGTGTATAAAGATGGACTTACTTCCTGATTTTAGTTAGACAAACTCTGTATTAGCATGTCTTTGTCTCCTTGCTGCAAGATTAAAGTGCCTTAATCTGAACCTGCCGTGTATTGATAATTTTTGAAGTTTATTTTTCCTTTGACAGATTGGTCCTTCGGACTGGAAAACCCCCGCTCTAGCTCAGGTCAGATGGGTCCGGTGGCATGAAACCATACGGGGAAGAGGCCACATCGGTTGTTCTGCTCTGAAAGACCTCCGACTGAATTGTCGTTCAAAAGAGGCCAGCCACTGTTTCTGATCTGCGATTGGAGGACGAGTCAACTGTTCCAGCAGTGAGACGATCAATCACGGAGGCTCAGGTAAGGAGGAATTTACCTTTTCTTTGTTTCAGATCAGGGACTTGTTACAGTATTTGTTTTTGTCAGGGAGATTTTATATAAATCAGGGACAAAAAAGATTGCTGTCTTGTCATAGATCAGGGAAACAGGATAGGTAGGCAGTTATTCTAGATAAACTGTGAAAAAGAGAAAATCGTGGTACCATGTGATAAGAAGGGTTACGTAACAATTTCTAACTAAGTTAAGACAACATGGGAAATAAGTGCACAAAAAGATCCCGAGATCCGCCATTAACTGAAGACGCAAAGTACATGCAATTACAACGTGCAGATAAAGTTAGGTACTATACAAAATGGGTTAATAAATACAAATTTGATGGCAAATTAGATAAACCTTCAGTTATCAAACTTGTCAAACAACTTAAAACAGACGCAAAAGGTCAGGTAAAATAACAACGTCAATTGGGAGTTCCTCAGGCACACAGGTGGCTTGAGGAAGCAAACCGCAGGGAACAAAAGAATAAAAATTCAAAAGCAATGTTTTTAGATAAAGAAGACAATAACTTGGTAATAGCATCGGCCCCTCCGTCCCTTCTGCTCCCCTTACCAGAATATGAAGCAAGTGGACAAGCAGATCCACCTCCGCTATACTCAACTATCCCTGCAAAATCAAAACCGTTTGTCAGAGATCCTGTCGAGACCAGGTCTCGAACAAGCAACTTAAGAGGGGATATTGAATTGTATGAAATAAATACAAATTCACAAGCTATGAGTGAAGAAGAGATATGTCCACTCATAGAAGTACCAAATCCACAGGCAGGACAGGCAAGACAGGACCCAACTCTTCTAGTGTATAGACCGTGGACACTGGAAGACATCGGGAAAGCCACAGAGGGAATTCCCCATCCAAAAGTTAATTTTAGAAAATTCTTAGAAGACTTACAGGGCATGAGGTTAAGTTACCATTTAAATGGAGAGGAAGTAGAGAAAGTAGTCAGACAAATCGTAGGTCCAGATTGGCACATGATCAGTGGCAACTGGAATCCCTGTGATGCAGAACAAAGGCCACTCCCACATAGTAATGCAGAACTGGATAACAGAGTGAAAGGTCTGACAGACCGAATCTCTGAGAAATGGAAGCCTAGGGCTGAATGAACTTGCATTAATCAATGCATCCAACAAGAATGTGAAACTTTTGATAGATATTATGCCAGATTATTAGAGTGTTTTAATAACCATTGTGGAATGCAGGTACCTGAAGACCAAACACATGATTCCCCATATGAGCAGCAACTAAAGAATGCATTTTTGAAGGGTAGTATTGCACCCATAAGTAGTTTTATTACAAAGCACATGGTAGATCATCGTACGAGTAGATTACAGTCATTACTTGAATATGCAAGACATGCTGAAAGGCATTTTAATAACAAAAAGAAAAAGAAAACTCAAGTATTTGCAGTAGAAGACGGAGCAGAAGTCTTTGTAGTACAGTCCGGGAAGAAGGGTAAGAAAAATGCCCAGGGAAACAAACAATCTGATAAGCAATCAGAGTTTGAAGAGAGAAAGAAAAGGGGTGACTGTTTTAAATGTGGATAAAAGGGACATTTGGCAAGGGATTGCAGGCAAAATAAGAAGGTAACCACGGAAGATAAGGAGGGTGAGGACTGACTATATGGTAGTCAAGAATCACTAGAAAGAAATGACCAAGAAAAGACAAATGTGAATGTGATGGAGGGAGTAGAGGATGTGATAGAAGAAATAGGGGATGTGCATGAAATCACAGATAATGAAGAAAATGAAATCTTGGATTTAGCATTATTGAGCTTAGAGCTCTACTTAGCAGACACAAAACCGGAAGTTACACTTCTGGTAGAGGGGAGGGAAGTTAAATTCCTGTGTGACTCAGGGGCTTCATGGACCCTGATACATCCTTCCAAACTACCAGAAAATTCAGAATCACTTGATTACATATTAGTGAAAGCAGCTAATGGACAGCTGTATCGGGAGCCACTCTCCCACAACATAGCAATAACTGACCCTGTTTCAGGGATGACCCAGAAAAGCAAAATTGTTGTTTCTGCAAAATGCCCAGTAAATCTTTTGGGCAGAGACCTTATGCAGATATTTGGCATAGCAGTAGTTACAACTATGCAGGGTATGGAAGCACAGTGACAAATGGATACTTTTGTGGTGCGACCAGAGGGTGAAACATTTTATTGGTACAGCCAGGACTTGGTTAAGACTGGACCAGAGGCAGTAACCGAAGAACTGATGAACGTAGCCATCAGTAAACCCTCCTCCCTTGACACTGATAAACAGCATTTGTTGCATTGTACTCTATATTACTGTAGCATACCAGGACCTGATAAAGAATATGAGCAAGAACTGTTTAGAAACCATGCTAACAGATTAGTATTACGTAATCTGTACTGGGACACAGAAGGAAACAGTGTAGTTAGCTGTTCATTGCCCCAGGAATTCCTAGCACTTTACAAATCTAATCGATTACCACATGTTAGTTTGACTAAAGATAAGAATGTGAGGTGGGAAGACCTAGGAGAAAAAGACACAAGGTGGGAAAAACAGACAGAATTAGAACTGTCAGAACAGGGAGTACAAAAGCAGAAGTTGAATTGGATAACACAGACACACCCAGCTGTGCACTTGCAGGCAAGTGAGGACAGCTGAGTAGCACTCTTACTAGAGGAAGAGGAAAAAGCCTTACGAGACATACCAGAGACTCTCTGGTCAACAGGGAAATCAGATGTAGGACTTATTCGCACAGCAGGACCAGTCACTATCATGCCAAAGTCAGCATTTTGACCTTAAAAGAGACAGTATCATTCCCTCCAGTAGAGCTCTTTCGAGTGTTTACCTTTAACTCCTAGTGGGCGTGGCTTCAGCATTTAAACATTGAAGTTATCACCTTACATTTTTAACAAATACCCATTGACAGAGGTCATATATCAATACAATTGTGTTTGCTATCATGTATGCTTCAAGATAAAATTTTCCGATACCTTGTATGTTACATGGCTTAGGAATTATTAATGCAAATAAGAACCGGCAATATTTGACGCCTAGAGGAGCAGTAGGGTGTAACTGCAGAAACGCCTGGAGACGTCACTCGGCTGTAATTTGTTAAGAAAGGATGCAGAAGTAGGAATCAAACCTATAATAGCAGCCTTACTTAAGGAAGGAGTATTGATAGAATCTCCCGATTCGCCATGTAATACACCCTTATTTCCTGTTAGGAATGCAAATGGAGAATGGCATATGGTCCAAGATTTACAAGCTGTAAATGACGCAGTTATACCTAGAGCACCTACAGTGCCAGATCCACACACCTTATTAAATGATTTGAAACCTCAACAGAAGTATTTTTCTGTAGTAGATATCAGCAATGCATTTTTCTCAATACCGATACACCCTGACAGCCAACATTGGTTTGCATTTACATTTCAGGGAAAAAGGTATACATACACGCGACTACCACAGGGATATTGTGAAAGTCCAACAATATTCGCACAAGAAATGGCAAGTAACCTGGCGGGATTTATCCCACCGAAAGGCAGCCAGATTTTACTTTATGTAGACGACACTCTGCTGGCAGCCCCCACCCAGCAAGAATGCAGAGAAGATACCATAGCATTACTACAATTTCTAGCCACTCAAGGACACAAAGTAAACAAAAACAAACTGCCACTTTGGAAAAAACAGGTTAAATACCTGGGATATGTAATATCCAAAGAAGGCAGAATATTAGATGAAGACAGAAAAACAGCAATATTACAAGCACCCAAACCGACTACCAAGAAGGAAATGATGTCCTTCCTAGGTACGACTAATTTTTGTCGGAGTTGGATTCCAAACTATGCCTTGGAATCTGCTCCACTGACCAACTTAATATTCAAGAAGCCTATGGCAGCACAAGATTCATTACAATGGACACCAGAAGCAGAATCAGCTTTCTGCAAATTGAAACAACTGATAGCATCCTCATTAGTTTTAGGATTACTGAACTATCATAAACGATTTTTCCAAACTGTAGATTGTATGCAGGGCTATATGACATCAGTGTTAACACAGCAACATGGGGACAAACAACGCCCCATAGCTTACTATTCATCACAGCTAGACCCAGTGCCGCGAACCTTGCCCCACTGTGTACAAGCAGTAGTCGCAGCTGCAATGGCAGTGCAGGCTTTAGCCTCAATAGTGTTGTTCCAACCTCTCACACTGAGAGTGCCTCATGCAGTCACGATTATTTTACTGCAAGAAAAAGTAGCATATCTTTCTCCTGCTAGACATCTTTCCTGTATGACTATACTGTTGAGCCAACCTCATATGACAACTGAACGATGTACAACTTTGAATCCGTCAACCTTGCTCCCAACCCATGCAGATGGCAAACCACACTGCTGCCTGCAGGAGATTGAGCAAAAGACACTGCCTAGAAAAGATCTCACGGATGTTCCCTTGGATGATAATGAGGTGACATACTATGTGGACGGCTCGTGTAGAAGGGGTCCTACAGGACAGAATCTAGTGGGGTATGCAGTAGTTTCTGATACTGAGATTTTAGAAGCAAAGTCTTTACCACACAACTTATCTGCACAAGCAGCAGAATTGATTGCTTTCACAAGGGTATGTACCTTGGCAAAGGATAAACATGTGAACATTTTTACTGACAGCCAGTACGCTTTTTCTACTGTACATGTTTTTGCGCAGCAGTGGAAAAATAGAGGAATGATAATATCTACCGGTAAACCAATTAATCATGCGCAATTTATTTTAGATTTGTTAGAATCTATTCAGTTACCTCAGAAAGTAGCTATTTGTAAATGTGTAGCTCACACCAAACAACAGGATAGGATTTCAAAAGGTAATGCGAGAGCTGATACAGCTGCAAAGCAGGCAGCTTCAGCTTCAGAAGTATTTCTTCTGAGTGAGGAATTACAACCGTCTGAGATTTTAGATTTAGAAATGTTAAAAACAATGCAGACACTTACTACAAATGCAGAAAAACAAAAATGGATAAAACGAGGAGCAATTCTTGAGAAGGGGCTGTACATCTCCAAAGAAAGAAAACCAATTTTACCATCTAAATTGTTTAGATATGCAGCTTTGTTGAGCCATGGGCAGTGCCATGTCTCAACAGGGGGGATGGTACAGTTAGTGAATCGAGTGTTTACAACATATGGATTTACAAACTACACAAAAAAGTTTTGTGCAGCATGCCATGTTTGTAACAGGCATCATGCACAGGGGGCACTGAAGCCTAAGCAAGGGAGTTTCCCCATACCATCGTATCCGTTCCATACTATCTGTATAGATTTTATAGAACTAAACAAATGTGAAAATAAAAAGTACTGTCTTGTCATTATAGATATGTTTTCCAAATGGGTGGAAGCTTTTCCGACCAAAAATCCAGATGCAGCTACTGTTGCAAAAGTTCTCGTTAAAGAAATTATTCCTAGATTTGGCATACCGGAAAAGATCTATAGTGACAATGGCACACACTTTGTAAATCAAACCATACAACAACTGAGCCGTTATTTCAGGATTTCCTTGAAAAAACATTGTGCATACCACCCCCAATCTGCAGGATTAGTAGAGAGGCATAATGGAGTTCTGAAAAATAAGCTTCGGAAATTGATTAGTGAGACACAAAAGAACTGGGTGCACTGTCTGCCTCTGGCACTGTTGAGCATGAGAACTGTTCCAAATGCAAAAGGGTTAACTCCTTTTGAAATACTGTTTGGGAGGGCATATTATACACCTCAGAGGAAACTTCTCATGCCTGCAGACCAGGAGGCTGACAGTCACTTGCAGAGTATGTGAGGCAATTTTTGAATAACAAACTTCTGCAGTTAAATTCTGTTTCAGATAAAGAACAAGCCAGACCATCGGAAGCAGCAGTAGTCCCAGGCACGTGGGTCTGGGTGAAGGTCGTGAAGAAAAGAAATTGGAGCTCTCCAAAGTGGGAAGGGCCATACCAAGTGCTACTGTCAACACCCACTGCAGTCAAGATCGCAGAGCGAGCATCCTGGATTCATCTGACACACTGTAAATTAGTTAAGAACTTTGAACTGGACAAAAACCTTGTTACTGTTATACAACGAGAACAAGATGACCAGGTATAGAGTAAATAGGGATGCAGAACAACCTCAGAAAAATTGCATGATCATCCTGTTAGCTATACTGATAACAATGAACTTTTTGCTGTGGCCTTTCCTTTTTTCAGCCACACAAGTTGAACTGAACAAACGTGATGCATTACTCATAGACTGGCATCCAAACTTTAACACTTACCAAGCAATTAAATATGTGTATGCTGGGACTTTTAATGTTTCGAACTGCTGGATTTTCACAGCTATACCAACATCATACGGGGGATTATTAATGACTGCTGTCCCCCTAGGGGTCAATGAGACCTGGGAAAATTTGATTTTTGATACTACACCTGTAAAATCACAAGACAAAATAGCATTGTACCTACCTGTTACACAAAAAGGAATTGTATGTTTTTATAAAAAATGACACTATTCAGGTGGGTTGGAGCAATTGCAATGTGGCTGTTTCTTATAAATGTTATATTAAGGCTAATAAGGCAGAAACTATCTGTGATGCAAACTATGACTCATACCTTGAGAAAATGAAAAAAACTGTTAGTGAAATACAATATGATTCTGTTCTTTTGAAGCAACTTTCTATTATTGACAAGAACATGTTTCATGCAGGGCAAGCATATATCAATATTAAAGTAGAGAATTGTTATTTTGTTTGTGGGAAAAAGGCATACAAATGGCTACCTGAGAATTGGTCCGGCAGTTGTTTTTTGGGTTACCTGGTTCCAGCCATATGACACACTGCAGCTTTGCCTCGAGGGAAAATTCAAAACGTCAGAGAGGTCAGCAGTAAACCTGAAAATCCAATCAAGATACCCGAGAATCCAGTAGGACGAATTGAAGCAGGGTGGAGAAACCATAACTCCGTGAAAAACAAAGATAAACTGACACACATGAACTTGAGTGACACTATTATATCATGGGCAGGCATAGCCCCTGCATATGGTGCAGTGAAATCAATTTGGGAGCTGAGAAAACTGTCCAAACTTCTCGAAGTTATGAGCAATGCAACTTTTTCTGCTCTCAAATTAGTGACTGATGAACTAAATGCTATGAGAACTGTGGTGCTTCAAAACCGCATGGCTCTTGACTTCACCCTAGCAGTGAGAGGTGGTACGTGCACTTCAATCAAAGAAGAATGCTGCTCGTATATTCCTGACAACCAGCATGAGATAAACGACCATCTTGAGGTGATCCAGCAAGTGTCGACCATGACCAAACCAGGCCCAAACCCTCTGATGGACTTTTTCCAGAATTTGTTTGGAGGGTGGGGTTCCATCCTAATGAACATCCTGATTGCGATTTGTATGGGATTACTCCTATTAGGAGCATGCATTTGTTGTGGTATTCGCTGCATGAAAAAGTTAATCAAAGATTTTATAGACATATCAGTTTCTGAGACTTTGTATCAAAGTACTGAAATTGAAGAGTTGTTGAAAACTGAAATGCTCTCATAAGTCTAAACTAAATGACTCTCTTAACTGCAAATCCAGAATGGAAGAGGTTAGGAGAAGAAGCAAACTGTTTATGCTTTTGGAAATAGAATAAAAAGTATTAACAGGGGGGAAATGTCAGAAAAATATTCATTTATATATGTCTAATGCTTATTAGAAGCTAAAAGGGTTAACACATTTTCATTCTATTTTATGTACAGCTTAATTCTGTATGAAATTATAAGATGATTTTTCAAACCACAGTATGCTTTCTGAAACTGCAAGATGCACCCTGACCTAGTATTTGCTAGCACAGCAAAATTCATGTTTATGCCTTTTGGAAATGTACTGAGAAGCAGGTGATTATCTGCTAGGTCAGGAAAATTAATGAAGAGTGTATGAATAGAACAATACTGTTTTCTATAATATGATTGAATATGAACAATCAGCACTGTTCGTGTTATGAGAACATGCACAGCTGCGGAAAAGAAGAGATACATGAAACAAAAGACTGCTTGAAGAATCTGTACTTGCTTTGTGCTCGAATTAGCTATAGTACCTTGAATGGTAACATAAAATAGTGGGAAGCTGTATCTAACCGATGGTCACCAAGGCCACGTTGTTTTTCTTAGGAAGTTTTTCATAAAATTGATAGTGCAAGCAGAAAATCATGGACAAACAGCTGCTATGAAATGATGATGCTAAAACTTATGATCTGTTACGTCAGCTTGGTAGGCAATGTCTTATTAGAAAGTGTATAAAGATGGACTTACTTCCTGATTTTAGTTAGACAGACTCTGTATTAGCATGTCTTTGTCTCCTTGCTGCAAGATTAAATTGCCTTAACCTGAACCTGCCGTGTATTGATCATTTTTGAAGTTTATTTTTCCTTTGACAGAAAACATCAGGATACAAAATGCAATTAGTGGGAGATGTTCATTCTACATTGAACTTGAGCTATGGTAGACATGTCTGGTGTTGCTGATGAAGGAGTGCACTTCCAAGCACAGAGACAGAGTGTTCAGGAGTCCAAAGTCTTTATTGGACTCCTACTTAAGGAGCATGAGCCCTGGTTGCTGCAACAGGACCATTCAGGCTCCAAATATAAGTCTAAAGCCTGCAATAGTATTGCCAGGGCTTTGATCAGTGCTACAGGTATCCCCTACACTGGTGAGCAATGTAGACATCACTTTGATGGTCTCCAGAGGAGGAAGCGGGATACCCTTAACCACTGGATTGGGGAATTTAGTACAGGAGACACCCCATAAATGTGTACATATCAATTTCAGTAATAATTACAAGAGTTAAAAGCTAAATATAGTTAAGATTGGTATTTCTGTTCTGTTTTTCCAAATCTGCCATAGAGTGAGTCTTGAATGTGAGGTCCCATGCCATGCATTTGTTAAGGATGTGAGAAGCATTTGGTACGTATCTATCAGAACAGTACTGTTCTAAATAGTAATTTAATAATAATAATAATAATTTTAATAGTAATTTAGTAGCATTAAAAGTTAAGGACGGCTTAGTTGGTATTTAATACAGTTGTATCAAACTGCATACATATTTCAACTGTAAAAGAAAGCATGCATGCCTTAGTCTGTAGCACAAAGCAACAGTTCTATATTCTCAAATAACAGTGAGTTTGCATCTGTAAACTGTGAAAGGAAAATATGCATGCAATAGTCTGTATGACAAAACAACAGTACAGTATTAGACAGCAATCAGCAGTTGTGGGTTCAAAAACCACACTTCCCAAATATGCAGTACTGTTAGGTTTTCATCATTATTGCAATGTAACTTCACACCTCAATACCAGTTGTACAAATAGCCTTCTGTAAACTGTAATCAGTATAACTGGAACACTCATATGTGCAATATATGCACACATTAAGTATTGGTGGTTACAGTCTGTACTATAGTGTGCCTGTGTTATGATCTGGGTAGTCTTAAAAGTAAGGAAGACATTTATTTATTTATTATTTGTTTGACATTTGTTTATCAGGATAGTCCATCTGAGTCAGAAGAGCCTGTTTTCAGCGGAGGCCCGGGGAGAAAAGCTCCAACAGTACAATCAATGATCATAGGTAATGTTTACAGTTTCATGAGAAGAGACACATACATCAATATTTAAACATTATCAGAGGAAATCAAAAATATATGCAGATAATACCTGTTTTACAACAGTGTTAGAAGTAAATAAAACAGAATAGAGTCAAATAACTGTATCAATTCTTTGCATGTCACATATAAAGTTACCAACGTTCTCACTTTTTTCTTTCACCCCAACCTTTATTCTCTTTTTTTAATTTTTTAATTTTTTTTTTCACACAGCACAGCAGGGTAGGCCTGTCCCATAGGATCCTCCAGTCCCCACTCCACCGGCTAGAGCAACACTGCCCAGCACATCTGGTGCATGACCTGGCAGCACACCCTCTGCTGCCCCTGCATTACCTGGCCTCTTAGCTAGTTCTACCCCAGAGGATAAGCCTGTGGCTCCCTCTGGGAGCAGTGGCAGAGATGGTAACTTTATCACCCAAGAAGAACTGCCACAGATGGTGCGTAGGATTGTTCGCCACACTGTGGCTGCACATCTATGCTGGATGGAGTTACTGCTCTCCATCCTGGTTCAGAATAGCCATAGGAGACATAGACATCAGGCACTGCAGCCAACAGTGCAGTGAGGTGACAGTGATGATAGTCCACTGGGTGAGGACTAGGTTCTCACTGTTAACCACCTCGGCATGCATGGGACCTCAGTTTCCCACCCTCTTTCCAACCACAGTGTTCACCTACCTCTTGTGGCCTTCACCATCCCTGTTTCTTGTCTTATTTGTCTTATCTGTCTGCAATTGCTTCCTCAACTACCCAACTTACCTCATCCAGACATTCCTACATCCCTTCCCCAATATTCCTCTCTCTGGGGAAACAAAAAAGAAAAATGGGCACCTGTCCCACAAATAAAACTGTCCCATACATAGCTCTCCATTTTAGACACATGTCTTCATGACACACTTGGTTTGGTCCGGTTGGCTATACAACATGACTGTGTTGTGGCCACCCCTCTCTCTGGAGGTGGCAGTCCAAATGCAGCTAATATTTAACATATATGATTATGTTTTATTGTTGAAGAAATGGATAGCCATGCTTTTTTCTTATATCCCTCTTGCACATTCCTGCCCTCCTTTCACTTTGTTTTCCCCTTGCTTGCTGCCCATTTCACCACTTTCCTGTCTTCTCCATTTCTTTTCTTTAAAGAATTGCTGCTCGATGGTGTGCATCATGCACCAACATGAAGCAACAGTGAATGGTAGCAATATATGTAGATGTATTTCAAGTATCATAGACACTTGTAAAATTATTGCTTACCCATGTTCAAACTCAGTAGTATCTGCCTCCAACAATAATGCATTAACATATGCTGCCATAGAGTCAGTTAGGTAACAGATGTATTTTATACAGTCAGTAGTAACTGACACAGTTTAGCAAGGATTTCCCTTTGTACTCCCACATGTTTGCTCCCCATATCACCAATGCTGTATCTTCCCCATTCATTTTGTATGAAGCATCATTGCATGATCCCCAGTAATGTTTTAGAAAGCACTATTGTGTGATACCCATTTAGTTTTATAAAACATTAGTGCGTGATGGTGTGCTAGAGTGAGCGATAGTGCACATTGTGCCCCATCAATAAGCAACGCTAATACAAAAGTAGTTCGATGTATTAGCTACAGCTGTATGTGGAACCATTACCATCTGGTCCCAAAAAGGAATGTATTAGTGCATTAAGTGAATTAATACCTGCAGCCAGAGAGTCAGTTAAGTAGTAGGTGTATGCAACAGTAGTTAAGTCTGCCATTTGTTATTCAGTGTCTAAAATATACATGCTACATACCATCTGTTAATGCATTGATCCACTCATTTTTTGGGGTTAGATAGTACTGGGCTTGAATCCAGGTGTATGTAGCAGTTTCAAATACTTTTAAGTGCAAATCCAAATTCTGAAGAGTAATAGTTGGTATGGAGTCTCTAAAATATGGCTTGCAATACAACTGTATATAATACTTATAAATCCTTCTTGCTGTAGCCGCTCATTAGTGTGCAATGCACACCATCATGCAATTATGCTTTAAAGAAAATAAATGGGAAATATAGGAAAGTGGTGAAATGAGGAGCAAGCAGGGGGGAAACAAAGTGAAAAGAGGGCAGGAATGTGTAGGAAGTATGTAGGACAGAACCATAGCTATCCATTTCTTCTACAGTAGAAAATGTTCAGATGTGCTGAATATTAGCTGAATTTGCAGTGTCAACCCGAGAGAAAGGGGAGACCACAACACAGTTATGTTGTATAGTCAATTGGACCAAATAAAATGTGTCAAGATGACATGTGCAAAATGGAGAACTGTGGATGAGATGACATTTTTTTGGGACAGGTGCCATTTTTTTTAAAAAGAGAGAGGAATGCTGGGGAAGGGACTTGGTATGTCTTGGTCAAGTAGGATGGGTAGGTGAGGAAGCAATCACAGACAGACTGGACATAGAAGACAAGACATAGGAATGGTGAAGGACACAAGAGGTGGTTGGGGTGAGGTTGAGGACATTGCTAACCTATGGACATCAAGTTGGTTGAAGTGGGAATTGAGTCATCACCCACTGGACTGTCATCACTATCACCTCACTGTGCCAATGGCTACAGTGTTTGATATATGCGTCTCCTCATGCTATTCAGTACAATGATGGAGAGCAATGTCTCCACCCAGCATAGGCATGCACCAATTGTGTAGTGCACAATCTTACACACCAACCCTGGCAGTTCATCATGGTGATAAACTCACCACCTCTGCCACTACTCATGGATGGAACCACAGATCTATCCTGCAGGGCAGAACTACCTCAGGGGCCAGGTAGTGCAGGAGAAGCAAAGGGATTGCTACCAGGTTGCATCCCAGATGTGCTGGGCCTTAGTACAATAGCCGGTGGAGTGGAGGCAGGTGGATCATGTGGGGCAAGCCTACCTTGCTGTGGTGTGGAAAAAAGCAAAAAGGGAACATAAGGCTTCAGGTGACAGAAAAATAAGGGAGAGCATTAGCAACTTCATATGTGACATACAATGCATTGATACAATTATTTAACTCTAGTCTGTTATGTTTGCTTTTAAGACTACCAACTTCTAACAAATACTTTTTTTACTGTTAAGACTACTCAGATCATAACCGATGTACACTATACTACAGATTGCAGCATGGAATCCTTGATGTGTGCATATATTGCATATATGCCTGTTCCAGTTATACTGACTGCAGTTTACAGCAGGCCATTGGTGCCACTGCTTTAGCTCTCTGATGTTACATTGTAATATTGATGAAAACCTAACAGTATTGTATCTTTGGGAAGTGTGGTTTTTGAACCCACAACTTCTGATTACTCTCTAATAGTGAACTGTTGTTTTGGCCTCCAGATTAATGCATGCATACTTTCCTGTTACAGTTGAGAGATGAATGCTCAATTTGATACAACTATATAATAAACCAATAAAGGTATCTTTACTTTTAATGTTACAATAACAGTACTGTTCAGATGCATACATACCTACCACATGCTTCTCACATCCATGCCAGTCTAACAACATGGGTTTGCTCATTCAGTTCTCAATCTATGATGGTTGTAGGAAAAAAAAAGAACAAAACAGAACAAAATACCATTATGAATACCAATCCTGACTATATCCAGCTTTTAACTTTTCAAGTAGTATCTGTAAGTGATACTTACACATCCATGGAGTGCCCCCAGTCCTACATTCCTCTGTCCAATGGATGAGGGTCTCTTTCTTCCTCATCCAGAGATCTCTGTAGTTATTCTTACATTTTTCACCAGTGTGGGGGATAATGGTAGCAGTGGTCAAAGCCCGGGCAAGACTATTCCATGCCTATGGCTTGTAACCTGAGCCACAATAGTCCTGCAAAAGCCTGAGCCCATGTTCTTTTCATTAGGACTCCAAAAAAAACTTTGGCCTCTTGGACACCCCAATTTTGAGCACAGAATCTTAAAACCTCTCATGAATGCCTGCTATGCTTATGACAGATCAAGACCAATGTAGAATGATGTTTTCCCACCAATTTAAGATATCGTGCTTACTAAGATTGCGCACTTTTTGGTTTTGCAACATTTGAAAGTGTTGCACATTGCTTACCATCATGTAAACACAGCAGGTGAGGGTGTGCACTGCCAAACAACATGTCTGAGTGATAGTCAAAAGTCTTAACTGAGCCCATCTGGTTTATGTTTGTGGCTGTCTAGGTCCTGTCTGCTACCTGGTGGGCCATTCAACTGTTTATTTGTACTGCCACACAGCGCATAAGCCAGACGAGAATAGCCAAACACGTTTGTGCTAAGCAGTGCATTGCACAAACAGTGAGACCCCCCCAAACAATTTAAAAAATTAAAAAATGAGAACTGAGGAAAATCAGTCTATGACATATACAGTAGAAAATATTGTACACATGAGATATGGATACATAGGTCTGGATCTGAACTCTCACTCCAATGCACCTTCAGAGGACAGGATGGGTGCCTTATCCATCTTTTCCACACAAACAGCTTTTCAGCAAATAAATGAAGTAATTCCTCACACAACCAAGTGCAACCTAATGTACACTGATATCAAGGCATAACATGTTGTCTGCACATTTATTATATTTAATACATTTGGATGTAGTGCACTTAGTGATCACACAACCTGTTATGATTATTTCATGTGAATATACAGCTGTGTTTTACCTTCCTTTATTTCTTGGTCATTCGTCAGATATCTGACCAGTACTCAGAGGCATGCATGTTGTAAGCTCATCTATATTCTTTACCTTAAAATGTGTGAGGATATTAACTCGCAATACTATATATGCAGTTACTATCAAATGAAGGGCATGTTGGATGGCACAAACAAGCATAAATTGCTCTTTTGGGGGGGAGGAAAGGTGAGCTCCTGTTATGGTACATGCAAGGGTACACTGTTCTTTCAAGGGGGTGGACCCAGGCTGAGCTGCTGTTATGGCAGAAACCAGGACATCTGGCTCTTGTTACTCTCCTTGTTTTGCATCCTGCCTGTTTCAACTTGTGAGTGTTGTGAAGTTGGAAACTGAAATGTGTCTCATTACTTTCTAACTTTTCTATGTTATGATTTCCCATTACAATTCTATGGTGATCAACAGAGGGCATGCAGTGATCATTGGCACTTTGGAGAGGTATGAATGTCTGAATCTTTGTTGCATGAGGCCTACTACTTGCTAATAGACATAAACACATCAAATAACTCTCTGCTGTCACGTTACATTAATTTGTGTACACATCTCTCACTTTTTACTTGCCTTTTATGTACCAAGTGATGGAAACACAAGGACATGCCATAATATTATTATACAATACAAAACATGTTCAGGACTTGGCTTGTAAATGCAGCAGTTGCCACACTGTTATTTCAGGGCTGACTGTGATACAAGCAGTACACAGCTAATACACAAGGAGGTAAAGGCTCTGTATTTGTGTTGAAGCTGGCAGAGGTTGCAGAGTTCCCGTATTGTGTCTTGTCCACCGTGTAGCACCCTACAATGTGCATGTTGTGTATGTTGTAATAGGTTAAATGTGGCCTGAAAACTATTCTCTGTCTTAGCCTAAGACTATTGGCAGCAGCATCATTGCCAGCAGCCTGTAGCAGATACACATGGAGTTATGCAACAGCAGCTCCTAATATTCTTTCTGTGTAGACTTTCTTGTCTGTACTCCACTATTTTTGAAATCCACGGGAACAAACATCATGGAGTCTACATGGCTGATTTATAACTTGTTGAATAGCTCCACCAGATTGGTTGATTAGCATGCAATTCAGCTGCTTATGCTGTAATTAGCATATCTGAAACACAGGCTAATACAGATGCAGCTCATTAATAATGTACTCTATTATGAAAAGACAAAGGTGTAGCTAGTCAAATTTATGGTGAGAACACTTGCTACATGTTTGCAGGACTTCACAAAGGCAAATGTGTTCCAATGATATCTTTGCAGAGGAATATTGAACTCCAGGAGCAGTTGGGAGGGTGACTTGGCAAAGGTGTTTGCCTTGCAAACACAAGGTGCAGGGTTTGAGTCTCACAAGAGATAATTGGCTAGGCTTAAAATGGCTCACAAGGGCAGTTAGCTTAGTACTGAACTATGCTCCTATTTTGTTACCTACATAATACGTATGCTGGAATAAATTAATGATTAATGTGAAGCAAAGGCTTTTGCACTTTTATCTGCATGCATTAGTTAGAAGTGCACTGATGACATGGTCATGTTTGTCAAGGCATTTCAGAGGTACACATGATTGACAACACATGAAAATAGAAGGGTGTGTGATACATATGCACACAATTTTCAGGGACAGGTTCTTTGAAAGTACTTTTAGCATTTCAAAGATGTTTTCTTAGCAACATTATTCATGGGCCTTTTCTTTTGTGGGTGGGGAAAGTAAAGAAAAGTTACTGTTATGTCACAAACTGGATTGGACTGTTGTTTTAGGGGGTGTACAGTTGAGTTATTGCTATGGCACATAAAAGGACATGTTGCTCTTGCTACTCTCCTTGTTTTGCATCTGGCCTGTTGTTAGTATTTTACATCTGTAGACTGTTTTATGTTTTTCCAGTGGGTACTACTGACTGCCTACCTTTACTGTTTTATCTGGAAACAGTTACTGTATAGTTATGTGAAACTTATGTGTATTGTCATTCTGTTGTTTTTTAGGACACAAAATGTCAGTGAGACCCTCCCCCCTTCAGTGAAGTGGAGAACAATATCATTGCTGGCACTCTCTGCCAACATGGGGCATTTCTGCTGGAAAGGGGATGGCCCAATGTGTAAGAAAGGCTATGAGTATGACAGCAGATTATTACCAACATCAGTTTTGTAGGTGGCCACAGCCAGATATATGAACAGGTGCACGACAGGGCCACTGACATAATTGCCTCTGCATGGAGGCAAGCAGCTGCAGTTGCTGAAGACCAAAGGGCAATTAGGGGAGGGCCTGCTACAGAACCATCTCTCACCCCCAATGAAGAGTTCCTGGTGAATATCCTCCAATGTGAGAGCTCACAGCACAGTGGACAATGACGCGTTCTTGACATGAGTGCCACTCCTTGTGAGTCTCAGGAGGAGTTTCCAAGTAGGCTTTGCTATATGACCAGTTGAATACTGCTATATAGTAAAACAATTGAAATCAAAGTTACTTCTGTGTCACATGTCTTTTTTTGTTGGGGGAGGGGTTGAATATTGCTACAGTGATAAGACCAGTTTGGAGTTGTCAGCCACGTTCTTGTGAATATATAGTTAATGCAGATATAGAGGAGTACATGTAGTACCTCCAATTTTATTGTTAAATGTGATGATGTTGCCCATATCTTTTGCCTAACTTATTTCAGGACCATCAAGAATCCAGCAACGTATGCCTCCTTCAGATGGTAAGCCAAATAAATTTATGTCAGTACTGCAGATAAATTTAAAGAAATATCATAATGTGTCATTTTAGACCTATTGTGTATATTGCTGTACTGTTTGCAATAGTGTCAGCACTGTTAGTTGTTTAACATATATTGCACAATAGAAGTGCAGGTATTAATGCATGCTCGTGTTTCTTCCTTTTCATCACAGGTGATCATGGCAGTGGACATGTGGCCCCTGTGCCACCTGATGTCAGTGTCTTATCAGACAGTGATGATGACTGAGGTACATTTTGGGGTGGAGAGGTTGAATTTGGCACAGAGTCTGACATCCAGCCATTCCCTCCATTTTTACTGGACACAGCTAGTAGGTCTACACCTACCGAGTCCACTGAGCCCACAGATATTAGACAGGTGGAGGGTGAGACATTAATCAGGGAAGTGTGGCTACTGTGGCTTCAGTGCTTGTTCAGTCTGGCCATAGTCAAAGTGTGGGTGAGGTGCCACGCAGGAGGGTTGATAAGGGTACTTGGAGGGGGGCCTGCTGTCCCTCCTCCACCTGGTGCAGGTGTCTCTTCCCATGTCAATCAAAGTATGTTTATGGCCGTCATGGAGACACAGGCACATTCGGAAAGTCACTCTAGACAAATGTTCAGGGTTACAGATGTGGAACAGGTTTACATGCATGACTGCCTCCACCATGTTGCCTATTCACTGGATCAGATGAATGACACATTGGAATGAGGGATGTCTGTGATGGACCGATGGGTGTCTCTCATTGAATGAGCAGTATCTGTGATGGAACATCTGCTGGGAGGGGAACAGCATCCTCGTAGGGGTAGGTCAGCCACAACATCTACTGATAACCAAGGTGCCCATGCCTGATCATGCTCCTGTAGTGACAGTACTTCCACTGACCTGTAAGTGAGTGTGCTGATCACACCCAGATGTGGTAGGCCATGGGATCATGATCCTGAGCATTCATGTGAAGGGAGCACATCCAGCAGACATCAGTCATGTTCAGGTAGAAACACTGCATCTGACCTTGGGGCGTGGAGGTGCCAGTAAAATTCCCAGCAGAGCCAGTTCTCATGTTTGGGGGTGACAACAATGAACTGTCAACTCTACCATGCATGGCTCACACCTGTCTGACATACCAATATGTACAGCTAGCTCTGAGCTTGGCTGTGTTCATGCAGACTCTCACATACCACTGTCAGAAAGAGGACCCCTACAAACACACACGCAGCAGTTACTTGGTTCAGCCTGCCTGTTTTCCTTTCTTACTCACACACACTTACAGAAATTTTGTGTCAGCCTAGGCCTCCTGCCCCCTCCTTCCTCAACACCTTGTGCAAGTGATGATAGCTGTTCCATATCCCTGTTTTCCCTCTTTTGGATTCAGGGATACAAAAGCTTTGTGTCTGATGCACAAGGTGCATAGCTGCATTAGTGCCTAGTATATCTGCATTTGTATTGTTGAACTAATAATTGTACCTGTCACTTATTTTTGCCTTGCCAAGTTATACAGTGGATAGCATCATCATGTCAGTACTTTCTAGTGTATTTTCTTGTAAGGGTTGTGATGTCAGAAATTGCAATGTGTCTCATTACTTTCTGTCTTTTCTCTTTAATGATTTCCAGTACATGTGTATGGTGCACATCATAAGACACACCATCACATTCAGATCTCAGGATTGTATGACAGCACTGTAGTCAAACTCATCAGTACAGTAATGCAGTATAATGCTCTGTTTTGCATGAACCTCACCAGACACATGCAGCAGTTGCACAGACCACAGGGTTTTGTTATCAAGATAACACAGAGCCTGCTAACCATGCCATGATGTATGTGAATATATTAAAAGACACATCAGTGTCATCTGTTATTGCATTTAATTGTAACTGTTATTGTAAATCTCTTACTTTTGGTTTAAGCACTTGGGCTTCAGGCCAGTTGGCTAACATTAATAAGGTTTGTAGTCTACACTCTTGTGGGAAAAGAGGGTAGCCTCTTTCCTTCTGAGCTGGGAATTGCTGGTTGAAGGCCTATTGTGCCTGTTATTCAAAGTGTCTTTGTTCTGGTTTAAGCACTTGGATTCCAAACTAGTTATTTTACATTAGGGAGGTTTGTAGTCTAGACTCTTGTGGCAGAAGAGAATAGCCTACACCCTTCTAAGCTGGGAATTGCTGGTGAAGCCTTAGTGTGCCTGTTATTCTAAGTGTCTTTGTTTTGGTTTAAGCAGCTGGGCTCTAGACCAGTTATTTCACACTAGGAATGTTTGTAGTCTAAACTCTTGTGGGAGTATTCTATTGAATTGTTGATTTAAACTTTTTTTGCTGTTGTGTCTGCATTTTCTGCACTTTGAATTTCTAGTACTTCTGCATTTTATAGCATAGGCTAGATTCAGCTTGTTGAATCTAGACTGATATCATTTGAGCACTAAAACCAGTCATCTTACATTATGAATGCCCCCTTGCACCCCCTCAGTCTTGGGCTTTCCCTTTGTATATTTTTTTTAACTCATTTAACTTTGCTTGTATTTCACAGTCATGTTTGGGTGGGTATATACTCAGTTTACTGGAGCTGCTCAGAGATTGCACTGCTGTCCTGTGAGCAACTCAGTTGTGCATTGTGAAGCTTTGACATAGGTTTCTACCCCTAGCCCTCCATAGAATAGCTGCATTTTGTTAGTCTTACATCAAAACCTGGTCCATCTAGCCAACTCCCCACTAGTTACTACAGTATATACCTGCCATAATGGAAGGACAATTACCCACCATTTTTCTAGCCAGTCTGATTGACATAGGCATCCTGAGGCAATGTAGCAATTGCCACATGTATACTGACAATCAGTTATTTCTAAAACAAACAAATGCAACATGTGACAGCTGTATCTATACTATGAATTTGGAATCCATTCTTAAACACAACAATAAACCAGATATCAAACAGGTTGTAAAAACACACACTTCATCTCTTGCAGATAACACCCTCACAACAAGTAAACCCACATACATGGAGGTACTCACTGGAAGCCTACCTAAAGATCAGAGACCTCCCAAGCACAAACCTACTACACACACACTGCAGACCCAACAGTATCCACTACACATAATAATACACACAACAGTGTCTCAGCCAATAAGCATCTAAGGCAAAACACATCAAAACCAAATGTTTTGGTTATAGGTGACTCCATAGTGAGATGCACAGATGACCCCCTCACCAGGCTGGCCAAAGACAAGGTCATGGTCAGTTGCCTGTCAGGTGCCAGGATCTGTCAGATCACACACGCAGCCAAGTCTCTCAACAACAAGTATCATTATGAATCTGTCATAGTCCACATTGGAGTGAATGACTCGACATGTACCTCACTGGGCTATTTGAAGAGACACATGACTTGGCTCTCAGATTATGTGTCCCAGACAGTATGTCCCTCTCCCTAAGCAGTGTTCCACCTTCACCCAGGATGCCTCAATATAACCAAAAAATGACTGACTTCAACAATTGGCTTAGATTCTGGTGTCAGTCCAAGGGATGCAGTTTCTGTCAGCCTGTGAGGATATGGTCAACAGGTGATGCTGCTTTGCCATAGATGATCTTCACCTGTCACCGCTTGGCTTTTGGTTACTGGCAAAAGTACTTACCTTCCCCACAGTGCAGTTTTTAGGCAATGTCATAACAATAAAATTCTCAATATTAAAAATCCAGTAGAGACAAACACAAGGTAATGCCCTTCCCCGGCCATGCAAGGCTACAATGCCATCCACACATTCAGACCTTAAACTGAACATGAAAAAACAAAGGTGGAGGTGTGTACATCTTCATTAAAGACAAATATACCTCAAGAATGTCCAAACAGTACAACTCCTTATAACTACTGTAAGTCCAGCTAACTGCAGGTAAAACCTTCTATATCATTTTTAGCTATAGGTCTCCCACCATGAACCATAAGAACCACTCTGCCTACTTGGACCTACTTGAGTCACTCACTATACAGCCAAACAACTTGTTCATGGGTGATTTCAACTATCTTTCCTTCGACTGGGAGTCATATATGAGCACAAACATGCTTGCCCTAAGGTTCCTGGACTTTGTTATTACAAATGCTTTGGAATAGTTAGTTTGCAGCCCCACAAGGTTCTTGAATGTCCTAGACTTAGTACTCACCAACAAAGGAGATCTCTGCGCTACCCCATGTGTGTTGCCCTCCTTGGTAAGGTTTGATCATAATTCAGTCTTGTTCGAATTAACAATCACACCTGACCCCCCCCCCCCCAAAAGCAAAAAGGATGAAAATGTTCTCCAAAGCAAACTATAGCTTGCTTAGAGATGGCATAATTAGTTTCAACTCCTCTGCTACCTCTGTCAACAATGACTGCTATACAGAGGTATACACAAATGCCCTGTATAAACATCTATACAAGTGTATAGACTCAGCTGTACCTGACCTTATCAAAACAAGGTCCTCACAAAAGAACAAGCCACCCTGGTGGGCATCAAGTGTAAATACATTTTACAACAAGAGCAAGAAAGTAATGTCTAAGCACAAGAGGAAACTGACTCAGCATAGGAAAGACACCCTCAGCAGCTTGAACAAGTAAATTAGATATCTTGTAAAGTCCTGTAAAGCCAATTATGAAGATAAACTAGCATCCTTAGCTAACGATAATCACAAGGCATTCTTTAGCTATGTCAGAAATCTAAAAGGAAGGTCCAGCTTTGTACCAAACTAGTAGTGGTCAGTACCACTCATACTGACCCTGAGGATATCACCAACCTGCTAGCAGACAGATTTGGCGCAAACTTCAACCCCTGTTCCCACCAGACATACCCTAAAGCATATCTGTCACCAGTCCTCTGCTTAGGATCTCCAAACAGTAGGTCATGACCACACTCTCCATGGCCAGAAACACAGACTCTATGGGACCAGATAACATCCCAGGCTGCCTACTAAATGGTCTAAAACAGGACCTAGTGGAACCATTTGACATTCTCTTCAACCACAGTCTAAGTACTGGCTTTATCCCAGCAGAGTGGAAAGCAGCAGCAGTAATTCCCTTGCACAAAGGGAGTCCATCAACCAACCCTGAGAACTATAGACCCATAAGCCTAACCAATCTCATCTGCAAGGCCATGGAGAGAATCATCATTGACCTTATTAACAAAAACATAGGTGACCTTCAAACTTTTGACCTGACTCAGTTTGGCTTTGTTAAGGGTAGATCATGCTTAATGAACCTGGTGGACTTCTTCGAGAATGTCAAAGCCCTGGATGAAAGCAGTATAGTACATACAGCCTATCTTCACTTAGCCAAGGCTTTTGACACAATCCCCCACTCAGGCATAATTGAGAAACTCACACAGCTGGGAATTAACCCATATGTCACTAGATGGGTAGCCAACTGGCTCACCAACAGAACACATATAGTCAAAGTTGGGGATTCTACCTCTACCAGCAGACCAGTTAGTAGTGGTGTACCCCAAGGATTTGTGCTAGACACCCTACTGTTTGAGATCTATTTCTCAGAAGTCCAGCTGAAAATAGATGGTCAGTGACTTACCAAGTTCGCTGATGACTGCAAACTTGGTGCAATCATTGAGTTCCCCAGTGATGTTGACAAAAAGGGCTTACACAAATGATTGATGTCAGAGTCATGAAAATATTTCTAAACATCTCTAAAGTGTTCAAGATAAACATTTTCTTTAAGGCAAGATGGTCCATGGAGACTATGTATATTTGTGTGTGTGTGTGTGTGTGTGTGTGTGTGTGTGTGTGTGTGTGTGTGTGTGTGTGTGTGTGTGTGTGTGTGTGTGTGTGTAGGTTAAACCATTCTGAGGCTCATTCCACCCTGTCAAATACCTATTGCCCTACTTTACAGGGCCTGCTGATGTCAGCCACTTTAGATCCAGAATTGGACACTTTGCAGATATATAAGCTCCATGGTGCATGCAATAAATATGTACCACTATAGTACCATAAAGTAGATAGGTAGGGGTTCTAATATCAAGTCTACCATGTGTGTGTGTTTGCGTGAAGCCACTCCCCTGTGGGTGGTGTGTGAGTTGGTTATACCACTTTGTGGCCTGTATTGCCTTACTGACTCCTCCCATTGCATTAATTGACAGGGCCTATTGATGTCATCAACCGTAGATGTACTGTTTCACACTCTGCAGGCTATACATCTCAACTGTATACAGTTTTGTAGAATGTCCAGATGATTGCCTCATATATTTTCTCTCTGTGTCATAAAACTATGGTTTCATGGTCAATCATTGGCAAAGCATTAACAGCTGAAGTCCCACAAAAATGAAAGACATGTGAGTGACACACTCCATACCCATCTCAACAGTTATGGTAATGTGAAACGTGTTCCCCTATCAGTTATCTATGTTTGTAGGAGCTATATGTAAAACCTGTCCCTATTGTTGGCCCTGTATCAACCCATTATTGAAGGTGTTGTCTACATGTATTGTTGTAACAGGTTGAGAGGTATGCCCCAGGCATTTCAGCTGCATGGCATACTGTATGCATCAAGGACATACCACTATACTACATACAACTAGATAGGTAGGTGTTGTAATCACAATACTGGTGACTGTGTGAGTGTGTGTCTGTGTATGCATATTCTCTGTAGCAGTGTTGCTGTCTTGTCTGTGTGTGTCCCATGTCTATACCATTTTGTGTGTCTGTGCCACCCTGTGAACTCCAGAATAGTACTGACAGACACTGCAAGACTGTACAACCTCTGTGGTTCATGCACTTTGTATATTGCTCTATCTTATGTATAACCAGCCAGGTAGGGGATGTACTATCACCAAGGCTGGCTCATGAGTGTGTGTGTGTGTGTGTGTGTGTGTGTGTGTGTGTGTGTGTGTGTGTGTGTGTGTGTGTGTGTGTGTGTGTGTGTGTGTACATATGTATATCCCCTTGCAGCAGTGTGCCTGTGTTATAGGCACTAACATACCTCACAACCTCTTACAGGAAGACATCTGGAGCAAGACATACAGAAAAGTGGGACAAAGGCCACATATAGATCAAACATACACAGGAGATAGAATAACAGGTTGTGCATTTGCATGCAGTTTCTGAAGGGGATGACGTCTGACAGGCAAATATCTGTCAGTATTGTGTAACATCAGTCTTTAATGGATTCACAAAACCTTGCCAGAAAGCCACAATGTTATAGCAAACAGAACAAAAAATGTGGCAAACATCAGAACATTCCAAAGACATCTGTAGAGGTCGGGGTTATGACCACCACCTGTTCACCCTGCAGGTTGCAGTCCATGTTTAGCCAAGTGTGACCTGTGACAATGACACAAACAGTACAGAGATCCCCTGAGTGTAGTACAACAAACATCTTCTCAGGTTGTCTACTATCTGCATAAAGCAGTTACGTCACATCAGAAGCACCTTACTGGTATGAGAAATAGCATAACCTATGGTGATGTGACACAAAAAAACAGTCATATTGGCAAACAAAGGGAAGTCCTGTCTGGTGCTCTTGCCATGGGTTATGGTATGCCCTGCCAGGTGTCACAATACTACAAGATGTGTCCCACATTCCACATTTGATAAGGTGGCAACCCTACCATGTGTTGCCTACGTGTGTGCAATATGTAGACATGTGTATGCCCTGTGAGTAACTTCCACCCACAGTGACCCACATGTATGAAGGCATGAGTGCAAACTGCCACCTCACACATATGTAGGTACCACCTACAGCTGTGGCAACTGTGAGTAGTGTGCTGTCTGTCATTGACCCACAAACCAATGTTAACACTTTGCAATGGGGGTTATACAGCAGGTATGGAATGGTGGCCAGGTCCTGGCCTCCAGCTGAATGCAGAAAACAATACCATTCAACCATATGACAAGGCCATGGACCCACTATTTCCCACATCAAGGACAACCCCATAAATGCACAAACTGCACTGACAAAACTGGCTACTCCAGTTGATAACACAGTTGCATTCACCCATGAAGTAGTGGCAGTGGTTGCAAAAGACTTGGATGTGATTCACCACATAGGTAAAGGGACTACATCCAGACAAAAGTGGACATTACCCCTGCATAGTCCTCAGTCAGTACAACAATGCATTAGTGGCATGGCTGCTCTGCTACGTACCTATGCAGACATCTGCAGCAAATGCAAAGGGTATGTTAACACCCACACAGGTTATTAATGGCTTTCAACACCTGTGCTATGCAGGCAGCCTTGAATCAGTACTGTCACACTTGCTATTGGACAGGTTGTCCACTGGTGGCGTGGACATGTGTAGATGGCAATGTTGTGCCCATCCCTTCAATAGCTGCCCCATATATGTCAGTATGACACTGTGTGCATTACTGGCATGACAGGCTTGAATCACATATGACACAGCAAAAAAAAAAAAAAAAAAGCAGCTGGACAGACAGCTTTGTCCTCCACAGGCTGCGCTGTCTGAGGAATGCATTCCCCAACAATTGTCGACCCTCATCAACTGCATCAAGGTTGAGTGGATAACAAACAGAAACATCTGTCCCAGGGGTCAAAACTGTGTCAAGCAATGGCAGGAGCAACAGCTGATGATAACTACATCTGCTGGGGACAGAGTACTGGATAGGCTTGTACGTGACCCAAGGCCAGTAGTGTAGTAACCTCCTCTATGCCTATAAAGCTGTGATCTTATGGAACTCCTAGGTGAGATGTATCAAGAGTAGCAGGCTGCATCAAGGGGTATGCATGCAAGGTATGCTGCCTGCCCCCATTGTCCCTCACACACTGTTCCACGCATATGCACTTAGGTAAACATGGACACATACAGCTGTACCTTGGCAATGAAAAGGTCTCTGTGTTGTCACTACACCATCATCAGCTCACATAATGGCAGTAGCCCACCATGATTTAGACACACAGTCACCTGGACCAGAAACACAATAAGGTCTGTGAGACAACAGTCAGTCAGCAGTAGTAACAGCAATAAAGCATCATTGCACAAAGGTATGTACACTTTGATGCATTCACATGACAAGTGCCAGCAGTCAGCACCTTACAGGCCATAACAGAACTACACTACAAACTGTCACTACCTGTACTGTATTCACCCTGTGCAGCAGACACATATGAGCATGTGTCTGCATCGCTGTTATGGATAACAGGGATGTGGCACATGTATCATCAGATGCACAGGGTGTGGTGTGGGGTTGACAAAGGCCTAGGCTGTGCCATACAATAGACATCATGTGCATGTGTCTGGAGGGGTGGTGGTCAGCTGAGCCATGGAGAGGACCTGTGTGCATCATTCAGTAACCTGCATGTGACAGAGATGTGTATGTGTGTGCATGCACACAGTCAAGCCATTTGCTAGCCCTACACAAGGTTCTGTTGGATAGCTGTGGACCGTATATGGCAGGATGTACAGTTCACCATCTCTGACCACGAACACAGGAACTGGTTCTGCCAGGAGTGTCACTGGCACCACCATGCCCAAGGCCAGATGTGGTACTACTTCCTGATGGTGACCGGTGTCTGGTGGGTCTGTGTCCCTCACAGGACTGCCCAGGACCAAGTGCCTATGGCCTGCCATGTTGTGCTGTGGACAGCACCCTCCCTGCAGTACCGCTGGTGGTACTGCCATTATAGCAGTGTGAATATGCATAGCCACATCACCCCTCAGGTGCTGTTGTTGCTGAGCTATGTCCACATGTGCAATGCCCTACTCCCAGCACATGTTCAAGCACAGACACTGTATGGTTAAGGACAGACAATGTTTCACCCCACTGTCTACCCACAACATCAGCGTAATGACATAAGGCATCACCAATGCCATGGAGGGAGTAATGCATGCCAGGCAATGTTGCATCCATGACCATGAGCATCTGTCTGGTGTTCTGTTCACAATGTGCCTGTGCCTCCATAATGGACCAAAACATGCATCAGGTGACGCATACTGTAACACTTATGACAGGGGCTGGATGGGCACTAGTCCTCCTTCGAGCACCCCTGTAAATCTGCCTGTGTGGGAGTTCGCCAGCTCTCTGGCTATGGCTACTGTATACAGTCACAGATACTATAGTTGCCACGCTACCATGCCCGATGCCACCACCCTCTGACTGTCCAATATCTGTGGCTGCTGTGGAATGGGTATGTGTGGGCATACTGACCGTGTGTGGGGACATTGGGGGTGGAAGTGGGATGTCAACAAATGGGACAGATTCAGCCCTAAAAACCACACCTGTGACTCGCAATGGCTACCATCATCATCAGAGACCAATGAAACAATGACATCAGGTTGTGATGGGGACACACTCCAACCCCATGGTCACCTGTGAGGGTTACCCAACATGACTACATTAATTCCTGCACTATAATGTCTGCTGATACATGCACACACACACTCACACACACATGCACACACACACACACACACACACACACACACACACACACACACACACACACACACACACAGTACCACAAAGGCATTATACAAACCACACCTCTTCTGACTGATACCAAGCACAACACACAATCAGATCACAACAGATAGACTGTGGACAGGCTGCCAACAACATGCAATGCAGCTATGTCCAGTTAATGTTGCTACTACTATACACCTGTGAGATACATGACAAGTTGAAATATGTGACAGACCATCACCTAACACACAGTGCACCCATGTACACAATAGTAGTGCACCCCTGTATAGCACAGTGGCTGCACCTGTACAACACTACATGCTAATATGTTACAGCTCCTGCAAATATGCTCCGTGATTACCAGTCTGATGCCCTGCAGTGAACATGCACGTAATGCAATATGGCTACACTTAACAGTTGTGTGCATGACAAACTGGCAGCCCTTAACACGCGTAATGTATAGGTGAGCCATAACATGACAGTTCCATACTCACTGGCTACAGGCTGCTGTTCCCCAGCCACACCCGAGGTACCTATAGATTTGTGGGGGAGAGGTATTGTCAGCACACACACATGCGGCATTGGTATAGCATAATATGTGCATTTATCAACATATAGGTTCATAGGTTCATAGGTAGGTACTAGGCTATCGGCACAAGGGCCTAAGTAAGCCTAGCCAACAAAGTTCCCTGGCTTACACCAACCCAAGAAAGTTAATTTCCTGTCCCCCTGTCAAGCAGAGCCACAGAAGTGATCCCCAGGGTGTATTTCCTATTTCCCATCCACTCATCAAGATTTTTTCTTGAAGAGTGTTAATGAGGAACTTTGCTTGACATAGATGGGTAGCTTGTTCCAGAGTATGGGAAGTCTCTGGGACAGGAATCTATCCCTCCAGAAAGTCCTGTTTATTGTGGTGACAAGGTTTAGGTCCCTAGAGTGTGTAGCTCGGAGGGATTGGGATTTCTTTAGTTGTAGCATGTCCAACATCTCTGGGTTTGACATAGCTTTATATGTTAGGCAGAGATCACCTCAGAGTAGGCGATATGCTACAGAGTAAAGCTGGAGTTTTCTGAGACGATCAGTGTTGGACATGGACAAGGAAATGGACAATACAAGCTGTGATACTACCCAAATTGCTGACATTCACAATATGTGCGCACATGTGTGCATTACAAAACCACACCCAAAAATGCAGATTGACTTGACATATGCATAAAGGTATGCAGAAGTTGCCACTATGACTGCTACAGTATTAATTCAGCCTTACCTGGATGCTCCTTGGCTGTGGAATTTGTGCCACCTACCTCCATGACATATGTACTGATGGTTTCCTGTGAGCTGGTGGCTGAACTGATCAAGGTTTGCCAGGAACTCCTCTGTGGCTGAGAGTGGTGGTTGAGTAGCAGGCCCCCTCCCTTGCCAGCAGAGTCCCTGGCCACAGCTGCACCCTTTGCCATGCATGGTGTATGAGATTAGTGGCACAGTGTCAGACATGTTCGTGGCTCCTATTCCGGTGGCCCACATTACTCACTGTTGCTACCATTTCTGCCGACAGGGAAACACATTGTTGCAGGTTTTGCTGGCTCCTTGACAACAGCACCCAGTGATGGAGTCTGAGGGCATTGATAATTGCAGCGGTCTCAGCTTCTGAGAAGGGTAGGTTGTGTCGTCTGTACATCACACATGAAAGACATGAGCAGGGGAACACATCCCAGAACTGCATACATTGCTCACCATTATGTACAGACTCTGCACATCCACTTTTGCCAGCACTATGCACCACTACTCCCCACATCATACCCATGCCATCTATCAGCACAGTATGTCTGTGGGTATCGCTAACATACTGGAACTACAGCATGCATTGTCCACCTGATCCTGATGTGTCATGCTACTTGCTGCATGTGCTATCAGGTGTTGCACTGCATGTAGTTGTTACATCTTTTGCTGCTTGGTCATATGCAGTCTACATATCCTGCTGTGTGTCAGCCCCCTACTGTAGTAGCAATCACTTGGTCTGTAGGCCCACCTCTTAGGTCTCCCGTGACTTTCTCCATCAGATTCTGGACAATATGGCTGGACAATGTCCTACAGTTTCCACCCACCAATGTGGTTGATATTGGTGCCATGGCACTGTGTAGCACCTGCCTCATGTACATAAATGGACAACCATCTACAAACACCACCAAGGAACATACTGTGTGAGAGATGCAATGACTGAAGAACCTGCAGTCCATGCTCTCTGCCTGTCAAAGCCATGTATCTGTCCCCAAACAGGTTGTCAACACAATCAGGACACCTCACACACCTACACAACACAACGAAAATCTGCAGTGGTCCTCAACATACACTTCCACACACAAAGAGGCTCTCTGAGGCAAAGACACCCATGAACACTACAGCCATGCACAGCATATAACACACATGGCCACACACCTGTGTCCCACAGCCACACAGGCGTCAGCCCATGTCAAACATATTACACATAGGGGGACTCCAGTGGAAACACACTGGTGTGCCACTGACCTGGCTGTGTATGTGGATAATCACAGTTACTGTTGTGTCAGGTGACAAGACACCACCATTTTGCATATGCACTGCTGTCTGTCACCAAACAGGTACTGTCATGGGTCTGTCACAATACATGTTGGTGTGCCTGACCTGACCTGACATGTGTGTCCCTGGACTATATGCAGTGAGACATGAGTGAGCACACAGGTTATGTGTCCTGGGCAGGTATGTCTCTAGCCTTATGCAACATTATACTATCACCCAGACAGATGTTGCAATACAATCAGCGTATGATTACCGTTAACATGTCCACATTTCTCCTGTGGTATTCCAGGGGTTCCAGTACCTGTGAGTCTGGGATGATATGGTAAACACACCACCGTAGTCTGTGAGACATGGCCTCCATCTGTTTTCTCTGGTCTTCATGCATCTGGCAGTGGTACTCACCAGTCCCATAGTGACTCCATTACTAACATTGGTGACATTATCACTACCAGCATACAAGTGTCAGTGCAGCACACAGTGAAGGCCATGCTGCTAAATGCTACAGGTGTACACATGACATTGCCCTCATTGCAAGCAGTCCTAAATGTAGGAACTGCAGACATCTGTGCAGTCACACAGACCAGGGTTCAAAGGTGCAGAGAGCACCCCAGCCTAAGATGATCAACCATCCTATCATACATGCAGATGCCAAAGTGTAGCCGGTAATGCCATGGGACATGGGGTTTCCATATATATGACACACATACACACCTACACACTGTACAGGCAATAAGATACACAGGGGACACTGAAGGGGCAGTTCCCCATTGGTGGCACAAACCTATTGAAGTCACAACTAGCTACTGGCCACCACATGGGACCAAGAAGCCCATTCTGCCTACATGGACCTCAACAACTGTATTAGGAGTCAGGTCTGTACCCTGATCCTGGGTCATTTGAATTACCCTAACATACATTGTCAGACATACCCATGCCAGCACAGTCAGATGTACCCATGCCAGCACAAAAATTACCAGTAAGCCATCAACAGTGGATGTACAAACACCTTGGTGCAGCCAGGGGCTACCCCCACATGAGGTAAAGGTGTATTGCAGGTGACATTACACAACACGGTTAACAGTGCAGCATTCCTACAGTGTCATCCTCTGTGGCAAAGCAAGCATCATGCAGTCACATTTGCAGTCAACATATCCTACATTATCCATGTAGCTAGGGTAGACATACATACATACACCTCCAACATAGAATACATCTTCCGGGGGAGTATACACAGCCTCACAGCCCCAACCCTTCATTAAGGACTGTCAGCATATCCACTCATACACACAAGTGCTATATGTGCCTTTGTGTAGATGCATGTAGTCAGGTATAGCTGAGAGGCCTACATCATCCTCTGCTAGGATATGTACTCCTGTCTGGTGGACATGTGCAACACATACTGTCCATAACAGGGATGACATACCACTGTGTGAGACAAAGTAGGGGCAGGTGCCCATTTTGGAGCAATGTCTCCTTAGCATGTACATGAGAATGGGATCCATCCTGCAAGTCTGCACAACAAACACAGGGCTTACATTGTCTACATCCACTGCAGACAATCATCTCCCGTACTGCACATATGTCTGCAACATCACAGAAAGCACCTGAAGCTGCTCACTTGTGCTGCCAGGGACACGTGCTATACCAGTGCTGTTGATATAGCATACTGGCTGCGTGACAGAGGTTTAGTAGGCTGCATCCCCTGTGTTCCCCATCATTACATCAGGATATACACAGTACATCCTCCATCTCCTATATGGGGGGAACCGGTCATCACTGCCATGAGCTAGTCATGGCATACATTGGCCATGGGAGCCTATCACATCACAAGATGCATCTTACATGACTGCAAGTCTAAGCTTGCAACACCATGTGAAACTGTAGTCACAGGAGGACTGACTAGCGCCTTTGTCCCATCCATTTGATGGACAGACACTTTCACCCCTTTAGACTAAGTTGAGGCATCTAACACTCAGTCACATGATAGAACCATCAGCCTAAGTAGGTTGTTCTGCAAGCTATAGCACAGTTTATAGTTAGCCCCATTAACAAGGACATTGGCAACCTGCCCACAATCCAGTACCCGCACTTAGGCTTTGTCAAGGAAGGTTTCATGTCTGTTACACTTGATTAACCTCTATGACACACTCACCAAAGCCATGGATGGGATTGTGAGAGTACAAATTGCCTACCATGACCTGGACAAACTTTGTGACAGTATAACCCACTCCCAAGTATGCATCACACCATATGTTACCATAGGTGTAGCACAGCATTGCGCTGACACAACCCACGTATTCCACATAGGGACATCCACCTGAACCATTTGACCCATAACTAAGTGTGTGACCTGTTGTTCCTTGTTCGGGCCTCTATTATGTGTGTTGTACATATCTGAGGTGCATTCAACAGCCATTACCCTATGTCTGACCATGTCTGCAGATGACTGCTTGCTGTATGGTGTCACTGGATTCCCTAGTGATGTGTACATCTCCCTAGGGGGGCGTCACACACATACATTACTGTTGCCACACACATGGCCTTAGGCCACATACCAGGACATGCAGTGTGAACCCCTATGTGGAGCATGACATCCCCACATATTATCACAGTGCTAACAGCATCCTAGGCACACAATTAGTTGTGGTGATGCTGTGGACACAGGTTGTTGGCAACATGACATTTCAAAACACCGTTACTGCCATTGTATTGTAAACCTTCTACATGGCCCATGTCATACATAAGGGTATGTTATTACGAAACATGGGGAATACACATCCCCATATTCCCCCAATGAGGACCATTCATGTGTATAAGTCACTGTTGGGCATTCACATAACACAGCACATGCAGCAGCTGGGGACACAGGGGTTCCCCACCAGGGGATACCAGGGCATCAAACATGTACTGTACACTGATGGGCTATATGGCCAACCCTCTACCTGGTTTCACACATACTCTTCAGGGGTGACCTCAGTGTGGCATGCAAGGCAATCCCAGACTCCACATTGCTGGGTCTGCTAGACAAGTGCAGGTCATGCTCCACTTTGTTAACACATACACACATGCCTTCAACCTGGTGTGTGACAAGAAATGGGCTTGTTGCCAGCTCTGATGTGTGTCACACTCAATCAATCATCCTGTGGTGCAATGTGAACCCTGTCCACATCAGGCAGGGTAGCTATTCACACCTTTGCAGGTGTAACCTGGATAACTGGATGGTGAACTGCACCTACACCCTTGGAACAGCAGCTGTGTCCTTGTTGGACGGGAGCATCAGGTGCTGTCTTGCATACACATGGGCTAACATGTGGCCTAGGCATATGGCTGCTCAGGTCCCATAGCCTAGTAACCTCATATGGTACCAGGACTACCAGATATGGGCTGAGTGCTGTGACAGAATATGTTATGTGTCCACACCCAACACTGCCATCAACTGTTGGGTGTCCCCTATGGGCATCATTACAGTACTATGCTATCCAGCCTACATCTGACAAATAGGTGAGTGGTACTACAAGTGCATTTGGGCATTCCAGCAACATCTGACATACAGAATAACTGAGGCCACTGCATATCTGGTGTAGGGTGTCCTCCTCATAGGTGTCTGACATCTACAGTACCCAGATGTTTCAGAATGTGTACATGTGCCTGATAGATATAGACCTCCTGCCAGACAAATACATATTTCCGGACACCAGTTGGACAATACGTAATGGTTGTCCCCAGAGTTTGGAAAATGTGTCTGTGACATGGCAGGCCCCTGGCAACACAGTAATGGTATGTGAATATCTGGTACTGTATCCATTCCCTTACATTGTATGCTCAATATGTAGGCACTGCTGCTGATCCAGAGCCAGTGTTCCCCCCCACTACTAGTACCTATAATGTGCTGTCCTGCTGCAGGGGATCATCAGGTATGCTAGCCACAGGTGTCAGGCAATGGGATACATGTATGGAGTACACAGTGACCTAACTAGGGTATGTCAGGAATGGTCAGGGAGACCCGGACAGTATTTGAAGTAATCCTGTATGACATTCACAGACTGACAGGTGCTCATTGACAGTAAATGACGTGATATGCCAGCTGTATACACCAGTACTTACTGTCAGTATTGTTCAACAGACAATCCAGTAACAGTCATATGTGAACTTACCATTGCTGGGGTGATTCAGGGGCCAGAGCTGTGATCTATGTCACTGCAGACAGAGCCATCAGGGATGGCCATGGGTGCTGGACAGCAGACTAACAGTAACATGATAGTGCAGGAAATGTTGTTGAGACCTACTGTTTATACTCCTATTTTCCATGACTGCATCCCCGCATCTACATTCCATTATATGCTTAAGTCTATGACATACCTGGTATAGTGCTATACTCCTTTGTGAGAAGAAATCCAGTTGTAGTAACCTAGAGAATCGCAGTCTGTCATCATGAAGAAAGTGCCTGTTCCCCATAGGCAGCAGCTTGCCTTTTGTAAGTAATGCTTATGAACAGGTGATTGTCTGCACACCAATCTGTGACTCCCACTCACTAACTGCATCCAGAAGAGCTGTGTTGCACTGCCATTAGCCAATGGCATGGGAACACAGTCCTATAATTAAGGCCTTCATGTAGACCTTCTCCCTTTTCCTGGCCTGTGAGGAGGACATTATTGAGGTGTGGGGGCTACAGCATCACAGGGAGTATGTAGAAACACTGTTCACTGTTTGTATTGATGTGTTACGTCCACAGTCTTGCATGCTATGTTTGCCATTGTTAATATTGTTTGTCATTCTGTGGTAGGTTAGTGTTTAACAGTATGTGTTGGTCTCATTAAGGTGACAGGAAGATATGAGTGTCATACATCCTTTTTACCTGACTGTGCATGCTGCTGCAGTTGATACTGGTGTATCAGCTGTGTATGTTTGTTGGGGGAGACTGTGATACATGTCCCTGTCTCCTGGACATCCCCCAACCCTTTATGTATGAGTGTTGTGTGGATGCCCTTTTCTAGGTGTTTGGGAGGTATGGTAGGTCTGTAGCAGGTAGCTGAACATACAGTTGCATGTGTGGTAGGCCACAGCTGCTGCATTCTGGGCAGGAGTCATACTAGGAATTGTGAAGACATTGGGGGACAGCATGCTGTATATGTCAGTGAGGGAGCAGTGTCAGCTGTGACAACATGGCCAGGGAGAGGGTACCCATTACAGTCCAGGTGGGGCATGTGCCTCTGGTAAATAGTTTACATAGTACTATTGAGAGGGTGGTAGGGGAGGTTTAGGACACATATTGATATTTGTGACATGTGTCCCACCCTGCAGGCCTTTGACATGCTACTGAGGTTGACAGTGACGGTGATAGTGGCAAGCAGGTCTGCTGGTCATTGCAGGGCTCAGTCATTTTTAAGTTGTATTGGCAAGCATGTAGTTGTCATGCAACAGTCTGGACTGTGGGCTTGAACTGTGGGTGTCCAGATGTCAACATCCTGGGAATGTTACAGATAGAGCTATGGAGTAATTATTATGGGAGGTGTAGTTACAAGACCCTTAGGGTATACTTAGTGGCGTTACTGTGGTATGGTACTGTTTAAAACAAGTAGATTCATGTTATTTATTGTATATATTAGTGTTCCGTAAGTAATCAGCTCAAAGGAAGTGACATAAAAATCATCAGCTGTTGTTTTATCTTTGTCTGAAGAAGCTCTTCTATGACTTATTAAATATACGTTAACTATACTACATTTCTTGCCTGAGTTCCTTTGTGGCTTGACTGCGCTTTGTTATTACTTGTTGTTTTATCCGGTGCCTTCAATAGTTTGTTCGTTTGCGTTATGTCAAGCCCTAGAACTCCGGTTTTGTTTGGAACTGAAAATACTCCGTCTTCGGATGTTCCACCTGCTCGTGAGGATACTAATGTTGGTGAGCTGTTGGTTTTACTCACCCAACGGCTCGATTCCCTCAACACACGGTTAGACAGGATTGAGTCTACCGGTGTTCTAAATCTACGGAACACTACTGCTCCTTGCTCAAACCACAATGCGGTGAGGCTAACTGGAGGTTCTTCTGCACCGATTGAACCCGGACAACGACCGAGAACCACAAGCCCTGTTTTAACATCTAATACTGCTGAACCAACTAATGGTTTTCTTATGCCTGTTACAATAAATCAAAGGGATGTGGTTCACTGCCAAAACGGAACAGATTTTGACGCTGGTAACAGGAATACAACGACCCTGGGCTTATGGCGTTCCTTCCTTTTGTGAATGGGCAAACAACACGGAAGTGTTTGCGTTCGGTTCAACGGGACTGCCGGCTACGGGAGCTAGTACACCAGGTAATTCTGATGAAAACATTGCCATCAATCTAAAACTTTTAGACAGTAACATGCTAAAAATTAGGAAACTTCAATTGAAGTCTCCTATTTTAAACAATGTATAAGAGAAAAAGGTTTAAGGAGTTCTTGGATTATTTTCAGATTCTGTGTTTATTGAAGAACTTAATAGTGTCTTAAACCAACAAGGATTGGACTTAATGGGGGTCATGGTTAAGCACTATGAAAAACACATTGAAGTTTTATTGTCTGAAACTAATGCCCTTGATAACAAAATTAATGTTGACCTTAACTTTTCCCGTTATAAATATGACTACCACAGGATTTTTGACAGTATTGACTCTCTGAAATTAAAACCAACAAAACTAAACATATGCCTCTTATATGGCATTCCCAAATTTGGTCAAGAAACCAAATGGGCCTATGAACAAAGATGGGCTCACTAGCAACAACACTGACAGAGAGGTACTTCCCCCACTTGATGAGAACGAGTTTGAAAATGAGGATGGCGATGAAGGTCCATCAACACAACAACCAAGAAAGTAACAGGATAATTATAAAAATCAGAACAAGCCTTTGTAGAACAATTAAGAGATGAACTCATCTTGAAAAACCAGAAAGGTGATTTAAGTCAGTATTGACCAAGACCTAATTGAACTGTTGGCCTTTGGGCTATCTTTTGTTCCTGATCAGAAGATTAGCCTGCTTTTGATGGACAATCCCCCTTCACCCTATCTTACAGACATTTGAATATGCCTGTGAAATTGATTTCAGACACTTATTTGAAAGATGGTCTGACACTAGGAATAACATCTCACACAAACAAAGACTAGCTTGGAAAATCTTAGGAATGCTTGATTAGGGTGATTAAACCTGATAAAGGTGGGGGTTTGGGTTTCTTGACAAAGATGAGATAAAATAATAAGATGTAAAGTACTCAATACACCAGCATATGAAGATTTTATTTCATTTTTTAGAGTGCCCAGTAATGTTTTGAATCCCAAAATACATAAAATGTTTGTGGGATCCCCCCATGCGTGCTCTAGTGGATGGATGATGTGTGTTGTATTACCCACCCTATTGCTAAGGTTTGATTATATATTAAACAAACACCTCAAGCTGTTACTGTGAGGCTATTATTTTCAATAATAATTACTCAAAAAAAAAAATTGCCATGGGTTCTCCATGTGGGGAAGCGCGATCCAACTTAGTAAATTTTTACGCTTTTTTTTAGATGGTCTTTTATTCTCGTACAAGGAGATGAAGATGAAAATTTTTGCCACTTTCTTTCATTCACCCACCACTTCTGAGGTTGTTTTCTTTTTTTAGAAAGCACACATATTGCAATGCTTTCACATTATTCATAGTACCACCCCATGGAACAGAAAAAATCCATGTCAAGGGTCAATTAGTTAGAGCTACACACGATGTGTAACACAGATACAGCCTTTGTGTTTTGTAGGGTTACCTGTGTCAGACTAGAAAGACAGTTTAATTTAAAGTATATCAAAAAAAAAAAAGGAGTTCAGGGTTTTATAAACCACTACTCCTACAAGTAAGTGACCCTTTGATTATTGAAAACCATGGAACAACTACACCCAGTTGTGATTTTAAGACCACTATCCTTACACATAACAAACATATTGACAGTATGTGTTCAATTGTATCTTTTGATGTTTTGGGTTATATCCCATTTTGTGTTTAGGAGAGGTAAAACTTAAAAGAGTTATTAACAAACTGGCTTTTTTTTTTTTTTTTAACTGGTGTGTTTACTAAAAACAGGGAACTCCTTTGTTGTCAGAGACGAAATATTATTTACATAGCACATGTATGTAACTGTTGTTTGCGCTCTGTGTGTAAAAATGGGATGAAAAGATGTGTGACCGTTACCAAACATATTACGCTTATAAAAAATAAAAACTGATAATGTTAAAGTTGGCGGGGGGCCCACAGTCTCTCATGCTTGAATTAAAAGAACTGAATGGCAGCTGTTATTAACGCTTTTTCCCCTCCTGGGTTAAATGAACTGCCAATTTGTGCATTTATTATTTATCACCTTTTTTTTACTGTTTAGGGTATGAGAGGAGAAACGCGCTTATTAAAAATAACGTTAACTATACTACATTTCTTGCAGTTACAAGACATATGTGCATGTATATAGTGTGTTACACAGAATTGGTATGAACATGTGTGTTTGGAAGGCTATGACGTGTGACACTGACCTGTCTGTCATGCTTTGGTGAACCAATATGCACTGTCTTGCAAGTACATCAGCACATAGAATAGCTTTGATAACAACCATGGCATATGTAGCTGACACTGCTGTGGACATTCAGCAACAGACTGTGCAGTTGTGAGCAGTACCTGACATGACAGGCCTCCTGTCAACCCATCAATATGTCTTTGGCTGTGTACTGGTTTGGTTTCTGCATCACAGGCCGAAATATGCTGTCAGTTATCACATTTTATGTAGAAGTAGTGTCAATGGTACTTAGGATATCTTGATAACAACACCAGTAATTCCCCAAAGTTGAGCTGGTCTACTGCTGTATTGCACTGAACTGTAGTTCGGAGGTTCCTGGGTCGAATACCTGGCAGGAGTGTCTTGTTTCCCTTATGTTACATGACTATACTGAAGAATATATTTAGAAAACAGCAGTAACTCTCTGCAGCTAATTTGGCCTAGTGGTGCCTTGTTGTGACTGTAGTTTAGAAGGCCCTGGTTTCAATAACTGGCAGGGCTGTCTTTTTTTTCCTACTGTTACATGACTGTATTGAAGAATATATTTAGAAAACATAAGCAACTCCCCATAGCTCATTGGGCTTAGTGGTGCATTGCTGTAACTGTAGCTCAGCAGGTCCTGGATTCAATCTCTAGCAGGGCTGTCTTTTTTCCCTAATGTTACATGACTGTGCTGCATGATATATTTGCAAAAGCAGTTCCTCACAGCTGATTTGGTGTAGTGGTGTGTTGGTCTGACCCTAGTGCACAGGATCCTGGGTTCAAGACTAGTTCAGGCTAGTTATCTTGTTGCTGGGCAAAACAGTGGCTGAATGAGATAGAGTGATTAAAGCAACTTTAATCAGTTTTAAGCAGGTTTGCACGGTTATGTGCGGTTAAGTGATGCCAAGGGGTGCTTACTTCCACTTAGCTTCATTTAGCTCTGCTTACCCTGGCTTAAACCCGCACTATTTTCAAAAAAAAAAAATGAAAAAAGGGGTGATAAGAAAGTGGTGAAATGGAGACAAGCAGGGGGAAAAGCATCATAAAAGGCAGCTAGGGATGTGCAGGATAGGTGTAGAAAAGACCATAGCTCTCCATTTCTTGTGCAGCAACAGCTGTGCATGATGTGGACAATTTGGAATTTAGAGCCTCACACCCCACAGGGAGGGTGTGGGTGACATAAATTTGTTGATTAATTCATGGGGGAATTGATCAACATCAGTCTACATGGGGGTGAAATGGAGAGCTATTTATGGGACATGAATTTTTGGGGGGGACAGATATCCCCTTTTTTAAGGTGAGAGTGGAATGTTGGGGAAGAGTAGTAGGTACATTTGGGGAGGTAAGTTGGGTAGGAGAGGTTGCTTTTGCAGATAGACAAGACAGCAGACAGGGGTGGTGTATGACACATGAGGGGGTAAACACCTTGGATGGGGACGGTGGTTGGGAATCAGAGGACCATGTACTCCCAGATGGAAACAGTGGGACTGAGGACCCCACCTATGGGCAGTCACCATTACCCCTTCATGGCCCAGAAGGTGGTTGTGTTGGGGGCTGGATGATGGCGCCAGACTGCCCCTCAAGGTGTGCCAGTCTGCCCTCGATGTGGTGCAGGCAGTTAACCAAATCCCGCTGGATAACCCTGCCTACCATACCTCAAAACTGGTGTAAGGTGACAGGCTCCCCTCCATGCCCATGCCCATGGGGGGATAGACTTCATCTCCTGAGGCGGTTCCACCCAAGGGTGGTGCAGAACCAGCAGAAGTTGCAGCTATGGTTTGGGTCCCAGATGTGCTGGGACCCAGTGCCGTGGCCAGATGAGGCGGGACAGACTGATATGCTAGGATCTGCCTACCATCATGTGCTATGGTGTTCTGGTTTGTCAAAGTGTATTGGTTAGTCATGAATGAAACATTTCAACTTTAGTTATAACAGCATGCATGGGTATTCAAATTAACCCAGAACAATAGAACTGAAATATTGCATAGCAAACAGAACACATGCTTAAATGGAATAACAGTCATTACTGTAACAGCATGCCAGCAACAGCTATGGTAACAGGCCAGCAATAGTGGGATTTGAACAAAGTATGTTAGTATGCAACCATTGAAATATATGAACAGTAATACAACACAAGTCCCAACATTAGATTTTAGGAGGAACATACCCATAGTATATGAATAATAATTAGTGATACAGATAAGGGGTGGGGGAAGAGAAAAGCAGACCATTACCAACTGTATAGGCTATATTTTTCACAACAGTACTGCTCAATACTCTACAGGTCTGCCTCCACTTTACATCTACCTGAGGCCTATAGCTACTGTAGTATGTGCATACCTGTTCAGCTGTTGACTTGGAATGGTATGGGTCAAGCTGTGACAACTCTACGTACATGACTAGAGGGGACTTATACATGTCAGGGTTACATATATGACTAACACACTGTAGCCTGCAGTGATATTGTGTGAGTGTGCAATTGGCATACTACTACTGGATTTATATCTGTCTCCAAGGTTATTGGCAACTGTGATCACTAACCATGACACCATGACACTTGAGAGACATGTATCGGGATGCGTGCATGGTGTATATAGTTATCCTGCTGTCATTTGTAGGTATGGGGTTGGACACTGGAATATTTGCATGCAGTTTATTAGTATACCCTTCTTACATCTAATGCAAACATTTCTTTACTTGTAAGCCCTGTGGAGAAAATATCTGTTAACACTATCTGTTTTCACACATACTCATGATGTGTTCAACTATAAACACATCTTACCAGTCCCTGCATTCAAACCATAGTCTGTGTGTGGAAAAACTGAACAACATTTCTATTTCTTATCACACTGAGCTACTGGGGCACTACTATCTATTGTTTGACTGACTTGCGCCTAAAACTCACTTGGTTACAAAGTCTGACCTTGTCATATAAGTGGAGTGTCACACAAGACTGTAGTGACAGTTGAACATACATGCCTGAGAGCCATGCATGATATATAGTGAAGTGTGTGTTAATACTTTGAATGCAGGTGTATACATTTAACCCCTAGTGGATGTGTTTATATGTGATCTGTACAGACCATAGCAGGGTGCTGGGTTGCATACTCGGCCCATACACATTTGCACATCATATATATTTGCAGTCGCCACCTATTACAGTCTCATATTTGCAGGCATCAGCATGCCTAAATTCAGGACTACATATAGCTGAAATGCAAAGGATAACACAAGACAATGCTGCAGGGAGCACTATAATGGATTACACATTACTAATCAATGTTCAGATCTTAGTGCAGAACATATATCAAATTTAATTGTATCTTGTTTTACAGGTCCACATCTACAGTTTGGCATAACAGCTGGTTATCAGACAAACCTCAGTTAATTAATGCACTCATGGCCATATTTGCTGTGTAGCACCTGCACACTTGTATTTCTTCAACAACAGACCAGAATAAACACAACAGTTTGTGGTAATAAGTTTTATTGAGGGTGACATGACACAGTGGTTTATTACTTTCAAAATTTAAAATTCAGTTGTATTCCATATCCTGTAGGTGATGCATGAATGCCATTTATGAAAAAACAAGACTGACAAACTCGATAAAACAAAAAAGGGAAGTGGCAGTCCAAAACCTTCTTCTGCAATAACTTTAATGAGGTGAAGCAGTTTTCATCTGCACAATACCAGACTTCATCAGACCTGATGAAGTCTGGTATTGTGCAGATGAAAAGGGCTTCACCTCATTAAAGTTATTGTAGAAGAAGCTTTTGAACTGTCATGCTTTTTTTTTAATGTCATTTATTACTTACACAGTAACAATCACAGTGTACTTTATTACCAGATTCATTCCTACACAGTAATGCCACAGTATTGGCTTTCTTTCATCAATAGTAGCTTGTTTGCTGCCTTCATCTGTATTACACAATACCTGGCATTAGTCACTTATATCAATGTTGATCTAACAACACATTTATTCAGTACACTCAAAAACACTATACCTAATGGCAGTAAATGATTATACTTTCTTAGTTATTCTACTATATATTGCTTATTAGATTTGTATTCAGCACACTGTCGGCACAGCCTCGCCAGTCATCCTGCATGGGCCTCAACACTATGAGCCATCTCCACTGCAGCTGTGGGGGGAAAACATACCATTATGCATACTTGTCTATCAGATATTCATACTACAATTTGATAAATCAGCAGTTGTTATACTTACAGACCTGAACATCTTGGATCTATTGAGCCAAGAGTGTCCCCTTCCCTCATTTCAGGTCATCATAATGATGACAGACTTGCTCACCAGTGCAGGGGATGCCAGTGGCATTGGTGAGCTCACATGCCAGAAGGTCTCAGGCCTCAGACTTGTATTCTGAGTCCTGGTGCTGGCTATGCAGTGGTCTGTCATCATGGTTCTTAACAAGGAGACCGAAGTCACCAAACTCAGCAAGTAAGGCAAGGGCAAGGCACCAAAATGGAAATTCCAAAATCAAAAAGAAAAATGCCAGCCCAAAGTATTGTGCATAAAATCATTTAATGTGACATAAACAGATCGGTTTTGGCTACCAATACCAAGCCTTCCTCAGTGTATATACACTGAGGAAGGCTTGGTATTTGTAGCTGAAACTGATCTGTTTATGTCACATTAAATGATTTTATGCACACTACTTTGGGCTGGCATTTTTCTTTTTGATTTCTTAACAAGGAGCCCAGCCATGACCCTGGACTCCAAATGCCCCAGCACTGTGCCCAAAAGTGCACTCCATCCCCAGCACCTGCCATAGTTCCTACAGGGATCAAACTCTAACAGGTTTTGACTGTATTTCCACCTGTGCAGCTTAAATAAGCTATTTTCCCACCCTTTGCCACCATTGGACCATTTTTTTAAAACTGCTAAGCACAGCTTAGCAGTGTGCAAACCTGCTAAGCTTAGTTGAGCAGTACTTAAAGTGGCAAATGCTTAGCACTGCTTAACAGTGTGCAAATCCACTTAGCTAAGCTGAAGACCGCTTAGAATGAGACTGCTTAGCAATGCTCAAACTGGCTAAGCAGAGCTAAGTGTTGCTAAGTATTCCTCAGACAGGTCCTGTTAAAGCATTGCTTAGCTTGGCTTAGCAGTGCTTAGCAAAACTTAGCTAAGGGCAAACGTGATTTTTCATTTAAAAAATAAATTAGATATTGATTACTCATTACTGATGTATTATTAAGTGTGTGTATTTTACTTAACATGCCCTCCCCCTATGTGCTTCCATTACGTTACCTTGAGGTGTGACTGCATTGTATCAGACACTCGTGTTTAAATGATGGTTTTCTGCACTGACACTGTGATGCTGGACCAGCTACACAACCCTGGTTAAGAAATAGCAACAACTACATGCATAAAAAATAAAAAAAATTAAAATAAAAATGTTTTCCCATGTAAAAGCTAAATGGTCTGCTGGGGTATTCAAACTATGCACCTACTGCGCACAAAGTCATGACTCTAACCACTTGGCTGTGATGATTTTACCTATACATTTCTATATAGCTTATTGACACATTTAAGCACTGCTGAGCAAAGCGCTGTGCCTTGCAAACCCACTCAGCTATGCTTAAACTTTACAGAAAAATAAAAATAAAATGCATATAATAACGGCAATAACATTTCATTACCATGCTGCACTGCACTCTGACAGTACAGTGGGTGTGTTACAGTTAGTGTAACACACTCCCTACAGCTACATTTTCAGAAAGGCCAGAAACACACAAATACTATGCATTTTAGTGCTGTACGGCACTTTGACATTGCAGGGTTGTGTTGTGGACACCGTACAGCACCTTGACAGTGCAGAGGGTGTGTTACAGATCTGTGAATACTGTAACACACCCCCTAGCACTGATTCAGTAACAGTGTACATGGCTCTCCCTCAGTAATGTGTCTTCATTAAAGTGCAAGGAGTGCTGCCGAGAGGGAGCTGCAGACATGGCTATCATACACTCCATGTAGGAATTACACTATTCCTGCATGGAGTTTATTAAATACGGGGGAATTTTTCATGACTAATTCATATGTTGGTATCATCAATACCACTAATTCCAATTTCAAGTATAACAAATCTTAGAAATGTCTTGAAACTTTAGTATAGTCACTGGTTGGTTGAAATATTAAAAAGTGGCAAAAATCAGCTAATGTTATGATTTCTAAGATCTGGCAATTGTTATAGAAACTGAAAGCTATAATACTACTTATAAGATAGCAAGTGTTTTTATTTCTAGTGTAAATTTTCCATAAAAAATAAGCATGTTCATTAAAATATAGTCTATCAAAAGTTTAAGCAAAACTTGTTTCTTAATATTTATTGAAAGATTTCTCTTGTGAGCCATTTCATGAATTCTGGACAATAACGTCTTGCTTTAAATCTGTCATTATTTATATGCAGAAGAATATATTTTTTGCTCCCTTTTGACCTTATCCTACCAACCTGGCCCCCAGTGCATACTTTCATGCCTGGTCTACCAGCCATCCTCCCAATTCCCCAAAAACTACTCCAGTATTGCTGGGCCTGGTTGTGAATCCTAAGGGTGTCCTGGGCACTTGGTGCTGGGAGGGTTACTTTTATATGCCTTATGCACTCCCCTGTCCCCTATCCCCCACACTTATCACTGCATCTGAGGGTAACTCCCCTCTTTGGACCAACACCTCCCCTTAGAAAGCATCATTGATGAGAACCCTTTCTTCTTCCCAGGATGAGCATGCCCATCCCTTTCTGCCACTCTACCAGTCACCCAAGCCACTAATAAAACCCTGGCCACCTGGGAAGTAGTCAGGGCTTTATCTGTCTACACCACCAGAGCAGATTGCAGAAGAATATTTTGAATTTTGAAGAGTATTTAATAAAATTGTTTACCCAGTGAACTGGTAAATTATGATGTTTGCCACTGGGTAAAGACAGCTTAAATGTCCCTATTTCTTTGAATGCCACCTCTAATATTGCAGTAACACATGCTATGGACTAAGTGGGCTATACGGATGGATGATGATCCTACTTGCCTACCAGCAGAATATTTTTGGGTACTTTTTATGCTGGCAGAGCCAACCATAGCTAAAGTGAGCAGAGTCTAAAGAAAGAGTGATATGAGCCAGCCTGAGTCAAAACTGTAAGTTCCATTTGAGCTCTCATTATCAACAGAAGTTCATTTTTTCAGGGTCCAACATTCACAGCAAATGAAACTGAAACAAAGACCTTGACATTCATTTCACTGCTGCCAGTTCTAAAAACTTTTATCTAGATTCACTAAAGCTTCTTTACTGCACAATATTTGTGTTTGTCAGCATGTCTGAAAGAAAAAAATGGAACAGACTTCAAAGCTAATGCATCCAAATTGGACAAGCTAACTTCTTTCTTTAATTCAATATTTGAGAATCCAAATGCCTCATATGAAATATTAAGATTATTAAATTTCTAGACTTCTAAGGGCTTCCAGTCTGACAGCTGTTACTATTACATCTTAATGAGTGACTGAATATCATTGCCTGGGATAACTGTCATCATTCAATTCCTTTAAGCAGCTTAATACATGTGGAAAATCCATTTTCTACATCGCTGTGATCTGGCTGAATTAAACATGCCAAATTCTAACAAAACCAGGAAACAGTCACAGATGTTTAATTCTATGTTGCTCAAAATGTCAAAATCTTTTAGCATCAGCTAAGCCACAGTAAACAAGGCTAGTTTCACAGCTTGTGCTTACTTTACCTGACAAAAATAACCACTATGTCATCACTTTCAAGGTAGCCATGAAACATTTAATGGAAAGGTTACAAACTATCATTAGTAAACTTGTAGACTTAATGCAAAGTACAGTTACCTAATTGACAATAACTGGAAATTTCCAAACCAAATAACACTATTTCAACAACCAAAGATAGAGATGAGGAACAGGTAGTATGGATTGAACAGGAACAGTAGTACTCTGTCCATAGCAAGATGAAAGACCTAGAAGGTTATGGCCAAGGAAGGAATATTTACTGACTGGCTGTTACACAGAATAAAGAAGCAAACAATTCAAAAGGTTTTAGTGACAGGTTTCTATTTCAGATAAGTGTTTTAATACTGAGAAGAAAAATAAAAGCACATAGATAAACTTAAGAATGAATTAAATCCAGTCAGTAATACAGTAATACTAGTGGTCTTATTATTGTCTCTCCCTCTTTGCCATTGCAAATCTATGAGCCCCTACTTGTGAGATGCTCTAAGATATACTAAAATGTTCTCCTTATTCAAAACACACTGAGAAACAGAAGTTGATGTTATTACAAACTCACAAGGACTAATTTGAATGATCGGACTGTGAGGGAACCGGGTGCTATAAATAATGTATTGAAAACATTTGCTTCAAGTCACGTTTGAGCTGCATATGTGTTACGTAATAATAGCAAAGTAATTTAGTTTTTCCTAATGCAGTTTTAAATTTTTTCTTTCCTTTTCATCCTTGACTATCAGGAAGAACAAGCTACAACATGGCAGTAAACTAGTCTATTTCATTCTTGTCAGCACTTATATGTTTATCTCAGACACAGCACCCAAAATGGGTGATGGTCAGTACTCACCCCCTTTTTATTTTTTTGCACAACTAAATTGAAACCTAACTCTTTCTTGAAAGATTTATGTCAAAACTAGGTGTGGAATACTAGTCTTTTTCTTCTGAACTATTCCTGAATATGGGAATTTTCATTTTTAGGTGAAAATCCCACAAGAGTGGTTCATAGAGGCATTCTAATAATCAAAAGCAATGATCATTGAAGGTTTTTACAGTGCATTTGGGATCCTCCTTGGACTGGTTACCCCACTAGCTGTCCAGCTGTTTAAATGGTATTTGGAGTACTGATGCATTTAAAATGAAATTAATATAAAGCACATTTTATTTACCTAGGTGAGCTGTCACTGGAGAAGGGGATTGCACTCTTGGGACGGTTTACCTTGTTGCATTAAGTAAACTAGCAGACATTTGTAAGCTTCTCAGAACTCTCATAGATGCCAAGCTCTCTCCATCCCTCTCTTATATCTAAAGTAAGTGGTCTTTGTTATTGGCCACAACTAACAGTACAGTCTTGTAGGCAACTGCCATTGTTACATCACTGTTCATTATACAATACACTATCATTCTTTGTCTATGACCCTATAACCTGATGTCTGACATCATAGACCTAAGCCATGTAAGGGCCTGTGATGGCCTAGTATGTACTGACACAGCAGCATTTCCTTCTGTAAATATCCTCATCCATTTTTTTATGATGTGCTAATGTCTCATATAGGTATTACACAGCAGGCTGGTCTTAATGAAAAATTGTCTTGAAGCTATGTTTTCAGAGTGAACAACTGCTTGATATCAGAAGTTTGGTTTGACTCGTGGGAAATTTATGTCAGTGACCCCTTTTTGTAGGTGATGTTCTGCAGAGTAGAAAGGTTCTTTTCTCCTCTAGGGATGTATATTTGAGATCATCACTAAGATTATTAGGCAACCTAAGCTTGTTGTAAGACCTCTGCATTTGCCATGCAGGGATACTGCATCAGTTAGTGTGTTTTCCCCAAAACGAGGCTAACTAGTTAGGTTCTTATTCTTGTACAATGTGAGAACATATATTTCCACAGCATTGTATATCATCTAATGATCTTCATTAGATGTCAGAAAGACTGTATAATGAAAGGCATAATAATGTGGCAAGACTGTTGCATCGAGGATTGTGCAAACATGATAATATTGAAGTAGCTGAGAAACACTGGAAACATGAGCCACAGAACATTGTACAAAGTGATGAAGTCTACATCACGTGGGATCATCCATTACCAATAGTTCAAAAGATAGATGCGAGAAAACCAGATATAGTAGTCCATGAAAAGAAGACAAAAGTAACATTGATCACTGCAATCTCTACACCCAGTGACTACAGTGCCTTGTGTACAGAGAAACACAAAGTCATAAAATATCAGGATTTGCAGGCAGAAATGAAAGCAATGTGGAAGAAAGATACCCAGACAGTTCCAATAGTAGCAGGAGCAATGGGTCTTGTAAAAAAGAATCTACAGTTGTATTTAGATATGTTACCAGTACATGTAACCCATACGAATTGCAGAAGGAATCATTACTGGGCACATTGTGAGTGCTGCAAAGAGCACTTCTGGCTGATATCAAAGATTGAAACAATACTAATTTCATGAACTTTAATCATACTTTGACTTAGGCATGGGGTCCATTCCCTTCATAGTATTAGAAACCCAAAAGATTTGGAGAAATTAAAAAAATAATATGTATCCCCATGCATAGGGGAGCATCTGTCTCCTACCATGATAAAACATAGCTGTATAGCCTTTGGCACAGTAAAACTGCAATTCCACAACAGTCTGTCCTGTGTTCCAGTTTACAAGAAAATGTTCATATGTGATAAAAGAGGATAACTTTCCCAAAAGATCAAGGATGTTAGAAGCACTACAGCTGTGCTCTTCCTTATTTGTTTTTAGGTGTCTCCTGTCCAGGCTTATCAAATGCCATATTGTTCTCTCAGACACTTAGACTGCAAGCTGTCTGACTGGACATTTAGGGACCCTTTTAGATGGTTTTAAAGGTCACTTTCATTCTCTTTGTGGATGCATACTATTAGTTTGTTTTGTCATATGTTTTCTATTATAGGACTCTACCTTTGTTGGTTTTGTTTTATTTTTCAGGTGGTTTGATGAAACTAGTCCATCTAACTTGTATAAACCAGGGGAAACACCCCCTCTTCTTTATTTTCATAACAATCTGCTAGGGGAATATACTGCATAGGAGCCTCTTGCTAACTGAGATTTCATTGTTCTCATACTGTCCTGGCCTTAAAATACTCATAACTTGTACCAAACACTGCTCTATTTTATGCCAAAAATAACTTTCTATACTTCTTCAGTTTCAGACCTAATATGCTTATACCAGCAAAACTGACTCATATCATCATTTCTTTTCTTGAACCTATATGCCATTTCAAATGCAGTAAAGATATATAAGATCATAAGAATCATAAGCTGTGCAAACAGATATTTCATATCTGTAGGAACTACATCTGATAGATATTGAGCATAAAATGCTTTGGTAAAGATTTCAAGATTTATTTGGTTTGTTCTTTTCCTAAGGGAAAAAGAAGGGACACCTAGAAAAATGATATCATCTGGCAAAAAATTCCATTCATATAACTGAGTCCTACAAATAAGGTTGCTAGGTTATGCTAAGGATTAAATGTATGTATCGTGTGGTTATACTGGGGACCCTTATATCCTCTGCTGTATTCTGTAGAATCTTTGTAGACTGTTTACGTTCCTTTGACTCTAATCTGCAATTTCATTGAAGGATTGCTGCTCGCTGTAGGATATTGGAAAATCATATCATCTTCAGCTCATTATCATCTCTCTGCCTTGTCCTGATCTTTGAATGCAGCTGAACTTTACACCAATTACTATCTTCAACAAATTGGATGGACAGACTTGGATAACTTTATTCGATGTGACTAGGTCCTCCAGGTGTATATTATTTTGCTGAAAGTTTTTTTCAGCAAACACCTTTCTGTTGACCCCTATTCAGTGAAATTCACTTCAACGATTTGCTGAATTTACAAAGGGCAAGGAAGTAGTTGACCAACTACATAGCTTTGCCCTTTTTCCTACTGTAGTGCAATCTCAGAGTTGGTATATATAGTTTGGGGGTTGTGGGGGGAAAGGCCCCACTTGAGTGGAGTTGGTTTCATTAGTTGTGGGTTTTGTTGTACTATGGGGCAATTGTTTCCTTGCCCTTGGTAAATTCTGTGAATAGCAGAAGTGAATGTAGACCCGGTCCTCCTCTCCTATTAATCTATTTTTTGAAAATGTCATTCAAGAGTAGTTAAAACTGTCATTATGGCAGAGCAGAGTAGGTTGGGCACTTCCTTGTAATTCTCTGAGTCTGCCTTTCAGACCAGACTCCACTAATATACTCAGTTCAATTGCACAGAGACGAACTGTGTAAACACTTGGAATTTTACTTTAAATTCTGTACTGACAGATTTTTAAAACTTGGCACAGTGATATTATCTTCTAAGACTATTTAATCAAGTGCAAACCATCCTGATGGTCAGTATGTCTTATGGGACACCTCAAGAAATATATTGTAGTACACTGGTTATGCTAAAATTAAATTATTAATCACTGGCAAGTTTGATTACTCAGTTTCAGATACAAGTCAGCCTCATCAGTGACTGATTACCTCATTAACCAGGAAAAACAATACATCTAAGACTGCACTTTGAATTGCTAAGGCCTATCATATTATTGTATTTCTAAATTGTCAAATTCCCTCACTGCCAGCCTACACCAGAAAAAAAAAAGATAGCTAGGCTTATATCAGCAGATCAGCAGGTTCTAAAATAAGAACTTAGTAGAAATATTGCAGGAATTTACCAACATAAATAAAAACACATATTCACTGTTATACCTCCATAAACAGATTAAACTAAAACAAATAGAATTTCTTAATTCACTGCACGTTCCTGGTGTCTCCCAAGAGCAATCTCAAGCCCTCTTAGTTCCAATAACATATAATTATTTTAAATAGCCATGGAAAAAAATTAAACAAGGTCAAACAGTATGACAAGTTTCCAATTGAACTACATGGAGCTCTCCCAGACCTTTCCCTACCTTAGCTTCATAGCACAAGTAATCTAGACAAAGCATAAAGTATTGGGGGGGGGGGCAAAGACCCAAAAATAAGGAGAGAGTTTAAATGGACAAAGGCCCAAAAATAAGGGGAGAGTTTAAATATTGCTCTTATAAACTTAGAAAATCGCTAGAATAATGGGATTTGTGTTAGTATACATTTTTCAGAAGGATATGAAGTCTGAAACTCAAATGTATGTCATCATTTAGTGACTTCAATCCTCAATGATTTGCCAGGAAACTGCAAACAGGCAAAAATCTGGTCATTCTGAGAAAATCTACACAGTTGAGAGGTATGCCTTTTCCCTTGTATACTTAATCTTCAAATCAGTTCATCAAGATATATGGCCAGATGCCAGCATTTCAGTACTTCTGAAACAAGGCAGGGACTCACTTACTTTCAGAACTTAGTGGACGATATTTCTTCTCAGCTTTGACAATAAGTATTTTGCAACTATATTGGCTATTTGATTATGTCCCCTTCTTCTTCTTCCACACTGAACAATTTAACCTTGTGAACTCCTTGGCTATAATTGGAAGCTTTGCTTTGAGAATGACCTTTAACAACATTGACTGTCCATACTTATTCCAACCCAATACTAATTTGAACTCCAACCACTGTTTATCAATGTAACCAACAGTCTTCTAGGGAACAGCTTGCCCCCCCCCCCATTTCTGTTTTTGTGAGGCGTTAGACAATTCTCCCACCTCCTGTTTTTTTTCCCACTATAAATCTGAAACCTCTAATTTAGAATATTCAATCAGTAACAATTCTGGGAATTAGGAACAGAACTGAGGAAAGCAAAGTATTGTTTTTTAGATATATTTCTGCTGTATCATTCTTTCCCAAATTATCTCCAGTGACTTTCTCACCACAACTCCTTAACTTAGGAGACATGTCTGGATATAAAGCCAAGTTTGGCAAAACTGTGATATTAAATATTACACTTTCTCACTCTGAATCTCTTAGATTTTCTGAAAATTCCATTTATAGGAAGCCCGCATTTACTAATAGGCATGTACATTTTAAAAGTGTATATGGCTAGACATCTTATGCTCTTACGATTGCTTGCCTGGTATTGTTCCTATGTTCTTCTACTACTGTAAGACTCCAGTAACTGAACCCACCTCACTACAGAAGGTAGTAAAACATCTGGTCACCTACCTCCAAACAGATATTCTGCAATGGTTCTGAACATATAGTTGAAGACCTGCAACTAACCTGAATCACCTTGTTGCCCTTCATTATTACCACACATGGGTAGCCCAACACTAACAATATGAGATTCTAAGAATTATAATATTACTGTTCCCACTTTGATCAGTCACTTGAGCTATCTTTGACTGTAGTGAAATGCTATTGTCTAAGGAAACTTTGAACAATGCAGTATAGTCCTCTCCAAGGTGTCAGGCAAAATGCTGAAATTTCTCTATTACCAGTACTCCAGAATAAGAAGACTCCAGAACTGTAATCTGCCAATCAGCATCTTCTTCTTCTTCTTTCGGCTTTTCCCAGTTAGGGGTCACCACAGCAGATCATCTGTCCGCTCATGATTAGCAGTGGAGTTTTACGGTGTCGAGTTGCCAGCCTGGTGCCCAACCTTCCACAGAAGGCACACACATGCACACACTCACACCTAGGGCCAGTTTAGAGTGTCCAAACCACCTACTTCATGTCTTTGGGATGTGGGAGGAAACCGGAGCATAATCAGCATATATTTCTCTATTACCAGTACTCCAGAACAAGATGGCTCCAGAACAGTAATCTGCCAATCAGCATATATTTCTCTATTACCAGTACTCCAGAATAAGATGACTCCAGAACAGTAATCTGCCAATCAGCATATATAGTATTGAGTAGTAGCAGCAGCCATGCCATTGGTGACATGCTCTTTAGTCTAGTCTCTGGCATCCATTACCAAGCAAATGAGTGCCAACAAGTTCGTCCCCGGGAAGCAGTGACAGTGCAAAGAAAACAAAACAGAAAATAAAAAAAAAGTTATATCATTATAGTAGTGGACTCCATTTAACACAAGCAATTTATCTCAGCATTGTCTCCCATTCTTTGTCAATTTGTATGTCTGAATTTGGGCCATGTGCTTTTTACCTCCTCTGTTCTTTTATTGCTGCTTGCTGTTGTGTTGGTATTATTGTTATCCAAGTGCACAGATCTTTTGTCTACAATCTCTTCGCGGGGGAACAGCCATCAACTGTCTCTGTTTCATCTTCCTTTTACGTTTATTTTCCTGTAAGCACTTGATTATGCTACCTAATACTTGCACACATGGCCTGGATCATTTGATCTCACATCTCCTCCCTTCTACTCTGCCACTGTATCTCTCTTTCTTTTCTGCATGGCTCAGGTGCTAATTCTGTCATACAGATTTTGAGACATATTTTGTTTGGACTTCCTGCCTCCATCAGCAACACCCTTCTCTCTCAGATTACTGTACTCCAAATTATTTCATGAAAAACTGCAGTGTCCTCATATATCAACCCCTCCATGTCACATTCAGGTTGGTAGGATATGGCTCAAAGTGCATATCAAGGGTTGTACTGTATGCATTCCACATTAACTGCTGGTAAAAGAATCCTTCAAGAGGTACACCTTCTTGCCCACCAGCCAGAGTCCCTTTAACTTCTTTGCTTTTTCAAGGAGCCATTACCTCCTCCTGTGAAAATGCAATTTCACAGACTGGTGCTGTTGTTTTGTAACATGTGCATTATAGTTGTCCATGTAGTTCAAACAGAATGGAAAAAGCAGGATCAACTAAACCTGAAATTACACAATCTTAAATACATTAACTGTAAATAAGAAAGGATTGTAAGTCCCCATTCTTAGACTGAAAGTAATGAAACACAATCACAGGAATTTAATGTCAGTGGTTTCTGCCATATGCCATTTCCCATACATTTGCAGATTTTGTTCTGGACAGAATGTCTAGTCTGGCTAAAATTTATTTAGTTTTTCATTCCTAATCCTTTCTGAGTTTGCATACTATATTCCACAGTCCCCTCCAATATCTGTTATTCAGATTTCACATAATATATGTAACATCAAAGTGAGTGAACAAAACCAGGCATGAAGAATAGATAAGCACTAGGAATATCAAATAAAATCCAACGACAGCAATATAAAAAGGTAAAACAGATTTTATATATATATATATATATATATATATATATATATATATATATATATATATGTGTGTGTGTGTGTGTGTGTGTGTGTGTGTGTATATATATATATATATATATATATATATATATATATATATATATATATATATATATATATATATATATATATATATATACTTTTCTTCATTGAAATTTCATAACTTCGAAAAAGAAAAGTAGATGCCCAATTCAGCGAAAGTGCACTTCACTGAAGTCTAGTTGTCGGATCGGCTGACTAAAAAAAAAAACACACAAAAAAAACCATCTTTTAGGTTCATAGGTTCATAGGTTCATACTAGGCTATCTGCCCTAGGGCATTTATAAGCCTAGCCAGAGTCGTGTGGCTTTCACCACCCCTTAGGTTGAAGAATACTATACCCATTAGTTTGCCGTGCCTCTGTCCAGCAGTGATACAGAGATGATCCCCGGGGTAAACCTATGATCTCCCATCCACTGGTCAAGATTCCTCTTGAACAGAGCCAGCGAGATGCTCTGTCTCACATGGACCGGGATTCTTTTCCACAGCATAGGGAGTCTCTGGGTGATGAATCTGTCCCTCCAGCACATCCTATTTATATCCGTGTTGAGGTTTAAGTCTCTTGCTCTTGTGGCTCTGGTGGATTTGGATTTTTGAGGTGGAGCATGTCCATTAATTCCGGGTTGGACATGGCCTTGTATGTCAGGCACAGGTCACCTCTGAGCAGATGGTATGAGACTGAATAGAGCTGGAGTTTCTTCAGTCGGGCAGCATATGGCATATTTTTGAGCCTTTATCCTTTTGGTGAGGAACTTTTGGGGTCTTTCCAATTGCTGCAGGTGTCGGGTAAGATACATTCCGAATGGGGCATTGTACTCAATCATTGGTCTGATAAGTGAAGAGTACAGGGGAACAATGACCTCCCTTGATCTGGATGTGAATCACTTCATAATCAGGTGGGCAATGTAGAAGGTCCTCCTAACCACTTTGGCAATGTGAGTGTCAAAAGAAAGGTTACTGTCAACTTGGGTCCCCAGGTCCCTGATAACCTCTTCTGTGCTTAATGAATTGCCACCTATGCAGTAACTTGGGGTTACCTTGTTTTTACCAAAGGGTATGACTATACATTTTTGGCGTTTAGCTTAAGGCCATGGCTCTGGCACCAGTTATCCGTTTCTATGAGACCTCTCTGAAGGATATCTGTGTCTGATGGATTTTCAACTATGGCGCCCAGTTTTCAGTCATCTGCAAACTTTGTCAGCCACAATCCTCCTATGTTTGTCTGTACTTCTGAAAAGTAGATGCTGAACAAGAGGGGGCCCAGGACTGAGCCCTGTGGGACACCACTTGTGACCGGCTTGGAGTCTAACATGGCACCAGCAACTCTAACCCTGTGGGTTCTGTTCTTGAGCCAGTTTGCAACCCATCTTGTGACATATGGGTTTATATTTAAGCTGGTGAGATTTTCTATGATACCCGAGTGGGGTATTGTGTCGAAAGCTTTTGCAAGGTCAATGTAGGCTGTGTGAACTGCCTTACCCTCATCAATGGCCTTGGTGACTGTTTCAAAAAGTTCAAGAGGCATGATCTGCCCTTGACAAAGCCGAATTGGGTAGCATCCAATGTCTGCAGGTCCCCTATGTCTTTATTTATGAGTTCCATTATGATCCTCTCCATAGCTTTGCAGACCAGGCTTGTTAAGCTTATGGGGTGGTAATTACCAGGGTCCGTAGAAGCACCGCCTTTGTGGAGTGGGACCACAGTTGCCGTACGCCACTCTTTGGGTACATATCCTGTAGTAAGGCTAAGATTAAACAGCAGCCTTATGTGTGGGTTTAGTTCCTCATTGAGTTCGTGTAGCACACAGCTGGGGACACCATCCGGTCACATTGATGCTGTGTTTTTAGCTTTAGAGAGAGCAGCTCTCACCTGGGCATTTGAGATGATTGGGAGGCTACACTCTGCTGGGATAGATATTTCTCCTTTTGGGGGGAGGGAGGGAGAATTTTCACTGAACCTGTCTGCCAGTATGTTTGCAATGTCTGTGGGTTCAGTGATGATTTTTGTATCATTTTGGACTAATTCTGAGCTTATCTGGGAGTTTCCACCCAGATTTCTAACATAGCTAAAGAAGGCCTTATGATTGTCTTTTAAGTCCTTGGCGATTTTTCTCTCAAAGTTGGCCTTGGATGATTTTATGAGTGATCATAGTTTTTTACTAGTATTGATCAGAGATGTCTTCCCTTTTAGGGATTTTGCTCTATCTTGTAGTAGCTTTCTCCTCTTGTTGTAAAGTTTGTTTATGGCTGGGGTCCACCAGATCAGGTGCTTGCCTTTGGTGGAAAGGGGCTTGATTTTATTTGGGATTGCTTGATCCATGCAATCCTGGAGGTGCTCGTAGAAAGCATTTGTAAGGGATTCAGCAGCGTGGGTTGTGGTTTCCAATGGCTCAGGGGCCTTGAAGGATACCACACCAGTCTTAAGAAGTGTGAAGTTGGCTTTTGAGAAGTTCTTCACTGTGGTCTTTTGTTGGGGGTGGGGCGGGATGTGGATCTCCAGTGAGATTAGTTTATGGTCCGATCTCACCAATGAGGGATATACTTCCTGTGTGGAGCATTTTGTCTCCATGTTTGTGATTATCAGGTCTAGTATATTTTCACCTCTTGTGGGAAAGGTGACAAGTTGTTCCATAGCATTTGAGTTTATGAACTCCAGGAACCTTTGGGCTAGGGTATTGGGGCTTGAGTAATGTTCCCAGTCTATGTTTGGGTAGTTGAAGTCACCCAATATGATGGTGTTTGGAGAGACATTTATACTCTCCAGTGTCTTCAGGAAGGCTGTGTGGGGTTCCTGAGTTTGAGAGGGTGGCCTGTAACATGCTACAAACTGTAGAGAAGTTTTGCCTATGGTTAATTGCACCTGAATGGTCTCTGATACTGAGTTGCCACCAGCCTGGAGGTGTGGGTATCCTTGATGAATATGGATACATCCCTCCTTTGCAGTGGGTCCGGGTTTTGGGATGATATGAGGTAAAACCTGATAGTGCCGGGGTGCTCTCAGGAGCCTTGAACCAGGTTTCAGTCACAGCACAGACATCGATGTTCTCCATACTGAGGAGGGCTTCGAGGGCATGCATCTTGAGATTTAGACTTCTGGCATTGAGCAGCATTACCCTTAGTTTTTTCCCATTATTGTTTTCCAGGGTGGTGGGTTTAGAATTTCAGCCTTGTCTAAAAAAGGCACTATGGGGGTGGCAAGAGCCTTTGCCGATATCCGGAAACCCAGGGGTGACAGGTGCAAGCCCAGCATGGCTTGTCAAGCATGTCATTCCAGGCAGACAGACATTGGATCCCCTTAGAATGACACCAGAAATTAAGCCAGTTATTAAAACTGATAATTTTGTCTCTGTATTGTGGCATCATTCTTGGTGAAGGTAGGATACTGCTCAGGGTCAGGGTCATACCAGCCTGGGCTACATAATCTGAGAGCTCCTTTATGTCTCTTTTCATGTAGTCCAGGCTCAGGTCATTCACACCGGCATGGACAATGACTGAGTCATACTTGTACTTGCTGTGGAGTGACCTGAGTGCTTGTGTTATGATTCTAGCGCCCGACAGGCAGCTTACTGTGACCCTCTCCTTGTTCAGTCTGGTGAG
>NC_056731.1:1244807848-1244870348 GCF_019279795.1 Protopterus annectens | reverse complement strand
ATAGCTGGATCTTAGTTTATTTTTCATAGAGTCAAGACTCAGATTTATAATAGGTTGCCAGGTACAGTGATTTATTAACTCTGATTCTTTTTCTTGGCAAATTTAAAGCAATGAATACTATCTTTTAATTCACTTTACAGTAAAAGAAACTGCAAATGTTAATGCTAGTAATAACATAAATACATTACCGTTAATTGTATTGGGGTTTTCCTACTTATATAATTTATAAGTATAGACCTATTATAAAATTATATACTCACAGCAAGTGGAATGTAGGGATTTCCTTTTTTTGTTAAGCAGGTAAGCCTACTAGACAGAACTGTCCCATTTCTGTGGTAATCCAGGAACACTAGCTCAGAGTAAATAGAGGTGGAAGAAGACAAACCCCAGGATACATGAAGCTGTTTTCTCTGTGCAGGAACAGTGAAGCCACTCCTGCATGGAATATTGCAGCCTCACGATGCAGGAAGGAAGCCTGAGGACATGCACGACCCCTGCTACACTATTCCGGATTGGACATGCCAGGATTATGCTAATGACCTCACTTGCTGGTAAAAAACATGCAAATGAGGTCAATTAGTGATCCTGGAAGCAGCCAGGCATCCATGTCAGAATAGTGTAGTTTGCAGAAATGTATTTGGCTACTAGCCAAATGCATTTCTGCAAATTGCAAAACAGAAGCAGGACAGCTCAAAGTGAAACATGTGTTAGACACCTAAGAGCTGCCAGTGGCCAAATATATGGCCATTAGCAATGAAAATAACATAAAAATAATAAAAATATAATTTTTTTGGCTGATCTCAGTCATTTAATCATAACGCAGCTCTACGCAAATGAGATCGGGCAGAAAATAAAAAAAAAAAAAAAGAGGAAAACTGATTTTAAGGTAAAACCCAAAATCACCATTATAATGGCCAGCATGCAGAATGTAAACAATGCAGGGAACAGTGGTTGCTAAGCACATAGGTTATGCAGTAGTGTGGTAACCAGGGTATAGGAAATGAGGAGTATGCAAATAAGCACATTTTCATGACTAGCACAATGGGGCCACCATGGTAGTATGCAGCTAATCGTGTTGGAGCTATACTGTGGTGATATAAGGAGAAGGGGCAGGTAACATGAAAAGGGAGTGTGTCAGGCTTTCTGTAAGCACACTGGAGCACCACAGCTCCTGTTTGTGCTCAACTAAGCATAGCTGAGCAGGGGTGTGTGTCTCAGGGTGCTGAGTGACTTGAAGCTGATTTCAAGAAACGTGAGCCAGGGGAGGGTCAAATCTTGCTTACCCTTGTTTACACTAGCTGCACGAGGTTGCACAGAGCACCACAAGGCTTAAACAAGGAGGAAATAGGGAAAAAAAACAGGGAAATTGCATGTGGCTTATATCACAGACAGCCAATCACACAGGCAGCAGTCACAGCATACCAGTATAAACTATGCAAACACTGTACAGTCAGGTATTTCCCAGAAACTTTGCACCATAGGTGAACACTGCTGGGAATTTTAACTCACAAAAATTTTCGGAGCTGCAAATGCTTTGATACACCAGTATGTGCTAGAAGCTGAGAGTGGTGAGAAGGATAATGCTGACAACCACCACAGGCTATGGAGGAGGAGGAGAGTATTCAGACCCAGGGTAACCTACCAGGGGCTCCATGAGCTGGAGATAGCAGAGTGCTACAGGGTGGACAGGGACATATTGCAGCAAATCATTGAGCTGTGCTGGCTTCACCTCAGAGCAAGAACCAACAGAGGGAAACCCATCCCAGTTGACACCAAGGTATGTGTAGCTGTAAGAATATTAGCTACAGGTACTTTCCAAAGACCTACTGGGGACATCATGGGGGTTTCACAGGCATCTGCATCCAGGGTACTCCACCAGTTCCTGGATTCCATGCTACCACATGCCGGTGAGCACATTTACTTCTCCAGCACCCATGAGTAGTGTACCAGCAATATGCAGCTCTTCCACCATGTAGCTGACTATCCGGAGGTACTGGGTGCCATAGACCGCACACCGGGACTCAAAGGAGGAACCCCTGAGCCTGCACCCATAGGCAGATGGAAGTGTGCCCAGTATGCCCAGGCCTTGGCAAAGAGGCAAAGCATAGCACACACACTGTCAAGACCCAGGGACTGACATCTCACTCCAACTCATGCACACAGTAAAATGGATGCCACACACATCACACAACCTGTAACCCAACATGTATAGGCTGCGTACTGTGCACATCCGACATAGGCAGCCCTCATGCACAGTCCTCACAACTGTCACAGGCACAAGGAAACTCAGTCTTCTTAACAATAAATGAATGGATTACAATGTCCTGGTACCATAACTATGGTATGGCAGCATGCACGCAAGGGAATGGGGTGGCCTAATGAGAAAGCAGCAGATAAGTGACAACTATGTAGGACACCAGGAAATGTTTGTCCAATACTGCCATTCCCACACCATGCTGTTGTACCCAATGTGGCAAATATCACTGCAGTATATGTGGGGAGCCAACTAACTGGGGGTCATAGGTCACAGGCATAGTTGTCATTGTGGGGGTCCCATACTCAACCCTCTCAGACTCACCCAGCAAGCCAGCTGTAGAAATCCATACGGAAAGTCCGACAAAGGCCCACAAATGGTGACAATGATGAAATATCCCCCTACAGACTTACACAGTGATAGCACCGCAGGTCTATCAGCTGAAGTAAGGCTCTGAAGGGCAAGAAGTCTGAAAGTCAAATGTATGCCATTACAGTCCAACATTTTTGTCTCTAGTGATATGCCTCTAGTCTACAAGATAGGGCACAATATTATGCAAGACAGAACCAAAATGTAAAGCAAATATCAGCACAATCTGTGCAAATGTGCACGGATGACAGGTATGCCCCCCATTCCTATAGAAATGCAGTAACATGCATGTTTGTAGGGAAATAGCAGCAGAGCACACATTGCCAGGGCTGACCCAATCAACATGGTAACTTTTGGCATGTCCACAATATGCAGGGATCAATGAGCTATGTATATGTGTGGTTAATACTGTCAGGATGTGGCCAACACTTAATGCTGGCTGTTGTGTCATACTGGCCTTAGTACAGAGTTGTCTTTGACAGGGCCATGTCCCAAGAACTGCAGTGCCAACTGTTCTGCCATGTCAGCTACACCTATGGTAGGGGTTGTACACACACTGTCCAAATATCAATATTTGTGCATGCAGGAAAGCTGTACAGGTCATGGACAGGGAGCCACACATACAGAGAGTACACAGCTTGGAGTACCCTACACAGTGTCTACCATACCTCAAAACTGTACAGGCATATTTTAGAATGTCCAGAGGTTTGTATCATAAATGGTGGTCTGTATAACATGAAATAGTGTTGTTGTGTGGCATGACATTGGCAAATCACATAACACTGAGGTAATAAAATAATGGCAGATTGCAGTGTCAGATGTCATACCCATAGAAACATGCATGCCGATGCAAAACCTGCTATTAAATCATCTTTGTATGTTTGTAAGGCCAATACAATACAATGGTCCCTATATTCAGGCCTCTGTCCCCCAGTCACATATGGCTCTGTCTGGATGTCTGGCTCTCAGATGTTGAGAGCTATGGTATGTAGTTGGACAGCAGGTGCCTGAAGGTCAGTGTACTGCTACTGTCTAAAGACTTCAACATTTCTGTATCAGCACTGACAACATGTCACTGGCCATCATCCATACACCAAGAATGACACAGGTTGTCACAGAAGGCGAACAAGTATGCCCTGTATATCTGCTCTGCCTGTCCTAATATTGCATTTGCCTGTCAACTATTTGCAAAATAAGAAAGGGTCATGTCAAAACAGCAATGGCAGTCAGTGGGGGAGCAGATGCCAAACTCATAAGAGTGAACAAGCAATTACCAAACCGGTTTCCCAACTATCCATGTTCGGCTGAATATTATTAACACCCTGTCCCCATGTGTGGCCCTTTGTCTGACTGTCATATCTGGGCCTCTCCAGATGTCAGTCTGTGATGTTATGACACCTAGGCCCACATGTAGGCTCATAATCACATATAGCAATACAAACTGTCTAAGGACCACAGCAATTGGAGTGCTGCAATGATGGACAACCCACTAAATAGGAACAATCACAGGTGTGAAGTCCACAACCTTGTGTGCGATGTAATGGCAGGTACCACTCCCACATCATAAATACAAATACATAACAGCAGCCACTGTGGGAAAAGCTAGTGATTGGACTACAGAAGGAGAAAAAGTGACACACATAAGGTGAAGGGGAACCACTGGCCAGACAAATGGAGAATGTGCACACCAGAACAGATTGTGTATTAACATAGGTGCCATGCAATATAAGGAGTCAGTAAACATCACCTTCAAAGACACAACACACACCTATGTAAGTGGAGGTCCACAATAAAAAAATCACAAGCAATGGACACCTCAGAGGCACAATCACATGAGAACCCCAAAAGTCTACAAGCCACAGACCATGTAGACTCCACATACCAGGGTCTTGCAAACACTAAGGCCATACACAAACTCCAAACACCTACCCTACACAGATAGGCTAACATCACTGTCCCTGTTCCCTGTTCCATACAGACTCTGGAATATCTACATTATTTAAATGGTTCAACTGACTTTTTGAGATTTAAAATGGAAGTATCTAAGGATAATATTAACTTTTTAGATGTAACACTTTCAAAAAGGAACAATAAATTAATATCAAAGGTGTATAAGAAAGAAGTAGACTCTTTAAGATATATAACCAAGAGTAGTATGCATGCACCTCATATTTATAAAGGTATTTTGAAATCTCAGTTTATTACAGATGATGACAGCTTTATTGAGCAAGTTGATAGCATAGCCCAAGAATTTCAAGCAAGTGGTTACCCCAAAGAACTCATAGATCACGAGTTAAATAGAGTAATAATAGAGAGGGAAGGAAAATATAAACCCATATTACTAGGAGGTATAGCATCGGAAAGGGATAAAGTACATACAAGCATGGAGTTTGTTAGGTATATAACTACTTATAACCTTAATACATATAATGTGAATGCTATATTAAGAAAAAATTGGCCTATATTGTTAGCTATGCCTGAAATTCAGTCTATAGTGGGAGATAAACCCAGTTTGGTGTATAGAAGTGCTGAGACTTTAAAACAAAAGTTATGCTATAAGGACTTCCAAGTTAGGTCTATAATTAAGAAAGAGTTGGGTATAAGGAAATGTTATAATTGTTCTTGTTGCAGTGATTTATTTGAAGGTAGGGACTATTTTGAACATCCTAATGATGGTCAAATCTTTAAAATAAATACATTAACAACATGTAATGCAGAAAAAATTGTGTATTTAGCCATGTGTTCAGCTTGCACTTCATTTTATGTAGGCAAAACCATTAGAAAACTTAAAGAAAGAATAATAGAACATAAATCAGACATCAGGAGAAAAATACTAACGAATGCTTTAAGTAAACATATCATGGAAAAAGGAACAAATCATGTATTTAAATTTAGGGTATAGGCAACAGTTAATATTAGTATAAGAAAAGGAGATATTAATAATCTCCTAGAATTAAAAGAATTGGAATGGATCATTAGGCTTCAAGCTGATGTAAGTCCAGGTTTAAATAATGCTGTGAACTTGAAACCCTTGTTAGTTAAAAAACAGAGAGAAAAGTTATAAAGTAGCTACTAAATTAGTTGTAAAATTTGGGCATAAGAAATTATAATGTTTGTATTGTGTTAGTAATAGATATATATTTATAGGTATAGGTATATAATTAGTTTAAATTAAATTTATTGAAGCATTGTATAATTCTACATGTATAGTTTTTAAGTTATATTTAAGTGATATCAAGCTTATAGCATGTACAATTTTTATGTTTTATGGTGTTGCTTTTTTAAATAATTTTAGTTTGTTGATTGAGTGGGTTGGGCTGAAGCATGTGTTTAACTGACTCTCCTATTTAAATGTGTTATTATTGTTGTAAAATCATACTGATGAAGGGTGTAGACCCGAAAGCTTTATCGAATAAACTGTTTTTGGTGTGACTTCGTATACCATACAGACTCTGCTCAGGTGACGCCTGTCCACCATTCAAAGCACTCCAGATCCTGCCTTGATGGGACTGTTGCACATCTGGAACTCAAGGCCCACTCCAGAAACCTGTAGGCTCAGCATCAACCTGGGCTGTGATACCAGTATGGCTTGTTGGTGTGACAGATATGTGTACCACACAATCCCCCATTTGAGGAGTAGACACCCTGACAACAGCAAACCAAGTTCCTTAATACCCCTACTGATGTGTTCCCTGGAGATGTGCATGGGAAACAGAAACTACAGTCCTGTGATTCCCCTGTGTCCCTGCTGGACAGGGGCTTTGTGTGCTGACATGTGGTAACATGCCCTACACTCTCGTCTGTGTGGGTGATAAGGGCCACAGGTCCCATACACTACTAATATCATAGCAAACTATCAACACATACACAGTTGTGTGTGTCAGTGGTTCACCAGATTACTCTGCACTACTCTGCCATTGACATACCTGGAAGCTACAGTGCTATGTGGATTATACTACACATATTATGGACATTTCTGCACAGTAGATTTCATTCTGTACCCACACCCCTACCTCCAATCCTCTGACAGCAAGACATCTGGACAAGGTCATAACTGAAAGTGAGACAAAGGCAACATGATAAACATGTATAGTGAATATTGTCCTATATACTGAGGAAGCTAAAAGGGTAATGTGTAGTGCATTACCAGGAACTGTATGCAGGTTAGGAAGTCTGAAACAGTAGTGCATGCCATTAGTTTGTAATCATAAAGTATATGCAACTAACTTGCCATAAAAACACAACTGTATGTAGAGTGGATGAAACTGCTGGACAAATGACCAGACCATCTGACAAGAAATGTACTGTTCAGAGGTATGGCTGCACCAGGGTATGACCTGTCAGGTAGGAAGACTACTACACAAGCAGGGGCTCCATAGCCAGTATAGTACCAAGTGACTGGACAGTTTACAAAGCTTCAGAAGTCAACTGGCCATAGCCGCACCTCTCAACTGGTCTTTTTGGGCAAGAATGTGCATTGTTGGGCTCATAATATTGATCTGTGTATCATACATCTTGTATTCCTCTGGTAAAGCACTGTGATGATCTGAGAATGTCTGTCAGTAGGAAATGACAGAATACATTGTAGTGTCACACTTCAGATATGTAAGAAAAAACATCTGCTAAAACACAGCCAGTACCTCTAGGGCAGTCCTGTTTACTTTTGGGAGGTATGGTAGTAGAACTCAAAACCCACACTGGAGTGCAACTATCTATGGAATGGAGTCCCACACTCTGTATGGAGGGTCATACTGGGCATGATCCTACACTTAGAGAATCATAGCCCATGTGTAAACCCAGATCAGCTTTTACAAGTGTATTGTGCCTATATGTCAGTACAGACAGACAACTATGTACAGCTAAACTGTGTCTCCCAACCCCTATCACACAGTCATACCTTCAGCTATCTGTAGGTGGTCAGTATTTGATATGTCTGTATCTGGTGAGTGTGATATACATTCATGTGTAAGGGCAGCAGATACAAATATATCACTCATAGAGTAGCAGAGACAAGTGGGGATAGAGAGAGACTGAGAGAGAAGCAGTGAGAGTCAGAGAGGGGGATACAGACAGACAGTCATACATAGATACAGACACACTAAAATGCATAGAGTGTTGTCCTGCTCCAGACAATTGCACACCTCATGTAAGTACTGCCATGTCCCACTATGAAGGTGAGCACCATTGCTGAACAGTACTGAGGTAGTGCTTGCAATCTGACATCACCTACTGTTGTGCGTGTGTTTGCAGGTGACAGTATATTGAAATCTTGATCAAAAGAACAACACTGGGCACTGACCTACTTTAGAGAGCCTTCTGATGACACTCAGCTTAGAAGTCACTTTAGTCCCTCAGTAACCCAATAAGCTGTGTGGCAAGTGCAATAACTGCATACTACTGTAGTACAAGTAACTAGATAGGTAGGACTTCTAATCCCAGCACTGACTAGCATGTGTGTGTGTGTGTGTGTGTGTGTGTGTGTGTGTGTGTGTGTGTGTGTGTGTGTGTGTGTGTGTGTGTGTGTGTGTGTGTGTGTGTGTGTGTGTGTGTGTGTGTGTGTGTGTGTGTGTGTGTGTGTGTATGACAGAAACATATCTCCTGTGTTGCTACATTGATTATATCATTTTGAGGCTTGTTGAACCCACTGTTGTACTCATTTCTCTACTTTAGAAGGCTGTCTAATGACGCTCACCTTAGAAGTTCCTTCAGACCCTCTGTAACCCAGTAAGTCACGTGGCATGTGTAGTAACTGCTTAATACTGTAGGACAAATAATTAGATAGGTAGGAGTTCTAATCTCAGCACTGGCGACTGTGTGTGTGTGTGTGTGTGTGTGTGTGTGTATGAATGATTTTGTGAGAGAAGCATAGATCCTGTGTGGCTGTGGTGATTATATAATTTTGAAGCCTATTGACCCTACTATGGTACCCATTTCTGTACTTTAGAAGGCTGCCTGATGACATTTACCTTAGAAGTTCCTTCAGACCCACTGTAGCCCAGTAAGCCACAGGACATGTGTAGTAACTGTGTAATACTATAGTACAAGTAACTAGATAGGAAGGAGTTCTAATCTCAGCACTGGTAACTGTGTGTGTATGAATGATTGTGCATGAGAAGCATATGTCCTATGTGGCTGTTGTGATTATATCATTTTGAGGCCTGTTGAACCCACTATGGTACCCATTTCCCTACTTTAGAAGGCTGTCTAATGTTACTCACCTTAAACATTCCTTCAGACCCTCTGTAGCCCTGTAAGCCATGTGGAGTGTGTAGTAATTGCATAATACTGTAGGACAAGTAACTAGATAGGTAGGGGTTCTAAGCTCATCAGTGGCTTCTTTGACTGGGCATGTGTGTGTGTTGCTGTGTGTGACAACCATATCCTCTGTGCAAATGTTTATACCATTTTAAGACCTGATCCACTCAGTATTTTATGACCACCACTGCTACATGATGGTCATATGTGAGGTTATCTTCCTGTATACCCAGGTCTCTAAACACAGGTTGTGTGTTTTGTGGGTTGTCAGTCATGTGGTATTCAGTAGGTGTTGTGCCTTTGTCAAATGGCATGAGGATACATTATATGGCATGTGGTGTGACACCATGCATGTGACACCATTTGTCAGTTACTGTCTGACCCTCTTGCAGTATGTGTAGATTGTTTGGGGAGTCACTGATAGCACTCGAGTGATTGTTGTCAGCAAACATGGTCAGCCACATATCTGTCATCTTTGTCTGTACCTCTGACATGTAGTTGCAAAATAGTAGAGGTCCCAGGAGAGATCCCTGAGATACTCCAGTACTTGCATGCCTGGTATTGGAGGTGGATTTGCCCATATTGAGTATGAGGACTCTGTCAGTCAGCCATTTGGCCACCCACAGTTGGAGACAGTGATTTATGGCAACTCCTAGCAGCTATTCAATGATGACCTGGTAGGGGATGTTGTCACAGGCCTTGGTCAACTCAAGGTAAGCCCCATGTATTGGCATTCCCTCATACAGGGCCTTGCTGACAGCCTCTGCCCAGTCAGCCAGGTCCAGCAGTCAGGAACTGGGCTTGAGGAATCTGAACTGAGTGGCCTCCAATGCTTGCAGATTGGCTATGCCCTTCTTTATGGGATCTATAATAATACACTCCATGGCTTTACATGTTGAAGTTATCAGGGTAATGGCCTGCTACTTTACATGGTTATTACTGGTACCACCTGTGTGCAAGGGAATGGGAATGGCCATTATCCACTATGCTAGACTGATGGCAGTATGTGGGCCATAGTTAATTAGGATGCTCAATGATGAGGGCATTTGTGGTCAGAGATGGTGTCAAATACCTCCTGGGGTTGTATGAGGTGCTATGGAAGCAGTGTGTGTTGCCATGTTTTGGCATGCAAGACTCAATGTATGTAGATGATGTCAGGAGCAGGACAACTATCATGGATGACGGAATGGCCAGAGGGGGGACAGATGGGTGTATTTTGCAGTGCACCTATCTGCTAGCAATGTGATCAGTGTGTGTGATACCATTAAGCAGTAATTCAGAATACACCTGGCCTTTGCCACAGAGGTTTCTTCTGGGAATGTTGCAGATACAGGTACAGGGTACTTGCTACTCATGCTATCATTCAGCAGCAGTGTGTATAGTCTTGTGCTGTACCTGACATAATAGGCCTCCAGTAAATCCATCAACATGTGTTTGGCTGTGTACTGATTCAGTGTGTGCATCACATCCCTAGTGTGCTGTCAGTTAGAACATTATATGGGGAAACTGTGCCACTGGTAGTCAGGATATGTAGTTAACAGGAGCTGTGATTCCCAAAGGTTGAAGGTGGACTAATGATACATTTCAGTGAACTAATGTTCATTGAATCATTGGATCTACACTTGTCAGGGCTGTATGTTTAAAGTGCTGTTAAATGACATCACTGAAGAGTATATCTAGAAAGATATCTTAGTCCCCCAGAAATGAGATGGCCTAGTGGTGCATTGTTGTGAGTGTGCTTTAGAAGGGGCTGTGTGCAATAGTCAGCAGCACATTGTTCTGTCAGTACTGTTACATGAGTTTACTGCAGAACATATATCAAAACATCAATATTAATTCCCCCAAAGTGAGCTGGCCTACTGGTGTGTAGCCATGACTGTTATTTCGAAGGTCCTAGCCTCAGTCTGTGGCAGGATTTTCTGTATTGCAGGACTGTTGCAAGATTTCACTGCAGTATATATTTAAAGAAAAAAAATTTATCCTTGATTTCCATTTTTCCTGACCTAGAGTAGTCCAAATACAGGCTTTGCTGTATTCTGGACTTTTGGAAAGTTCCTGTGTTGCCCATTTCCTTTCTTGGATAAAGGGAGGTTTCCTTGTTCACCAGTGGCAGTGGGGAGCTTAGAGCAGCCTATCTATCCATGGAGGAGTGTTCCCAGCACATGAATCTGATAGTCTATTGGCCATTTTGGGCCAATTTCTAGCTCTTTCAAGTCCCACTGTATAAAACTCGCTTTGGCACGGTTTTTGCACTTGTTACTACTCAGCCAAGCTCCTCGTGCTCCTACAGAGTGGTGCTAGCAGCAGAGAGGCTAAAAGCATGCCTGCTAACCTGATAAAAGTGTTTTTTTCCTGCTACTACCTGGGTGACTGTCCAATCTAGCTAAACTGCAAGTATTTCTACTTCTTGAACTGTTTTAAACTGTTTAAAGTTGTTTTTGCACCTGCACTTTTAAAATTTGCCCTGTTTGTTGCATTTACCTGTTGAGGCTACACACTCAAGTGTGCTAGCCTGTGTTACATATTTATTGCACTTTCCTGCTGTTTGTTGAAAAAAGAAAAAAAAATATCCTTGTTTCCCATCTTTCCTGACCTAGAGTAGTCCAAATACAGGCTTTGCTGTATTCTGGACTTTTGGAAAGTTCCTGTGTTGCCCATTTCCTTTCTTGGATAAAGGGAAGCTTCTTTGTTCACCAGTGGCAGTGGGGAGCTTGGAGCAGCCTATCTATCCCTGGAGGAGTGTTCCCAGCACAAGAATCTGGTAGTCTATTGGCCATTTTGGGCCAATTTCTAGCTCTTTCAAGTCCCCTGTATAAAACCCACTTTGGCATGGTTTTTGCACTTGCTACTACTCAGCCAAGCTCCTTGTGGTACTGCAGAGTGGTGCTAGCAGCAGAGAGGCTAAAAGAGTGACTGCTAACCTGATAAAAGTGTTTGCTTTCCTGCTACTACCTGGACGACTGTCCGATCTAGCTACACTGCAAGTATTTCTGCTTCTTGAACTGATTTAACCTGTTTAAAGTTGTTTTTTAACCTACACTTTTAAAGTTTGTCCTGTTTGTTGCATTTACCTGTTGAGGCTACACACTCAAGTGTGCTAGCCTGTGTTACATATTTATTGCATTTTCCTGCTATTTGTTGCAAAAAAGAAAAAAAAATCCTTGTTTCCCGTCTTTCCTGACCTAGAGTAGTCCAAATACAGGCTTTGCTGTATTCTGGACTTTTGGAAAGTCCTGTGTTGCCCATTTCCTTTCTTGGATAAAGGGAGGTTTCCTTGTTCACCAGTGGCAGTGGGGAGCTTGGAGCAGCCTATCTATCCCTGAAGGAGTGATCCCAGCACAAGAATCTGGTAGTCTATTGGCCGTTTTGGGCCAATTTCTAGCTCTTTCAAGTCCCCCTGTATAAAACCCACTTTGGTGTGGTTTTTGCGCTTGCTACTACTCAGCCAAGCTCCTTGTGGTACTGCAGAGTGGTGCTAGCAGCAGAGAGGCTAAAAGAGTGACTGATAACCTGATAAAAGTGTTTGCTTTCCTGCTACTACCTGGGTGACTGTCCGATCTAGCTAAACTGCAAGTATTTCTGCTTCTTGAACTGATTTAACCTGTTTAAAGTTGTTTTTTAACCTACACTTTTAAAATTTGTCCTGTTTGTTGCATTTACCTGTTGAGGCTACACACTCAAGTGCGCTAGCCTGTGTTACATATTTATTGCATTTTCCTGCTGTTTGTTGCAAAAAAGAAAAAAAATTCCTTGTTTCCCATTTCTCCTGACCTAGAGTAGTCCAAATACAGGCTTTGCTGTATTCTGGACTTTTGGAAAGTTCCTGCATTGCCCATTTCCTTTCTTGGATAAAGGGAGGCTTCTTTGTTCACCAGTGGCAGTGGGGAGCTTGGAGCAGCCTATCTATCCCTGTAGGAGTGATCCCAGCACAAGAATCTGGTAGTCTATTGGCCATTTTGGGCCAATTTCTAGCTCTTTCAAGTCCCTCTGTATAAAACCCACTTTAGCGGCTTTGTGCGATTTTGCGCATAGCGCAGCATCGGGCAGCACTGCTTAATTGGGTTTAAACCACTGAATGCTAAGGTTGACAAATTAAAGGGAAATAAACTTAAAAAACTGCAAAGGGATCTTAAAGCATATAGCGAAGGGGAAGCATTTCCAAAACCACCTAACAAACACAACCCCCCACCCAGGACCAATGGGAACCCTCACCAAACAGCGTCAAAAGGGAAAGGAAAACGTTTACCATCTAGAAATATGTCTACTACTAAAAGTAACGTGTTTGCAACAACTTCTGGTAATTTAAACACAGAAGATGAAACTTTTGAAGATGAATTAAGTGAGTTTGAACCTGGTCAACCCTACCAGCAGGTTAATAATGCAAGACAAAACCAAGCCCCACAAAAAAACTACAAGGGGGGGGGAACAATTGGTCAACGAATCCAACACAAGGGCAGAACCGGAGGTACAACACCAGGAGCAACAATCAGTATCAGGGTTAAAACTTTATGAAACCCTATTTAACACCAAAAAATACTTTAAAATCTACAACTATACTGAATGTAAAATTGACTCCAGCTTGGTGGAACTGTTCGCTAAAGGAATGACCTTTGTACCTACATGAAATTGTGACATTGCTGAATTGATCATTGATTTTAAATTGTTTTTACGCAAACTTAATTTAAATATTCTATTTGGTAACAACAGTTACAACACAAATGAACTGAGGATAGCTAGTACATTCAACCCACCTCAAAATGATGTACTTAATATGTTCGAACATCTTTGCACTAGTGAATTTAGAGACCTTATCAAACATGTTGGTAAGAAGAACACTGAAACTAACATGTCAGAAGAAGAAAAAACACTGCTAACCCTAATTAGGGAGCTACCTTTGAGATTAATGAAGCCAGATAAAGGAGGAGGGCTAGCAGTACTTTATAACGGAGATTACTCTAACATTATGTGTTCAATATTAGAGAGTGACACCTATGAAGTGATAAGTAGAAATGAACTAAACCAAGCTTATAGCAGAATTAGAATGTTTTTCAGTGACTTATACGCAGATGGCATCATTGATATAAAACAGTATACATACATTACAATGATGGCACCCAGGATCCCAAAGATATTCGGGATACCAAAGTTACATAAAAATTTACTGGATCCCCCATTCAGAGCTTTAGTAGATGAAAGACAGTCCATGACTTATCCATGTGCAAAACTCGTGGACTGCATATTAAAAAAGTATGTAGAGCTGGAAACCCAGATTCTTAAGGACTCCTGGTCCTTCTTAGAAAGTATGCATGTTACAACTTTCAACAAGATAGCGGATTTTCTAACTGTTGATATTCGTGACCTGTATTCATGTATTCCACATACTACAGGTACTGAGTGGGTAGTTGACTTTATTAGAGCTAAAGGAGCCCACGACAATGAATGTGTTTTAGTTGAGCAACTCCTAGACATTATTTTGGAAAACAATTTTGTTTCCTTTGAAGGAAAGTTGTTTAAACAAAAAATAGGAGTAGCCATGGGCTCCCCAGTAGAATCCAGTTATGCAAACTTGGTATTAGCCCACTGGGAAAACAACCACATTCTCAATAGTCACTGGATGAACAAGATATTTTGTTATAAAAGATTCTTGGATTATATATTTATCATTATAAATGGGGATGAACATGTAGCAGATGAATTAGTAAACTATTTTAATTCAACTACTACATTCCTAACATTCACAAAAAATTTTCAGGAAACATCGATCAATTTTCTAGATGTCTACCTGACCAAAAATTCAGATAAATATACAGCAAAGATCTTTAGGAAGGAAACCCACTGTAATAGCTACTTACACTTCACGAGCATGCACCCTCATCATCAAAAGAAATCTATTGTCAAAAGACAACTAGTTAGGGCAGCAAGGATGGTGACTTTAAATGAGGACTTTGAGGAAGAATGTGCATTTTTACATGATATGTTTATAAATAGAGGCTACCCTAACTCATTCTTGCATGCAATATTCCAAGAAGTAACTGAGAAAAGAAACAAGGGAATATATAAACTGATTTTGAATACTGTAGCAATACTAAGTAATACACTTGAGTATGACACTAGGACAAATTGTCTCGAGGAACTAGATGGTAACCCTTCAGCCACAGGTGAACAAGGTCTGATTGAGGTAGGTGAACACAAACAGGACTTTACCATTGCCTTTACATTTACTTATTGCATAGAAGCAGTAAATATAGGCAGAATAGTGAAAAAATACTGGCGCTTTCTATCTTTAGACAAAAATTTGTCCCACATTTTCAATTTTGGACCCACTATTTCATATAGAAAGGGCCATAATTTAAAAAAGTTACTAGAAATTAAACCTAAAACTAAAAAAGCTAGAAGAGGCACTAAGAAATGTGGGAGCTGCAACTATTGCCCATATTTAGAAACATCTGAAAAGTTTACTATTAGAAACGAAACCTTTTATGTTAATACATCTTACAATTGCAATTCTAGGGGAATAGTTTATTTAGTTCAATGTACAAAGTGCCCTTCATTCTATGTGGGCAAAACAGATAGACGACTACGCGATAGGATATACGAGCACAACTATGCCATTGCGAAAAACAAAGACGACAATGCACTGGCTAGACATTGTGCAAAAAATCCAGGCCATACATTTAAATTTATGGTTATTAATCAAATTTTGAAAAAAATTGATGAACAGGGTCTTAATAATGAAAATCTATTAAAACTAGAACTTGAGAAAAGTGAACTCAAATGGCAACTACGGTTAATGGCATGTAGTGACCCAGGCCTGAACGAGGTTTGTTCGATTGCATGTATTCTTAAAATTAAAAGTTTATTTAGGTGATTTTTCCATATATAAGAATAGATATTGTCCATTAACCAATAAACAACAAAAAATAAAAAACTAAATAAACATACAAAATAAAAAGGAGATTATAAAAAAGGAGATCACATATTTATATTCATATTTTTATAATTATTTACTCCTTTAACTCTCTAATATGTTTATTATTTGATGTACATTATTATATATATGTATTATTTATATCTTTCTTATTGTAGTATACATAATTAAATTAAATTGTATTATATTGATTGTTAAAAATGTACTTAGGTTAGGAGAGATCAATTTATGTGGCCACCTCCATCCTATTTTATTTTATTAAACTAGGAATATTATACTCTTTATATACACACTTTTTATACAAATCTTTTATATATATTTTTAAATATAAAATTAGTGTGTATAAGCATTATTTTGTTGACACAGTTTTAAAGTAAAAGCATATGAACAAACAACATTTGGGTTTATTCGCAAACTTAACAGATAAAGGAAATGATTGGTTATAACATTTCACTTTCTTTGTTACTATATAAGGCTTCTTACAAGCACCTATGTAGGACTTTTGCATTGTATTGCACTTTGATACATTTTTACATCAGTTACTATGTATCTGCTTCTTTAAATATAAAGTGCTATGTGTGTTTTAATTAATTAACTGCCGACAGCGGCTAATTCCTATAAATGATGCTGCAATAGAGGAAGTTGTTGTCTGATGAAGTTCCGACATCTGTTGGAACGAAAAACGCTTTGTAGTGTTTAACGTGATTTTGCTTACATTAAATACTTTTGCATTTTAAAGTTTCATTCTTCGTTTTTACTTGGATTTATCACCTTCCTGCACCTCCAGCATCTCTACGACCTTGCGGTTTGTCAACCTTAGCATTCACTGTATCTTTTCAGTTCCTGGTTTTCTGGGTTTAAACCATTCTCGGCTCCACAAAGTCTGCTCTTCACTTTTTCCCTTAGAACTGATCTAGCTCTCATAATAAACACCCTATTCCCACTCTAAAGCCTGGCACTTGCTCACTAAAGCAATTATATAAGTCAGCACTAAAAAATTAAAAGCACTACGCCCTCACAAACTCCCCTTGAGTACTTTGTTTCCCATTGGCCCTTTTTTCAATTATAAAGGAATTCCCAATACTATTCTAGCATGTCCAAATGTCAGTTGTCAATCTCCTCTCTGGTCCAGCTGGTGAATCTGGGAATCTTGAGGCAATGTTACAACTGCCTCATGTACACAGACAACCCTCTCCTCCTCCCAACAAATTCCAACACATGTGAGAGATGCAACAACATAGCCAAACTGGAGGCTAAGCTCTCTCAACTCAGTACTGGTGTAACCAGTCAGGAGGAAAAGGAAACCACACTCACTACAATTCCAGTCTCACATAGACCTACCACGACAGCAAATCAAACACATAAACACACAAAAACATACTCGGAGGCTCTAAATAAAAATCTGTCTAAGCATCAGAGACTTCCAAAGCAGACACCCAAGCAACTGCTACCCCAGAAGAAAACACTTGCAACACATAGCTCACAAAGCCAGTGTGCCGAACAGTCACAGCCCTTAAGGCTAAACAACACACCTGGTACACTTGTTATAGGTGACTCTATCATCAGGCACACTGACATCCCACTCTCCAGGCTGAACAAGGAGAAGGTCACGGTGAGCTGCCTGTTGGGCGCTAGGATCCGCAACATAACACAAGCACTCAGGTCACTCTAAGGCAAGTACAAATATGACTCAGTCATTGTCCATGCTGGTATGAATGACCTGAGACGTATCTCCCTGGACTACATGAAAAGAGACATAGAGGAGTTCTCTGAGCATGTAGCCCAGGCCGGTATGACCCTGACCTTGAGTAGCATCTTACCTCACCAAGAATGATGCCACAATATGAAGACAAGATGATCAATTTCAACAATTGGCTTAAGTATTGGTGTTATTCAAAGGGGATCAAATGCCTGTCTGCCTGGGATGACATGCTCGACAAGCCATGATGCTTTGCTAGGGATGGCTTGCACCTGTCACCCCTGGGCTTTTGGATATTGGCAAAGGCTCTTACCACCCCCATAGTGCCTTTTTTAGGCAAGGCTCAAAAGACAAACCCACCTCCATAGGTATCACAAGGGTTAAGAAACTAAGAGTAATGTTACTCAACTCCAGAAGTCTAAACCTCAAGATGCATGCAATCAAAACTCTCCTTAGCAAGGAGAACATCGATATCTGTGCAGTAACAGAAACCTGGTTCAAGGTTCCCGAGAGCACCCCAGCACTACCAGGCTATACCTCATACCATGTTTTTCGGCCCCAAAACTTGGACTGAACCACAAAAGGAGGGGGAGTATCAATATTCGTCCAAGATACCCACACCTCCAAGTTGGCGGCACAGCACGAAGCATCAGAGACTATCCATGTGCAACTAACAGTGGGTAAAACTGCCTTCCAGTTCATAGCCTGCTACAGACCACCCTCACAAACCCAGGAACCCCACTCGGCCTTCCTGAGAACACTGGAAAATATGAAGGTCTCTCCAAACACCATTATATTGGGTGACTTCAACTACCCTAACATAGACTGGGAGCATTACTCTAGCTCCAACACCCTAGCCCGAAGGTTCCTAGAATTTATAAACTCAAATGCTATGGAACAACTTGTTGCCACTCCCACAAGAGGGGAAAATATACTGGACCTGATCATCACCAACATGGGGACTCTATTCTCCAGACCAGAAGTGTATCCCTCACTGGTAAAATCAGACCATAAACTAATCTCACTAGATATTCACATCCCAACGCCACCCCCTGCCCAGAAAACCACAGTGAAAAACTTCTCTAAAGCAAATTTCACACTCCTCAAAATCGAGGTGGAATCCTTCAAAGCCCCCGGGCCTGTGTAAAATACGGCCCAGACTGCAGAATCCTTTATAAACGCATTCTATGAACACCTTCAGGAATGCATGGATCATGCAATCCCAAATAAAACCAAGGCCCAATCCTCCAAAGTTAGGCATCCTATCTGGTGGACCCCAGCCATAAACAAACTATACAATAGAAGGAGGAAGCTACTACATGATAAGAGCAAAATTCCAAAAAGGGAAGGCATCTCTGATCAGTATTAGCAAAAAACTATGGGCACTCATAAAATCATCTAAGGCCAGCTTCGAGAGAAAAATTGCACAGGACACTAAGGATAATCACAAGGCTTTCTTTAGTTATGTTAGGAACCTGGGTGGGAATTCCCAGATATGCTCAGAATTAGTCCAAAATGACAAAAAATACACCAAACCCACAGACATTGCCAACATCCAAGCTGACAGGTTCAAAGCAAACTTCTCCCCCCCTTCCCCACCAAAAGGGCAAATATCTGTCCCAGCAGAGTGCTGCCCCCCTGACATCTCAGATGCTCAGGTAAGAGCCACCCTCTCCAAAGCAAAAAACACAGCATCAATGAGACCATATGGTGTCCCGGGCTGTGTCCTACATGAACTCCAAGAAGAACTAAACCCAAACATAAAACTACTGCTCAATCTCAGCCTTACTACAGGATATGTACCCAAAGAGTGGCGTACAGCAACAGTGGTCCCTTTCCACAAAGGTGGTGCCTCAACAGATCCTGGAAACTATCGCCCTATAAGCCTGACTAGCTTGGTCTGCAAAGCTATGGAAAGGATCATCATGGACCTCATAAATAAAGATATTAAGGACCTACAGACACTGGATCCTAGCCAGTTTAGCTTTGTTAAGGGCAGATCCTGCCTCTTAAACCTGGTTGATTTCTTGGAAACAGTCACCAAGGGCATTGACGAGGGGAAGGTGGTCCACACAGCCTACCTGGACCTTGCAAAAGCCTTCGATACAATACCCCACTCAGGCATTATAGATAAGCTCAGCAGCTTAAATATAAACCCCTATGTCACTAGATGGGTTGCAAACTGGCTCAAGGACAGAACCCACATGGTTAGAATTACTGGAGCCATGTCAGACTCCAAACCAGTTACAAGTGGTGTCCCACAAGGCTCAGTCCTGGGACCTCTCTTGTTCGGTATATATTTCTCGGAGGTACAGGCTAACACGGTAGGACTGTGGCTGACCAGGTTTGCAGATGACTGCAAACTGGGCGCCATAATTGACTCTCCAGCTGACACAAGCATCCTACAAAAGGGCCTCATAGAAACAGACAACTGGTGCCAGAGCCATGTCCTCAAGCTAAACACCAAAAAGTGTATAGTCAACCCCTTTGGCAAAAACAAAGTGCCCACAAATTACCACATATGTGGTAATCCATTAAGTACGGAAGAAGTAATTAGGGACCTGGGGACCCAAGTTGATAGCAATCTCTCATTTGACAACCACGTGGTCAAAGTGGTTAGAAAAACATTTCATATAGCCCACCAAATCATGAAGGGATTCACATCTAGATCAGGGGAGGTCATCATGCCTCTTTACTCTTCCCTCATCAGGCCCATGATCGAGTACAATGCCGCTTTTGGGATGTACCTTACCAGACACCTGCAGCAACTGGAAAGACCCCAAAAGTACCTCATCAAGAGGATCAAAGGGCTTAAAAAAATGACATATGCTGCCCGGTTAAAGAAACTCCAGCTCTACTCAGTGGCATACCGCCTGCTCAGAGGCGATCTGTGCCCGACGTATAAAGCCATGTCCAACTCGGAATTAATGGACATGCTGCACCTCAGAAAATCCAAATCCCATCAAGCTATGCGCTTGAGAGACTTGAACCTCAGCACTGAAATAAGTAGGACATGCTGGAGGGACAGATTCATAACCCAGAGGCTCCCTTCACTCTGGAATAAAATCCCAGTCCAGGTTAGGCAGAGTCCCTCATTGACTCTCTTCAAGAGGAATCTTGATGAGTGGATGGGAGATCATAGGTTTACCCTGGGTATCACTTCTGTGTCCCTGTTAGACAGAAGCACAGTATACTAACCTCGAAAAAGGGCATAGAAAAATTCATTTAAAATGGGTGGCAAAAGCCAAACACACTCTGGCTAGGCTTATAAATGCCCTAGGGCAGATAGCCTAATATGAACCTATGAACCTATGAACACCATTGATTTTTCACTTGCCAGATGGCCTAGTGGTGTGTTACTCTGACTGTGGTGTAAAGGGTGCTGGGTTCAAGCCTGGACAGAGATGTGTTTTTCTATTACTGTTTACTGAAGAATATATTTGAAAAATGCCATGGGACTTCTAATTCCCAGAAGACGTAGTGGTATGTTACATTGACTATAGTGTAAATGGTCCTGGGTTCAAACCCTTGCTGGGTCAGTGATCTTGTTGCTAGGCAAAACAGTATGTGGATGACACAGGGTGATTAAAGCAGTTGTAAGCAAGTTTTCATGGAACTAAGTGACGCTTACATCCACTAGGCTTCTTTTAGGTCCACTTAAACCCACCCTAATTTTAAAGAAAAGAAAAAAGGGAGATAGGAAAGTGGTGAAATGGGCACACAGGGGGAAAAACAAGATGAGAGGCAGCTAGGGACCTGCAGGATGGGTGTAGGAAAGCACCATAACTCTACATTTCTTCGGCAGCAACAGCTGATTTCAAGGTGGACAATTTTGAACTTACATCTTCACACACCACAGGGAGGGGTGTGGGTGAGCTTCAGTAATGATAATTAGTGGAGCCAATTGTGTAATGGGACCGTATATGGATGCAAAATGCAGAGCTATGTATGGGATGTAATTTTTTTTGGTTCAGATGCCCTTTTTCTTTTTTTTTTTAAGGTGAGAGTGGGATGTTGGGGATGGAGTTTAGGTAAGTGTGGGGAGATATGTTTGGTAGGAGAGGTTGCATTTGCAGACCGACAAGACACATAAGACAGCAGACGGGTAGTATGTGTGACACGTGGGGGTAAATACCTTGAATGGGGAGGGTGGTTGGGAATCTAATGCCCATGAGCCCCCCATATGGTAGCAGTGGGACTGATGTCCCCACCCATTGACAGTTACCACTACCCCTTCATGGCCCCAAAGGTGGCTGTGTTGAGGCCTGAGCTTGAGGGGCAGGCTGACCCCCAAGCTGTGCCAGTCTGCCCTCCATCTGGTGCAGTCAGACATCCAGTTTGGTATGGAGGATACTGTACACCATCCCACAGAGCTCTCATCGGGTGACCAGATCCTCTTCACACCCGCATGCATGGGGGATGGGCTCCGTCCCCTGGAGTGGTTCCACCAGAGGGTGGTGTAGTACCAATGGAAGAGGGAGCTCTGTGTTGAGTCCAAAACATGCTGGGACCCGGTGCCATGGCCAGATGGGGTGGGACAGGCAGATCCGCTGGGATCGGCCTCATCAAACGTGCTATGGAGTAAGAATTAACAAGGTGTATTGGTTAGTCATGAACAAAACATTTCAACATTAGTCAAAACAGCATGCATGGGTGTTCCATTTGACCAAGAACAATGGAATTGTAACTATGGCATGGCAAACTGAGCACATGCAGAAATGTAATGACAGTCAGGATTGCAACAGCATGCCAGTTATATTTACGGCAGTAGGCCAACAACAATGGTTATTCAAGAAGGTATGTTAGTATACACACAGGTTCCAACAGTAGGATTTAAGAATAACATACCCATATAAATGTATTGGAATTATTGGAGCAGATGAGTGGCGGGGGAAGAGAAAACAATTCCATTAACAACTGCATTCACTCATAATTCTCATTACAGTACTGCTCAATACTCTACAGTTCTGCCCACGCTTAACCTCTACCTGGGCCATGGAGCTACTGCAGCATATACACACCTGCACATCTGTTGAGCAGGACTATTATGGGTCAAGGTATGACATCTCTAAGAAAGTGGGTTTAGGGGACTCGTACCTGTCATACTTACAGATATGAGTGCTGAGGTGTATCCTGTCATGCTGTTCTGTGAGTGTGTTTATGGCATACTTGTACTATGATTTTATCTGGGTGTAGGTTTATTTGCAGCAGTGGACACTATCCATGACAGTGTGACACTTGAGAGGCTTGTATTAGCAAGACTGCATAGTGTAGATGGCTAGCCTGCTTCTATTTGTAGGAATGGGGCTGGTCACTTGAATATTTGTACACAATTCATGGCTATACCCATCATACTGCTTCTGCAAATATTACTTTACCTGTTGTCCCTGTAGGGAAAATATCTGTTCACAATAGATGAGTGTTTCTACAAATATCCTTGTTTACTGCTGTAGAACTAGAAAGACATGTTAGGACCAGTCGCTGGATTTGAACAGTGGTGTGTATTTGCAAAAGGGAACTACAGTCCTAGTCCTTATCATACTGAGCTACTAGAGAAATAATGTCTGCTGTTTGAATTATTTCTGCCTAGAATATACTTTTCTACACACTCTATTTTTGCAATATGCACTTGTTAGTGTCTCATACTTGCCTGCAACAGCATTTCCACATTCAGGACTACATACATTGGAAATGCAAAGGTTAACACAAGGCAATGCTGCCAGGAACCCAGTACAACACATTAGTGGGAAGGTTCAGATCTTACTAAACAATATATTTCACATTGCATTTTGTCTGTTATTTCAGATCCACATTCTAAACTCTGCAGACAAACAGTGATAAATCACTTCACCTCAGTTATTGCATGCTGCCATAGCTCTATATGCTTCACAGCAGCTGCACACTTGTACTTTTCAGATACATGATGAATGAAAGGTAACAGTTTGTGGTAGTCAGCTTTATTAGGTAAAACAAAACACAACAGTTTCTAAGCCTCAGAAATCCACAATCAGTATTACTGCTTAATCTGCAGAGGAGGACTGCTTCTCATTTATTACTGTTACAGTAGCCCTGCCACAGCACATTCTTAGCAGGTTGTTTCAGACAGCCTAATATTTATTCTAGTCTTCCTCTCCTCAATTGTACCTTGTTTGACCAAAAAAATCTGTATTACACAGCACCTGGCACTACTCACTTCTACCAATCGCAGCCTGAGACATGGCTTTATTCAGGACAGTTAGAATGCAGTTATATATAGAGACAGTACTAGCTATACTATTTCTGATTTATTACAGCACATATTGAGAATTATTCTGTACTCACCAAACTCTTGGTGCAGCCTCAACAAACGCTGTGCATGGGCATCTATGTTAGCAGCCCACTTGGCAGCAGCTGTATGTTGAAAATAATGGACATTAAGCACACCAGTACAGCAAATATTCCAGATGATATTTTTAAATAGAAAACAGTGACTACTTGCAAACTTCTGGGACATCCCATGTACGGGCTTCTTGGATCCACTGGGCTAAAAGCTCCCCCTTCTACACTTTAATTCATCATAATGATGGCTCACCTGCTCACAAGTTCAGGAAGTGCCAGTGACACTTTTAAGGTCACATGCCAGACATTCCCAGGCCTCCACCTTGTATTGTGAGCCCTGGTACTGGCCATGCAGCAGTCTGACTTCAGGGTCTTTCACAAGGAGTCTGACCATGACCCTGGACCCTGGATGCCCCAGCACTGCACCTGGAAGTGCACACCCTCTCTGATGCCTGCCATAGTTCCTGCTGTGATCAAACTCTAATAGGTATTGGCTGTATTCCCACCTGTGTGGTTTAAATAAGGCCATTTTCCCACCATTTGCCATCATTGGGTGATTTTCTAAAGTGCTGAGCTATGCTTAGCAGTGCGCAAACCTGCTATGCTGAGTTGAGCAGTGCCTAAAGGAACAAGTGCTTTAGCAGTCCTTAGCAGTGAGCAAACCTGCTCAGCTTAGTTGAGCAGCACTTAAAGTGGCCGTGCTTAGTGTGCGCAAATCCGCTTAGCAATGCTTAAATCAGCTAAGCGCAGTGAACAATTGCTGAGAATTGCTCAAATTTTAGCTGTTTAAGCATTCCTTAGCTTGATTCAGCAGTGCTGCAGCAGGTTTAGCTGATGGGCAGACAATACTTTTTCATTTAAAAAAAAATAAACCTTGCATAAGTTAGCGGCCCTAGGTCAACTGGTGCCCTAGGCAAAAGGGTTCCACGGCGCCCCCCAATACATTACCTGGTGCCCCCATCCTGGTCTACCTACACCAAATAAATACTGGAAAAGTGCCTCTGCTAGACTGGTGCCCTAGTCGGCCGCCTAGTTGGCCTATGCCTAAGGCCGGCCAAACTAAGTGTTATCATTTACATGACATGACAATGACATTTTGACTGGGCTACACTACCATATTTGACAGATATTAATTAAAACATCATTCCAATTAATAAAAAGTAAGATACAACTGCTTCAACATGTAAAATGGTATTGGCCTGTGTTGGGATTCAAGCCGTGCATGTAGTACATACTAAGCCAGAGCTGTAACCACTATGCTACATCAGTAGTGAGAAGTTCTCCCTTATATTTCTAGTTAGCTCTGACAAAATGTTTAAGCTTTGCTGAGCAACCTGCTCAGCTTTGCTGAAACTTCATGTGGGTGGAAAATAATTCTATTATGATATCAGTTCATTACATGTTCACGTGAGCTTTCTTGCTGTAGGAGGTTGAGGGTATGTGGGGCAGGGATCTGGCCATTCTGCAGAGTCTGTCTATTGTATGGCATAGCTGTACGGCTGTTTTGGAATGCAGGGGGTTTGTAACACTACCTGTCACACCCCCCTGCATTTATTTTCTCCTCTACTACTTCTTCCAGTGTCCGCGGACACTCAACTGACTTGCTTCTATGGCTTTCAGTGTCTGTAGACAATCAAATGCATTTACAAAGTTTCATATGGCACTTTGAGTGCAGGGAGCTTGTTTGTACTCAGTGCACTACTTACACACGCACCCTGCACGTGTTCAAGGTTTGTGTCCATGTAGCCTTAACAGCAGCACCCCTTCATGAATATGCAAGGCACACTGCTGTGGCTATACAGACACAACTAAACACTATTCTGTGCACGTAGGATACGCACGGCCTGAAAATACCAAATAAACAACTGTTGGCCAGCATGTGTATGAATCCGGAACACTCAAAAACCAAAAACACAAACAAGCTAGTAGAAATACATATACCTTTAATATCCAAACCGGTTTCGGCTAAGATGCCTTCATCAGTGAAAGAAAGTCAATGTTACAAAACAAAAAGCACATGAATATTTATATACATCCCCAACCAATGGGAAACATGGTATGTTCCCGCTCCTAAGTCCTAATTACATATACATTAAAGTGACAAAATTAAATAGAATTGTATAAAACTGAAATAAGGGCTAGTGATAAGCATTTCACAATAATAATATATAGTAATGTATATATGAAAATATGAAAATACACATATAATGATTTCAATAAAAAATGCAGAGAATTGAGCAATGGTAATAATTATATACAATAAAGTAATGAGAAAGAGACTAATCAAAACCTGAGGCTGATAATATGCACAAGTATATGTATAACAATACATAAATAATTAGCCTCGAAAAGATAAGAGGAAAATCAAGGATCCAAGTGAGAGTCATAATAACAAAAATATGTACCAAGGGAGTGGAGAAAACATGTATGAATAAAAACAAAAAGCAAAAAGTCAAACATAATGTTATGGATATAAATTAGTACCAAAACAACATGAAAATGATATAAAAAATAATTAAAGAATTATATAGGTTTCAATGGTCCAAAGATATAAAGAAACCCAAACCCCAACAATAATGAATGGCAAAGAAGTGCAGATGTTGTCATAACAAAGAACTAGCTGATAGGATTATGTAACAAAATGCATAACATCATACTATTAGAAAATGATATAGTAATATAAATATATATAATGTTCAACAACAAGCATTTATAGTCCATAGGTATGAAAAAACATGATGATAGTTATAGATCAAACCATTAAATGGTATGATGGTGTAAAAATACAAAATGTTATACGACAAAAATATAATATTCCATGGGTATGACGAAGCATACTATGATAATCTTACCTTATATAAGGTATAAGTGAGGTATGGCATAGAATCCTCATAAAATTTTTTTAGAAATGGTCATTCAGACCTGGTGGAAAAAGTGCCCCCAGGGTAATGATCCAATATTTTTCCTTATGATTGAGAATACTATGCCATCCTTGTAAGTTGCTTCTGTCACCAATGATTTTATCTATGATCATAAATGTAAATTGAGCATTTTGATTTTTTAATGTGTGTCTATATAGGGCATTGGTTTCTTTTTTATTTTTAATGTCACTTCTATGTTCATTCATGCGGGTTCTGAGTGACCTGGAGGTTTGACCCACATAGAAAGCCGAACATTGGCAGGTAGCCAAATAGACCACCCAGCTGCTGCTGCAGTTGCCAAATATTTTACATTCATACACTTTACTTGTATTCTGCCTTGTAAATTGTTTGAATTTGCTGACCTGTTTGCAAGATCCACAATGACCGCAAGGAAAGGTGCCCAACAATTCATCCCCAGACATGGTCATTTGTTTATGTATGGCTCCCCCACTTTCCTTGTGTTTGAAGTGAGAGGACAAAGAATCTAGTGTTTTACCTCTTCTGTATGAAAAATAACACTGTGGTCCCAAAAGTGGTCTGAGCTGGTCATTAGCCAAAATAATGTTCCAATGTGTGTTGATGATACCTCTGATGGCATTATGATTTTTGCCATAGGTGGTAACAAACCTAATAGTTGATTTAGAAGGATTGATGTCACGTGTTTTATATTGTAATAATATATGCCTGTCAACCTTGATGGACCATTCCCATGACCTAGCAATATCCTGTTGTTTGTAACCTCTGTCTACAAATCTATGGTACAGATCTAAACTGGCTCGTTCATAGTCTTGTTGTGTTGAGCTTATGCGTTTGATATACATAAATTGTGATTTAGGTATGTTGCGGATGGTGTGGCATGGGTGCATGCTTGAAGCATGAAGTAATGTGTTATATTGGAGATATTTACAGTATGTCTTGGTATTTAAGGTGTGATCCTTATTTCTGGAGACTGTAACATCCAAAAAATTGATGGTTTGTAGATTGTATGTAACTGTAAACTCAATTCCCCAAATATTGCAATTCAGGTATTCAACAAATTCCTGTAAGTATGTAGCATCTGCATGCCACACCATCCAGCAATCATCTAAATATCTGTGCCATATATCAATTTCCACAAGATAGATATTGTTAAGTGGATCATGTATCATACATTCTTCGAAAAAAGCCATGAATAGATCTGCATAAATTGGAGCAAAAGAGGCTCCCATGGCCGTGCCCTGGAGCTGCCAATAGCATTCCCCTTGAAAGTAAAAAAACATTTTTGTTCAATACATGTTCAGCCATGCAAATAAGCAAGGTATTAAACCCAGGGGACTATAAAGCAGACAGGTCTAACCAGTACTGTAGAGCTTGTAGACCCGCCCAATGTGGAATGCTAGTGTACAAAGCTTTGACATCTAATGAGCACATAAGCCAACTAGGCTCTAATTGTGTATCCTGAATGATCTGTAAAAATTGTGTGGTGTCCTGCAATCTTGCCCTGACAAAAGTCAATAGAGGTTTTAAGTATTGAGTAAGGAACATGGATAGTGGTCCAGTCAAAGATCCAATGCCCGAGACAATGGGTCTGCCCAGTGGTTTTGAAATTGATTTGTGAATTTTGGGAAGAAGATATAAGACTTGTTTCTGTGGATCTTTAACCATGAGATGTTAGACATTGCTCTTGCTGATAATGCCTTCTTCTTCTGCTAGATTCAAGAAGGAGTCTATTTCCTTCTTGAATACTAGGGTTGGATCAATAGCCATACTCATGTAACAACTTGTGTCAGATAGTTGTGACCTACCCTCATTGAGATAATAGCTCATGTTCATCACTACTACTGCTACACCCTTGTCTGCTGGTAGAATCGCAATATTATGATTATTCCGTAGCTGTTGTAAGGCCGTAATTTCGGGGGGGGGGGGTGATAAGTTATGTCCAAGTATGCTAAATTCTTTGTGTTGGAAATGTAGATCCCTGAGTACTGATTGCAAAAAAATAGATACATGTTTGTCCATTGGTGGCTGAAATTCAGATTTGAGAAATCTGAATTCATCAGATCTTTGAGACTCCATGTCAGAAAAAAACAATTTTGGATTCAGATTGCGACATAAACTAATAACATCTGTAACAACATTGTATTCATCAGAGAAAAACCCCGGTACAAAACCAAGACCTTTATTCAAAAGTTCTTCTTGTTCATGAGGCAATGTTACATCAGACAAATTTAAAACATTCTGATAAACACAATCAGTTATGTTAGGAGGTTCTGAATCAACCCCTCTAAGGAGTTGGATTTTGTTCCTGTGCTTATGTTTGCGTCCACCTCGATGCCTTGTGCCATTTCTAAAGGGACTGTCATATTTGATCTTTTGTGGTTCGGTGATTCTTTGTATCCAGCACTATCATTGTCTGTATATGAGAAATCCTCCCCTGATGTACTTGTATTGGATTTTTCCCCGAGTTTTTAAGATTGATCTAGGTCTTTTCCTAGTTCTAGTAGTTGTGGACCCCTGACTGACATCCATAAATGTAACTGTTCTATGAGACTCAAAAGGGTGTCCTCTCTGATAGTCCGTGATGTCCCTATTAAAATTTTTGATTTTCCTTTCTCTAGTTAATTTGCCATGGTTTGCCAGCTCCTTTGACAATTTCTTGGTAGATTCAAAAAATGTGGGCAGGGACTCAAATTTTTTACATTCCTGACATAATGTTCGAACCTCATTGAGGTTGATATCCACCATTCTTTCATAATATTGTGCCAATATATTAACAACCAACATGGATGCTTGTTGCAAAGCTTCATTCCATTCCTTGGTTAGTCTCTCTTCAGATTTACCAACCAGAGGTTGTAGACAGATCCTAAGACCCCTAGGAGAAATATTCTTGCTCAGATATGCACAAAACAGTCTTAAGTGCCAGATGTTGGATCTTAAATGTTTGAGTCCCTTGCTAAGGGCATGAAATGCCAAATCACATTCATGGGGTAAATTTTGTCTTGACTCATTTTGATTACTGCCTGGTAAGATATTGATTCCGAACACACCAATATCCTCCCTATCGGCACATAATCCTAGTAGGATATTTTCCAAATCCATGTTGTTTAAATAGGATGGATAGATTCATGAGAAATCTACAGAGCTGACAAACCAAAACAACAACCTTTATGGAAATCCGAATAAGTATCCAAAGAACATACAACAGTAGTGATATGGATGTCAGTCAGGGCACCACATGTAAATCCCATTCAACCAAATTTGTAAGCTGGAGACGAGTCCCTATCAGTAGTAAATCCAATAATAACAATCGAGAAAAGTCCAATACTAAAGCCATGTTAACTTTCATCAATAACCATCAGAGTGATGGAAAAATGGTTTTCATAATAACAGGGCTGTAGCTTTTGAAAAAATCATAAATATGATAATATGGCGAAGCAAAACCATATACATATAGTTCTAAACACTCAATATCCCAATGTGGTTTGAGGAACAATCCAGGGTTAAGCAACCGATGCATCCATATACCAATATCAGGAATAGAAAGGTAGAATTATGTCAGGCATATATCTTGTGTTCAAACAAATAATAACTAAAAACTGACTCAGAGTATATTTCAAACTAGACCCTGAATATCAAATATTATTCCTTCTAGTGTAAAACCGGTATGGATACAATAATTCAATGGTCAAGCTATAATCAGTATGGAGTAACAATACCCAACCATAAATGACCTAACAATACAGAATATACATAAGAATCCCAATAGTTTCGGCCTTCAATGATGGCCAGAGGCCATATGTATAGCTGATCCTAGAATAGGCCTAATATACATAAAAATACACTATACAAAGATTAATCAACCCTGTATTTTGAAAGTAAAGTTACTGTAAACTGAAATGGTATATATACATCTGTCGCTCAAATACAAGTTATGAAATGTCGCTGGATCATACCAGCATATATTGATTTCAAAATATAGTTGCTGAGGACCCCCAGTTTGGACAACATGTAAAGGTTGCGGTAAAGTCCAAAGGATGTTCACATATATCAAATTTAGTCTAATGGCAATCAAAAGACCACTATTAAAATGGCCTAATACCCTAGTCTCTGTTCGCTTCATATATAAATGCAGGACCCAGTATAAATCTAATGACATAAAAAGTATTCATATTGTTAAAGAATTGTGCTGCAGAGAAAGAAACTGCCTATGTTGATAAATCATAAATTTGTCCACATGAAACCATACAATTAGTACCAAAATATAAACAAACCATGTCCGTGTTCAGGAAATGGTATGTTCGCACAGAATGTGTGAGACCCATCTGTAGTCCATATTTATAACACTGCGTCCCTAGTGTTAAACAAAATAGTACAGTACCTTATTTGGCCAAAAATATATTAGTGCATAAAGTTCCCACTCAGTTGCCACTAATAGAGCTCAAACATTCCTCAGTAGGTTGGGATGATGGGCGACAATGTCCGGATCCAAAGATCTAATATGTTATTAACCTGGCCTCCAGTCTTGTAATGCTGGTTGTAGAATGCCGCTTGACCAATGCCCCTATATATCCAAACCAATGGATGTCGAGAAGTCATACACAATCACGATAAGCAACCATAAGCAACCCGATAGCTTCTTGAAGAAATGGAAACTGGACAATAGGCCAAAGCCAAATGGAACACCACACTTCCCCTGCAACCTCTGACAACAAATAGTGTTCCTCCAAATGAAAAGTATTTGCTAGCCCAATATCATAATCCAATTTCACGAGAGTGTAACCAAAAATTCCAAAAGGCTGGTGAAGGTTATACCAGGGGAGGATTCCCCTAAACAAACGATGATAGCTCCAGAAACATGTCCCTACAGCAAAGCCGACAAACTGCAACTAAACACTATGTTGTGCACATAGGATATGCATGGCCCAAAAATACCAAATAAACAACTGTTGGCCAGCATGTGTATGAATCTGGAACACTCAAAAACCGAAAACACAAACAAGCTGGTAAAAATACATAGCTTTAATATCCAAACCGGTTTCGGCTAAGATGCCTTCATCAGTGAAAGAAAGTCAATGTTACAAAACAAAAAGCACATGAATATTTATATACATCCCCAACCAATGGGAAACATTATGAGTATTTTCATATATACATTACTATATATTATTATTGTGAAATGCTTATCACTAGCCCTTATTTCAGTTTTATACAATTCTATTTAATTTTGTCACTTTAATGTATATGTAATAGGACTTAGGAGAGGGAACATACCATAGGTTCATTGGTTCATACAAGGCTATCTGCCCTAGGGCATTTATAAGCCTAGCCAGAATGTGTTTGGCTTTTGCCACCCATTTTAAATTTATTTTGTTATGCCCTTTTTCGAGGATAGTATACTGTGCCTCTGTCTAACAGTGACACAGAAGTGATACCCGGGGTAAACCTACGATCTCCCATCCACTCATCAAGATTCCTCTTGAAGAGAGTCAATGAGGAACTCTGCCTAACATGGACTGGGATTTTATTCCAGAGTGAAGGGAGCCTCTGGGTTATGAATCTGTCCCTCCAGCATGTCCTATTTATTTCAGTGCTGAGGTTCAAGTCTCTCAAGCGCGTAGCTCGATGGGATTTGGATTTTCTGAGGTGCAGCATGTCCATTAATTCCGGGTTGGACATGGCTTTATACGTCAGGCACAGATCGCCTCTGAACAGGTGGTATGCCACTGAGTAGAGCTGGAGTTTCTTTAACCGGGCAGCATATGGCATCTGTTTGAGCCCTTTGATCCTCTTGGTGAGGTACTTTTGGGGTCTTTCCAGTTGCTGCAGGTGTCTGGTAAGGTACATCCCAAAAGGGGCATTGTACTCAATTATGGGCCTGATGAAGGATGAGTAAAGAGGCACGATGACCTCCCTGATCTAGATGTGAATCCCTTCATGATTAGGTGGGCTATATAAAATGTTTTTCTAACCACTTTGGCCACGTGGTTGTCAAATGAGAGATTGCTATCAACTTGGGTCCCCAGGTCCCTAATTACTTCTTCTGTACTTAATGGATTACCACCTATGTGGTAATTTGTGGGCACTTTGTTTTTGCCAAAGGGGATGACTATACACTTTTTGGCATTTAGCTTGAAGCCATGGCTCTGGCACCAGTTGTCTGTTTCTATGAGGCCCTTTTGGAAGATGCTTGTGTCGGCTGGAGAGTCGATTATGGCACCCAGTTTGCAGTCATCTGCAAACTTGGTCAGCCACAGTCCTTCCATGTTGGCCTGTACCTCCGAGAAATATATACCGAACAAGAGAGGTCCCAGAACTGAGCCTTGTGGGACACCACTTGTAACTGGTTTGGAGTCTGACATGGCTCCAGCAATTCTAACCATGTGGGTTCTGTCCTTGAGCCAATTTGCAATCCATCTAGTGACATAGGGGTTTATATTTAAGCTGGTGAGCTTATCTATAATGCCTGAGTGGGGTATTGTATCGAAGGCTTTTGCGAGGTCCAGGTAGGCTGTGTGGATCACCTTCCCCTCGTCAATGGCCTTGGTGACTGTTTCAAAGAAATCAACCAGGTTTAAGAGGCAGGATCTGCCCTTAACAAAGCCGAACTGGGTAGGATCCAGTGTCTGTAGGTCCCCAATATCTTTATTTATGAGGTCCATGATGATCCTTTCCATAGCTTTGCAGACCAAACTAGTCAGGCTTATGGGGCAATAGTTTCCAGGATCCGTTGAGGCACCACCTTTATGGAGAGGGACCACTGTTGCTGTACGCCACTCTTTGGGCACATATCCTGTAGTAAGGCAGAGATTGAACAGTAGTTTTATGTTTGGGTTTAGCTCTTCTTGGAGTTCATGTAGGACGCAGCCCGGGACACCGTCTGGTCCCATTGATGTTGTGTTTTTTGCTTTGGATAGGGCAGCTCTTACCTGAGCATCTGAGATGTCAGGGGGGCAGCACTCTGCTGGGATAGATATTTGCCATTTTGGTGGGGGGGGAGTTTGCGCTGAACCTGTCAGCTAGGATGTTGGCAATGTCTGTGGGTTCAGTGTATTTTTTGTCATTTTGGACTAATTCTGAGCATATCTGGTTACTACCACCCAGGTTCCTAACATAAATAAAGAAAGCCTTGTGATTATCCTTAGTGTCCTGTGCAATTTTTCTCTCGAAGCTGGCCTTAGACAATTTTATGAGTGCCCGTAGTTTTTTGCTAATACTGATCAGTGATGCCTTCCCTTTTTGGGATTTTGCTCTATCATTTAGTAGCTTCCTCCTTCTATTGTATAGTTTGTTTATGGCTGGGGTCCACCAGATAGGGCGTCTGCCTTTGGAGGATTGGGTCTTGGTTTTATTTGGGATCACATGATCCATGCATTCCTTAAGGTGTTCATAGAATGCATTTATAAAGGATTCTGCGGTCTGGGCCGTATTTTCCACAGACCCGGGGGCTTTTAAGGATTCCACCTCGGTTTTGAGGAGTGTGAAATTTGCTTTAGAGAAGTTTTTCATTGTGGTTTTCTGGGCAGGGGGTGGGGTCGGGATGTGAATACCCAGTGAGATTAGTTTATGGTCTGATCTTACCAGTGAGGGATACACTTCTGGTCTGGAGCATAGAGTCCCCATGTTGGTGATGATCAGGTCCAGTATGTTTTCCCCTCTTGTGGGAGTGGTAACAAGTTGTTCCATAGCATTTGAGTTTATAAATTCTAGGAACCTTTGGGCTAGGGTGTTGGAGCTAGAGTAATGCTCCCAGTCTATGTTTGGGTAGTTGAAGTCACCCAATATAATGGTGTTTGGAGTGACCTTCATATTTTCCAGTGTTCTCAGAAAGGCCGAATGGGGTTCCTGGTTTGGGAGGGTGGTCTGTAGCAGGCTATAAACTGGAAGGCAGTTTTACCCACTGTTAGTTGCACATGGATAGTCTCTGATGCTTCGTGCTTTGCCACCAACCTGGAGGTGTGGGTATCTTTGATGAATATTGATACTCCCCCTCCTTTTGTGGTTTGGTCCAAGTTTTGGGGCCGAAAAGCATGGTATGAGGTATAACCTGGTAGGGCTGAGGTGCTCTCGGGAGCCCTGAACCAGGTTTCTGTTACTGCACAGATATCGATGTTCTCCATGCTAAGGAGAGTTTTGAGTGCGTGCATCTTGAGGTTTAGACTTCTGGCATTGAGTAGCATTACTCTTAGTTTCTTATCCCTTGTGATACCTATGGAGGTGGGTTTGTCTTTTGAGCCTTGCCTAAAAAGGCACTATGGGGGTAGCAAGAGCCTTTGCCAATATCCAAAAGCCCAGGGTGACAGGTGCAAGCCGTCCCTAGCGAAGCATCGTGGCTTGTCGAGCATATCATCCCAAGCTGACAGGCATTGGATCCCCTTTGAATGACACCAGTACTTAAGCCAGTTGTTGAAATTGATCATCTTGTCTTCATATTGTGGCATCATTCTTGGTGAGGGTAAGATGCTACTCAAGGTCAGGGTCATACCGGCCTGGGCTACATGCTCAGAGAGCTCCTTTATGTTTCTTTTCATGTAGTCATAACCACTGTTTCCCATTGGTTGGGGATGTATATAAATATTCATGTGCTTTTTGTTTTGTAACATTGACTTCCTTTCACTGATAAAGGCATCTTAGCCGAAACCGGTTTGGATATTAAAGCTATGTATTTCTACTAGCTTGTTTGTGTTTTTGGTTTTTGAGTGTTCCGGATTCATACACATGCTGGCCAGCAGTTGTTTATTTGCTATACAGACACAAACCACTCCGTGCAGGACTAGCACTATTCCTGCACAGAGTTTGTTGGATCCTGGGGATAGTGTTAACATAATGGATACGCTTGTGACAGACCTACTGCCACTACTATACTGACCTCCTCTGAATCTATGACCCTCTGGTACTACAGGACTCCCAGCTGACATGTACAAAACCTAGCTAGCTGTGTCAAGGGGTATGTATGCAAGGCCACACTGTCTGCACCCACAGTCCCTCACACAGTGTTGTACACATACACATCCAGTAAACCTGTACATAAACGGCCAAACCTTGGCTATGCAAAGGTACTCCCTTTCCACTCCGCCTTAGACATATTTGGTAATATCAGCCCCATGGCGTACAGACACCTGGAACACAAACAGAATACAGTATGTGAGACAACAGTCACTCAGCAGTACTAACATCAATTATGCATCATGGCAAATCACAGCAGTACACTTCAATGTCAACCCTTGATAATTGGTAGCAGACATCACCTTACACAGCATTACATTACTACACTTTGGTAAGTCCACCCTGTGCATCAGACCCATATTAGCATGTCCCTGCATAGATAGTGTGGATGACAGGGATGTGGCACAAGTATCATCACATACACAGGATGCGGTGTGGATTTGCCAGAGGCCTAGGCTGGGCTATGCAGTTGACTTCATGAGTGTGTGTCTGGAGGGGTGTAGTTTAATTGGGCCATGCATAGGAGCTGTGTGTGTGGTGGTGATCTGACTGTGATATTGATGTGTTAGTGTGTGTTTGCATACAGTCAAACCATGTGGTTGCCCCCCACAGGGTTATGTTGGACAGCCATGGATCATACATGGATGGATGTACAGTTCACCATCTCCAGCCACGGACACGGGAACTGGTGCTGCCAGGAGATGCACTGGCACCACCAGGCACAAGCCCAGATGCAGTACTAGTCCCTGATGGTGACTGTTGTCTGTTGGATCTGTGTCCCTGATGGGACTGGCCAGGACTACTTGTCCATGGCCTGCTCCATTGTGGTGTGGATAGCACCCACCCTTTGGTAGTGCTGGTGGAACTTCCACTATGGGACTGTGAGTGTACACAGCCACATGGCCTGTCAGCTGATCTTGCTGCTGATCTACGTCCATGTGTCTGATGCCCTACTCCCACCACATGCTCCAGCATAGACATTGCATGATTGAGCAGTGACAACATCTCACCCCACCATCTATCCATGACATCAGAAAAATAGTGGACAGCATCAGCAAGGCTGTGGAAGTCGTTACACATGGCAGGAAGTATTGCATTCATGAGCCTGATCATCTGTCTGGTGTTGCATTCAGAACATGCCTGCACCTCCATGCTGGACCGGAACATGGGTCTGGTCACACCTGCTGTGACACATGCAACAGGGTTTTGATGGCCAGCAATCCTCTGCTGAGCACCTCTGTCACTTGGCCTATGTGGGACCTCACCAGATCTCTGGCTATGCCTAGTGTCTACACTCACACTTGCCATAGTCGCCAAACTAGCCTGTTCCAAGCCACCACACTCTGACTGTCCATTATCTGTGGCTGCTGGGGAATGGGTGTGTGCTGGCATACTGTGTATGGGGGCATTGTGAGACAGAGTGAGATATTAAACGATGGCACAGATTCAGCCCCCAACACCCTCACCTGTGCCTCAGTATCACCACCATCATCCTCAGAGTCTAGTGAGACCCTGACATCAGGTTGTGAGTGCAACAGACCCCATCCATCATGGTCACCTGTGAGGGGCAGACAGCATATGTAAATTGCTACCTGCAGTATGATGCTTGATGATCTACACACATGCACTGACACACACACACACACACACACACACACACACACACACACACACACACACACACACACACACACACACACACACACACACACACACACACACACACACACACACACAGCCAAGGTGGCACAAAGCTATCATATGGACCACACACTTTCTGAATTATAACATGCACATCACACAGTCACACCACAGCAGACACATTCTGAACATGCCCTCAACAAAATGCAGTGCACCTATGTCCAGCTAATGTTAATACTACTATATACCTGAGAGATACATGAGGAGTGGAAGCTTGTGATGGCATACCTCTCAACCTGTTTGTGCAAGATAGCTGGACAAAGGTTGTCAACATGGGGGGACAGAGGTCCAAAACTAGGTGCATATGTCAATTATTGCTGTTATAAACTTGGATATTTGCTACAGTCACAGGGTTTGCTGTGACATACAGTTTTTGGTGACTTTGCAGTCTCAGTGTTAAATGTATGTCATTGTGTACTGACTTCAGTCCTCACATCATCCCAATTATTTGACAGAATGACACCACTTTTATGAGGAACATACACAACATATGAGGCAAACATCTGGACAGTCTGCAGAAATTTGGACAGTTGAGAGGTATGTGCGATGGACCTTCACCTAACACACAGTGCACCCATGTACACAATAGGACTGTACCCCTGTATAGCACATTGCCAACATCTACAGAAACTCACATCACAAATATGTTATAGCTCCTGTGATAACCACTGTGATGCACTGCAGTTAACACCTCCACATGTGGACATGCATATATCCCAGTGTAGCTAAGTGTAGCAGTTGTGTGCATGCAAAAAGGACTGCCCTTTACATGCCTAGGGTATTGTTAAGCCACAGCACAGTTACATACTCACTGGCTTCAGGCAGGCATTTTGCAGCCAGACCTGAGGGAGCTATGCAGTGGTGAGGGAGAGGTGTTGGCAGCACAGACATCTGGTATTGTTACAGGCAATTATCTGCAGTTCTGTACATCTACAGTACAACCTGTGATACTACCCACTTTGCTGTCAGCAACAATAGCTGTACACTCCTGTGCATTACAAAGCCCCACCCACAAAGGCAGTTTGACCTGACATATGTGCCCAGAGACAGCAAAGATTCTAGTATGTATGATACAGTATTGAAATGATGTCAACTAGCTCCTTACCTGGATGCTCCTTGCCTGTTGATTGTGTGCCACCCACCTTCATAACATGTGGTATTGTAGTTTGTTGTGCTGAAGTGCATGAGCCCAGGTTGGCGAGGAACTCCTCTGTAGCTGTCAGGGGGGGGTTGCATAGCCAGGCCCCCATCTGTGGCTAGATGGTCCCTGGCCACAGCTGCAGCCCTTTGCTGGGCATTGTGGATGAGGTCAGAGGCTCTGTGCCAGACCTGAGCGTAGGTCCTGTCATGGCTACCAATGTTATTTACTGTGCTCACTAGGTCCATCCAGAGAGCCATCCATTCGTCCATGTTCTGCCTTGACCTCCCAACCAATATCACATGCTGTGCTATCAGAGCATCCAGGATGGCTGATGCTGATGCTTCTCCTTCTGTGAACGGTGGGTGTCTTTGTCGCAGCATGTCACCTGAAAGAAATGAACAGGGAAACACATCACAGGACATCATACATTGGCCACCATTCTGTACACATCCTGCACATACACATATCTTACAAATCTGTACCACTAATAGACACATCCTACCCCTGCCATGTATTACCACAGTATGTGTGTGGGTAGTGTCACCATACTGGCATTACAACATGCATTGCCCTCATCCTGCTGTGTCATGTTCCCTCCAATGAGCCCTGTTCCAGCAGTGTTCTTTCACACAAACTGTAACTGCACACTTCTGCCACTAGGGTACAGGGGAGGCCTATCCACATAAGATGGTCTGGATTACTGCTCAACTTATTCAAGCACACCTATATTCAGCAGGTGTGGATGTAGTGTATGCTACAGCAAAAAAGCCACACCACGGTCAGATAACAACAGTTCAAATCAGGGGTCACAGTGATCCCTCACACATCATTCTACCTGAGAAGGCCATAATGTACCCTCCCCTCACTCAACAGTGCAGACCACAAATCTTGTTCATGTAACACAACTGGCGTGAAGGGCGTGTATAAACCCAAAGCCTTCTCATGACAGTTACGAGTACATCGGGCTACTAACAAGCAGTACTAAATGCAGCACAATACATGCAATTGAGTCATTGTAAGCACAGGCAGCAAAACTTGCTTGAGGCAGTAAAGCTGGAATAGACAGAAATACATGTACATGTTTTTACTCCTAGCTTACATAGGAAGGGATGGACCACAATAATATGTGGTTCAGATACTAAGGGTTCTCAACCCACCTATATCATTGCCTATCTACTCAATATGATAAGCTGATAACATATGACTGGGACGTGTGTTACAAATGGGATTTGTATAAGGGTGTGGCTGAGTCTGAAGCCAACAAATGTTTGAACACAACAGGGGTGAACACTTACCACTCCAACAGAACAGAAATTTTAACACAGCAAACATCATAGTGCTATAAGATGCAACATGGATGTGACCAAATCTTACATATAGGGCTGCAGAACAACAGTAACTGCAGAGATGACTGATACTCAGAGCACTGCACACCTCACATACATGAGACAGATATATATATATATATATATATATATATATATATATATATATATATATATATATATATATATATATATATATATATATATATATATCATATGTCAACAGATGTCACATTAGCTTAGTTCCTCTACAACATGCAAAGCTGTTTGTGTGAGATACATCTGACAGTTATAATCCACATTACTACTCCATTATGTCATCTTACATCAGTGTGTGTCACCTGTCTTCATTTGAGAGGCTGATAGCTACTAACATACTTCTCTGCATCAGGCATACATATCTGACTGATGTGTGTGAAGCAGTACACATGCTGACACATTGAAATACTTGTCTATTGTCAAGGTAGTACTTTTGTATGTTCCAAGGAAATACAACGACCTGTAGCTGTGGAAAACTTTTATGTGTTTGCTGCACTAACAGTGAGATAACACTTTTGTGACAGAACTACATCTTATTTACTTCACATTTTGCAACTCATGCCTGTATGTTTGAGGCTTGCAGCTTCTACTATTGATATATATGTTGAATAGGTAATACTGATTAGACATTTCTCTTGCTAATCAGTACAGCTCAACTTTTTATGTGTTAACAGTCTTGCAACTCAGTCATACCTCTCATCCTGCTAAAGCAGGACATCTGGTGAAAGGCACAAATGATTGGGGGCAAAGGGCCAAACATACTGACACTTTTTAAATATTGCTATAACACACATTATTTAGTGACTTCATTGCTGATATAATCCAAGTGCTTTAGTAGACTCCCACAAATGTTATGGGAACAGGCCATAACTATGAGGCCACAACCTGGACATTCTGTGGAAATCCGTGCAGTTGAGTGTTACGTATGTGTGGCAATTGTTAGCAGACTTTCAAAAATGTGTAGCAGTGTACTCTGTGATTGTTTGTTTGGCTGAGTGAGGAGCCAGGCAGGTGTGAGTGTCATAGATCCTTTTGTATTTCAGTGTGCATGCTGCTATGGTTGCTGGTGGTCTATCAGCTGTGTATGTATGTATGTATGTAAGGGCAGACATACAAATGTCTCTTACAACCTCATGAATCCTTGTACACCTTTGATTTGGCCCAGTATATATCAGGGTAGTGTGTGATCAACAATCAGGACATGTTAGTTATAATGGTGGTTTCATTTCAGTGGTCAGTTGGCTTACTGGTATGTTGCTTTGACTGTAATGCACATGGTTCTGTATAGGCAAGTTCCTAACCAATATCTGTTTTTAACTACAATTACATCCCTGTAGTGCATTATATATTTGCACATCCTTCAGCAATTGCCCAGAGCTGCTTTGCTGTGGTGTTGTATACTCCTGACTGTAGTTCAGAGGGTGTTGGGCGACATGCTTGGCAGCTTGTATGTTTTTCCCTTATGTTACATGACTGCAGTCATACCTGTCAGCTGTCCTGCTTTTCTTGGAATGTCTGGGAGTTTTGCTCATAATTTTTGTTGTATTCCCCATATCTATTGTGGATTCTCTGACACATCAGTGGGATGATGTGAGGATTAAAGTCACTAAATACTGACAGGCCTTTGTGTTTCACAATTGACATACTACAGAATATCTGTGATATAACAGACCATGTTACTGTAGCAACTTTCTAAGCTTATACATGCAATATTTACACCATGGCCCTATGTTTGGGCCTTTCACCACCCCACCTTTGTCAGGCCTTCTTCAGATTTCTGCCAGTCCGAGGTTGAGAGATGTGTAAATGACAGTGATGCATGATACATTTACTGCAGCATTAATGATTCCCACAGCTCAATCATGATACATTATTAAATGTATATGTTTTACATGACATGACATCCCCCTATGTGCTTTCATTACATTACCTGGGTCTGTGACTGTACTGTATGGGACGGTTGCATTTCCATTATGAATTTCACATCATATATCCACTGACACTGCGATTCTGGACTGGCTACACTACCTTAGAAGACAATCATGATTTAACCAGCCTATGAACCTATACGATTGGATGGGAGAAAGGAAATTCACCCCAGGGATCACGTCAGTCGCCCTGCTAGACAGGGGTCCAGGAAAGTAAATAATGTGGGAAGAAATAGCCAGGGAATTGTTATGGTTAGGGGCTGTATAGGGCTCCTAGCTGATAGCCTAGTACCAGCCTATGAACCTATGAACCTATAATACATAATTTGATTTTAAAAAATCATTTTTACACTCTTTCCCATGCAAAACTAAATTGACTCTCATGGTATTCAAACCGTGCATCTACTGCACACAAAACCAGAGCTCTACACACTATGCTATATCAGCAGTGGGGCTTGTTGCTATACATTTCTATTTAGCTGTAATAGGATGTTTAAGCAGTGCTGAACATAGCACCGTGCAAGTAAACCCACTCAGCTACTCTTAAATTTCATGTAGGTGGAAAAAAAAATAATAGTGTTGTATAGTTTTATCTGCAGGCATACCTCTCAACTGTATAGATTTCTGCAGAATGTAAGTTTTGCACTCATATGTTTGGTATGGTTTTCTGGCAAGTGATTTGCAAATCATTGAGGGTTGAAGTCAGAACATGCTGACAGATATTTGAGTTTCAGACTTCATAATCTTCCAAAAGTTCATGCTACTGCACTACCTGTTATTTTCTCCACTATCTTCGTTTGTACAGGTGCAGTACTTATAATGTGTCCCTATTTTTGGGACTTTGCCCCGTCATTATTTACGCCTTTGTCCACAGTTCTTGCTCTGAGAGGTTGACAGGTATGAATGCAGGGGGTGTGTGAAACTACCTGTCACACACCCCCTGCATTCATTTCCTGCTCTATTTCTTGTTTCAGTGTTCACAGAAACTGAACAAACTTTTTTCTATGCCTTTCAGTGTCTGCGGACACTGAAATGCATTTAAAAACTGCTGTACGGCACATTCTGAGTGCAGGGGGCATGTTGAATCTGTCAGCACTACTGACACATGCCCCCTGCACTCTGAAAGTGTTTGTGTTAGAATAGCAGTAACAGTAGAGCACCTTCATGAATATGCAAGGCATGCTACTGTTACTGCTAGGCTTACACGGACACGATACACTCCGTTTCGGAATAATGCTATTCCGACACGAAGGTACATGAATCCAGGGGAAACTTTATATCCCTGACTATACAGCAGCTAACTGACAGATTTGAGTAGTACTAATGTCATCTGGAGGGTTCCACTACTACAAAACTGTTGAAACATGTTGCTTTAGGATAACCATGACACATTTAGAGTTAGCCTAAGTAGACATGCAAATAATCTTGTTTCTGCTTAATATGGCTGTACAAAGGAGTTGCTACATAACAAGGGAAGTATATGACATAAGCTAAAAGGCAAATAATAAAAGCAAGATTCAGAAGCATGTTCCACACCAAGTAAGATCAATCCACTGTAAAATGTAGGGAAAAGGCCAACTTATGATTCAATGGAAGCTAAACGGTACTGCTGCAGATGTTACATGTTACAGGCAACAAGAAAACACTACAATCCACATGCAGATAAAATACATACAAGTCACATGCGTTATCATAATTCAGATACAGATATATATTGTGTGCAATAGTTGTCAAATAAAACTGTAATGTATGAGTATACATCACATTTGGAAAGGCACTCAAACAGGAGTCAGAGAGTCAGAGAATCAGCTATGTACATTTGAAAGTATCTCTAATAATCTTAACAGTTTTGCAGTGCTAAAACTTTAGACATGAGCCCTGGTCAGTGCATGTGCACACGTGCACACACACACACACACACACACACACACACACACACACACACACACACACACACACACACACACATAAACACACATAAACACACACACACACACACACATATATATATATATATATATAGATCTAGGACTACTGAACGAAAGTTCAATAGTCTGAATTCACACTTTAACGAAAGTGCTTTCACAGAAAAAGCGCTTTCGTTAAAGTGCGCAAAAAAAAAAAAAAAAAAAAAAAACAATAAATCTACTTTATGAAGGGGGCAAAACCCCCAATTACCCCACACACCCCCACTTTAATATTCTCTCTCCGAAATCGCACTACGGTGAGGAAAAGGGAATATTCCCTTATCCGCACCATAATACAATCTCCACAATAGTCATTCCCCACAACTCCCTCTAGCTGCAGGCATACTTTTGCGAAAGTGCTTTTGGTAAAAGCACTTTCATGGAAATATGCCTATTATTAACCGGTGAAAAGTTCCTTTGGGGAGAAGTGCGATCCTATATATATATATATATATATATATATATATATATATATATTTATATATATATATATATATATATATATATATATATATATATATATATATATATATATATATATATATATATATATATATATAAATATATATATATGTATATATATATATATATATATATATATATATATATATATATATGAACACACACACACACACACACACACACACACACCTATATACATATACATATTATAAAACTTAATGCATATATATATATATATATATATATATGGGAACACTTCACATAATCAATTAAAATTCGATTTGCATATGGTGAGACCATATGATCGAGATTTTAATAAATCGAATGTGTAGTGTTCGAAATAACACTTACCTGAATACATTACGTGCACACAGAGGCAAGTATTGTTGCATGCCTTGTGTGTACGTAATGTATTTTTTGTTTCGTGGTGTTGGCAGGAAGTAAAGAAATCTCCGTTTTGCGCTTCGCATACAGCGCAAGCGGGAGATTTCCATCTCCCCACTGTAGCGTGATCTTGGAGTTGGTATATTTAAGTAGGGGTGTGGGGGCACAGCCCCATGGAAGTGCAGGCGAAGCCCTGCAAAAAGCTTGTGTTTTTTTTGTTTAATGGTTTCCCTTCAGAAGTTCGAGTTTCGAAACTCGAGCTTTTAGTTCGATTATTGTAGTTGATTTGAATTGATCTTCTGAAGTGAATCCATATATATATATATATATATATATATATGTACAGAATATATACACACTCACATACACACACACACACACACACATACACACACACACCTATATACATATACATATTATAAAACTTAATGTATATATATATATATATATATATATGTGTGTACAGAACATAAATATATATATATATATATATATATATATATATATATATATATATATATATATATATATATATATATATATATATATATATATATATATATAGCGTAAAGTCCCATATGCAGTGCTGTTGATGGCCTGCAGGACTACAGATTGACTGCACTATCATGCAAAAGTCGACCATACTGGCATCAGTAGTGCTAATACCTGACTCTCATATGCCATGATGCCTTGCTGCATCACTATAATGCTTAAGTATGAAACCCAAAAGTGATGCAAATCACCCTACAGCATGCAAAAATGAGTAATAAATACAGTTCCATTATGAATACTTTGTAATTGCAGTGGGCATCTCTGCTTGCTAGTCCAACCTTAGCGGTTAGCACTGCATCATTTCCTTTGCTTGTAAGCTGCACAGTGCTGTTTCTCAGCCATGTAATGATCTGGCTAGGTATGCTCGGTGCTGTGAGGTTATAAAGAAGCTACACTGTTCACCCCACATTCCCGTTTAATACCTCCCTATCTCATACCTAACCTAATATACAAGACAGTTATAGGATATACAGTGATGCTTCTCTTGAATATTCCATAATCAGTGCTTTAAACTCACTTAATCCTCCTTGTGTACTGCAATGTGCACCTTATGTGATGTTATACATCTCTATATGCCTTGTATATTCAGATATAATGTGCAGAGCGCTGAACTACTATGTAGCTCGGACATAATGTCTATCCTCTAGTCTTGCTGGGAGATGTTAAAAAAGATGATGAACTTGCTGCATTCAACTGGACGTATAAGAGAAATTAAGTACCTTTATCTGCTCTTTTTTTTTCAAAAAAATACAGTATTTAAATTGATTTTAACTGTGTGGAAGGAATATTAACTGAACTGTAAGTTAGTCAGTGTTTGCTTAATTTTGTTATTTGCTAGTAATTACAGGTGTGGGGGTAGTCACATTCTTTGATTTCCTGTCCTTGCCTATTTAAGTGGTACAGTGTGAAATATTTTCTGCTTAAAAACCTCTGCTTTGGCCGGCTAAGAACTTGCTGTATTCAACTGGACATATAAGAGAAATTAAGTACCTTTATCTGCTCTTTTTTCTCAAAAAATACAGTATTTAAATTGATTTTAACTGTGTGGAAGGAATATTAACTGAACTGGAAGTTAGTCAGTGTTTGCTGAATTTTGTTATTTGCTAGTAATTACAGGTGTGGGGGTAGTCACATTCTTTGATTTCCTGTCCTTGCCTATTTAAGTGGTACAGTGTGAAATATTTTCTGCTTAAAACCTCAGCTTTGGCTAAGAACTTGCTGTATTCAACTGGACGTATAAGAGAAATTAAGTACCTTTATCTGCTCTTTTTTTCAAAAAATACAGTATTTAAATTGATTTTAACTGTGTGGAAGGAATATTAACTGAACTGGAAGTTAGTCAGTGTTTGCTGAATTTTGTTATTTGCTAGTAATTACAGGTGTGGGGGTAGTCACATTCTTTGATTTCATGTCCTTGCCTATTTAAGTGGTACTGTGTGAAATATTTTCTGCTTAAAAACCTCAGCTTTGGCCGGCTAAGAACTTGCTGTATTCAACTGGACGTATAAGAGAAATTAAGTACCTTTATCTGCTCTTTTTTTTCAAAAAAATACAGTATTTAAATTGATTTTAACTGTGTGGAAGGAATATTAACTGAACTGGAAGTTTTGACTCTGCTCTTCAGTTAGTCCAACCCACCCTCCCTGTTTTTGTTTTGGTGTTAATCTTAGTGGCCTTGCAACTGCCCGCCCCTCTTGTAAATTTGTGTTTGGATACTCCTTCTGGGCCCATCTCATTCGCTCACTCAACTGAGTGCAGTGAGATCATATTCTGATTTCAGGCACTCCTACTGTGTACAAAGAGAGCATCTGGGAAACAGAAAAAAAAATTTAAGCTTGTTTCCTGCCTTTCCTGTTAAGTGGTATAGACTATTTGTAGGCTTCTGAGCCCCAAGCCCTTCTGTGTTGGAGGGAAGCCTTCTAGCTTAGTCTTTTTTTTCTTATAACTAGCCAGTTTTCTAGTTTCAGCACTCAAATCTGTTTCTTTGATCTCAGCACTTGTTCAGAAAAAAAAAAAAAAAATTCATCTGCTTTTACTGTACTTGTGTTTCTACCTACGTTTTTTACTTTTGCATCATCTTAAAAGTACTCAATTGTATTTATTACTGCTTGGTGTAACTCATTCTAAGCCTTTTGGTTTAAACACTTGGGCTTCGGACCAGTTGTTTTGCATTGAGAGGGTTTGTGGTCTGCACTGTAGTGGCAGAACAGGTAGCTTACATCCTTCTAGGTTGGGAACTGCTGATTGAGGGCTCAGTGTCTGTTATTCTAAAAGTGTATTAATTCTGGTTTAAGCACTTGGGCTTTCAGGCCAGTTATTTTACATTAAGAGGGTTCGTGGTCTGCACTCTTGTGGGAGGAGAGGCTGGACTCTGCCCTTCTGAGCTGGGAATTTCTGTTTAAAGGCTTATAGTGCATGCATATCTGAACTGCTTCTTATTGAAGTTGGTGCGCCTTGTTTGCTGTGGCATAGACTGGATTCAGGCCTGCTGGATCTAGCTTTGTTTGTGTAACTTGAGCACTAATCCAGGCATTCTCTAAAGTATTCAGTTGTATTTATTACTGCTTGGTAGTAACTTGATTAAAGTGTAGCTATCATTCTAAGTCTTTTGGATTAAGCACTTGGGCTTCAGACCAGTTGTTTTACATTAGGAAGGTTTGTGGCATGCACTGTGGTGGCAGGATAGGTAGCTTTCATCCGTCTAAGTTGGGAACTGCTGATTGAGAGCCCAGTGTCTGTTATTCTTAAAGTGTATTAGTTCTGGTTTAAGCACTTGGGCTTCAGGCCAGTTATTTTACATTAAGAAGGTTTGTGGTCTGCACTCTTGTGGGAGAAGAGGCTGGACTCTGCCCTTCTGAGCTGGGAATTTCTGGTTAAAGGTTTATAGTGCCTGAATATTTGAACTGTATCTTACTGAAATTGGTACACCTTGTTTGATGTAGCATAGACTAGATCCAGGCCTGCTGAATCTAGCTTTGTTTATATGCTTGTTGTTTGTTTGCTTGTTATTTCCTGGAACGCTAATTCCACCTAATACGCGCTTCTCAGCACTTCTGTGGATCACTAGTGATATCTGCATTGCTTACTGTACTTATTTCCTTGTTTCACTTGAAAGAAAGTTACTGTTTGTCGTTTTTGCATTTAAGTTACCTGTAACACATTACACTTAAGTTACCTGGCACTTGCTCACTAAAGCAATTATATAAGTCAGCACTAAAAATTAAAAGCACTACACCCTCACTCCCCACTGGCCCTGGTTTTCAATTATTAAGGAATTCCCAGTATTATTCTAGCATGTCCAAAGGTCAGTTGTCAATCTCCTCTCCAGTCCAGCTGGTGAATCTGGGAATCTTGAGGCAATGTTACAGCTGCCTCATGTACACAGACAACCCTCTCCTCCTCCCAACAAATTCCAACACATGTGAGAGATGCAGCCATATAGCCAAACTGGAGGCTAAGCTCTCTCAACTCAGTACTGGCATAACCAGTCAGGAGGAGAAGGAAACCACACTCACTACAATTCCATTCTCACATAGACCTACCACGACAGCAAACCAAACACATAATCACACAAAAACATACTCGGAGGCTCTAAATAAAGATCTGCCGAAGCAGCAGAGACCTCCAAAGCAGACACCCAAGCAGCCTCTACCCCAAAACAAAACACGTGCAACACATATCTCACAAAGCCAGTGTGCCGAGCAGTCACAGCCCTTAAGACTAAACAACACACCTAATACACTTGTAATAGATGACTCTATCGTCAGGCACACTGACGTCCCGCTCACCAGGCTGAACAAGGAGAGGGTCACGGTGAGCAGCCTGTCGGGTGCTAGGATCCGCCACATAACACAAGCACTCAGGTCACTCCAAGGCAAGTAGAAATATGACTCAGTCATTGTCCATGCTGGTGTGAATGACCTGAGATGTACCTCCCTGGACTACATGAAAAGAGACATAAAGGAGCTCTCTGAGCATGTAGCCCAGGCCAGTATGACCCTGACCTTGAGTAGCATCTTACCCTCACCAAGAATGATGCCACAATATGAAGACAAGATGATCAATTTCAACAATTGGCTTAAGTACTGGTGTCATTCAAAGGGGATCCAATGCCTGTCAGCTTGGGATGATATGCTTGACAAGCCACGATGCTTACTAGGGACGGCTTGCACCTGTCACCCCTGGGCTTTCAGATATTGGCAAAGGCTCTTGCTACCCCCATAGTGCCTTTTTTAGGCAAGGCTCAAAAGACAAACCCACCTCCATAGGTATCACAAGGGATAAGAAACTAAGAGTAATGCTACTCAATGCCAGAAGTCTAAACCTCAAGATGCATGCACTTGAAACTCTCCTTAGCATGGAGAACATCGATATCTGTGCAGTAACAGAAACCTGGTTCAGGGCTCCCGAGAGCACCTCAGCCCTACTAGGTTATACCTCATACCATGCTTTTCCGCCCCAAAACTTGGACCGAACCACAAAAGGAGGGGGAGTATCGATATTCATCAAAGATACCCACACCTCCAGGTTGGTGGCAAAGCACGAAGCATCAGAGACTATCCATGTGCAACTAACAGTGGGTAAAACTGCCTTCCAGTTTATAGCCTGCTACAGACCACCCTCCCAAACCCAGGAACCCCACTCGGCTTTCCTGAGAACACTGGAAAATATGAAGGTCTCTCCAAACACCATTATATTGGGCGACTTCAACTACCCAAACATAGACTGGGAGCATTACTCTAGCTCCAACACCCTAGCCCAAAGGTTCCTAGAATTTATAAACTCAGATGCTATGGAACAACTTGTTACCACTCCCACAAGAGGGGAAAACATACTGGACCTGATCATCACCAACATGGGGACTCTATGCTCCAGACCAGAAGTGTATCCCTCACTGGTAAGATCAGACCATAAACTAATCTCACTGGATATTCACATCCCGACCCCACCCCTGCCCAGAAAACCACAGTGAAAAACTTCTCTAAAGCAAATTTCACACTCCTCAAAACTGAGGTGGAATCCTTCAAAGCCCCAGGCCTGTGGAAAATACGGCCCAGACCGCAGAATCCTTTATAAACACATTCTATGAACACCTTCAGGAATGCATGGATCATGCGATCCCAAATAAAACCAAGACCCAATCCTCCAAAGGCAGACGTCCTGTCTGGTGGACCCCAGCCATAAACAAACTATACAATAGAAGGAGGAAGCTACTAAATGATAGAGCAAAATCCCAAAAGGAAGGCATCACTGATCAGTATTAGCAAAAAACTACGGGCACACATAAAATAGTCTAAGGCCAGCTTCGAGAGAAAAATTGCACAGGACACTAAGGATAATCACAAGGCTTTCTTTAGTTATGTTAGGAACCTGGGTGGTAATTCCCAGATAAGCTCAGAATTAGTCCAAAATGACAAAAATACACTGAACCCACAGACATTGCCAACATCCTAGCTGACAGGTTCAGCACAAACTTCTCCCCCCCCCCCCCCCCAAAACGGCAAATAACTATCCCAGCAGAGAGCTGCCCCTGACATCTCAGATGCTCAGGTAAGAGCCACCTTCTCCAAAGCAAAAACACAGCATCAATGGGACCAGATGGTGTCCTGGGCTGCGTCCTACATGAACTCCAAGAAGAGCTAAACCCAAACATAAAACTACTGTTCAATCTCAGCCTTACTACAGGATATGTGCCCAAAGAGTGGCGTACAGCAACAGTGGTCCCTCTCCATAAAGGTGGTGCCTCAATGGATCCTGGAAACTATCGCCCCATAAGCCTGACTAGCTTGGTCTGCAAAGCTATGGAAAGGATCATCATGGACCTCATAAATAAAGATATTGGGGACCTACAAACACTGGATCCTACCCAGTTCAGCTTTGTTAAGGGCAGATCCTGCCTCTTAAACCTGGTTGATTTCTTTGAAACAGTCACCAAGGCCATTGACGAGGGGAAGGTGGTCCACACAGCCTACCTGGACCTCGCAAAAGCCTTCGATACAATACCCCACTCAGGCATTATAGATAAGCTCACCAGCTTAAATATAAACTCCTATGTCACTAGATGGATTGCAAACTGGCTCAAGGACAGAACCCACATGGTTAGAATTGCTGGAGCCATGTCAGACTCCAAACCAGTTACAAGTGGTGTCCCACAAGGCTCAGTTCTGGGACCTCTCTTGTTCAGTATATATTTCTTGGAGGTACAGGCCAACACGGAAGGACTGTGGCTGACCAAGTTCGCAGATGACTGCAAACTGGGCGCCATAATCGACTCTCCAGCCGACACAAGCATCCTCCAAAAGGGCCTCATAGAAACAGACAACTGGTGCCAGAGCCATGGCCTCAAGCTAAATGCCAAAAGTGTATAGTCATCCCCTTTGGCAAAAACAAAGTGCCCACAAATTACCACATAGGTGGTAATCCATTAAGTACAGAAGAAGTAATTAGGGACCTGGGGACCCAAGTTGATAGCAATCTCTCATTTGACAACCACGTGGCCAAAGTGGTTAGAAAAACATTTTATATAGCCCACCTAATCATGAAGGGATTCACATCTAGATCAGGGGACGTCATCGTGTCTCTTTACTCATCCCTCATCAGGCCCATAATTGAGTACAATGCCCCTTTTGGGATGTACCTTACCAGACACCTGCAGCAACTGGAAAGACCCCAAAAGTACCTCACCAAGAGGATCAAAGGGCTCAAACAGATGCCATATGCTGCCCGGTTAAAGAAACTCCATCTCTACTCAGTGGCATAGCACCTGTTCAGAGGCGATCTGTGCCTGACGTATAAAGCCATGCCCAACCCGGAATTAATGGACATGCTGCACCTCAGAAAATCCAAATCCCATCGAGCTATGCGCTTGAAAGACTTGAACCTCAGCACTGAAATAAATAGGACATGCTGGAGGGACAGATTCATAACCCAGAGGCTCCCTTCACTCTGAAATAAAATCCCAGTCCAGGTTAGGCAGAGTCCCTCATTGACTCTCTTCCAGAGGAATCTTGATGAGTGGATGGGAGATCATAGGTTTACCCCGGGTATCACTTCTGTGTCACTGTTAGACAGAGGCACAGTATACTAACCTCGAAAAAGGGCATAGCAAAATAAATTTAAAATGGGTGGCGAAAGCCAAACACATTCTGGCTAGGCTTATAAATGCCCTAGGGCAGATAGCCTAGTATGAACCTATGAACCTATGAACCTATGATACACAATGCTGCGCTGCAGAGGACCCTAAGGTACAGTATATCTGTCCCAGTGGAGAGCTCCTTATAAGGAAAGACAAACCAGCTGTGTGAATGTGGGGTGAACAGTGTAGCTTCTTTATAACCTCACAGCACTGAGCATACCTGGCCAGATCATTACATGGCTGAGAAACAGCACTGTGCAGCTTACAAGCAAAGGAAATGATGCAGTGCTAACCACTAAATGCTAATTAAAAATCTGTTCTTTTTTTTTTACTTCTGTTGCAGACCTACCACACTGCAATGCATATGTAACATACCACAGCCATTATAGAAATTCTGTCAGGGATATTCTGCTTTTTGTCAGGGACACTAAGATCATACATAAATAAAGATACCAGTGATGGTTTAAATCACATGTTGTGCATGACTGTTTCAGCTGGATTGAGGCAGGCAGCTAACAGGTAGTAAAAAGGATGAGTTGCTGGAATATAATGATATGTGTCTGTATAAATGTTTGCCAGTCTGTCTGTGTGCATGTGTGTGTGTGTGTGTGCATCTGTTTCCCCACATGTACATGTGTGCATGCACACATGTGTTTGTGTGTGCACATGCATGAGTGTGTGTGTGTGTGTGTGTGTGTGTGTGTGTGTGTGTGTGTGTGTGTGTGTGTGTGTGTGTGTGTGTGTGTGTGTGTGTGCGCGTGCATGCATTTGTGGAGGAGTAGGGGAGAAGTTCCTGGATGCCATCACTAAGGCACAGACTGAGGCATGTATTTAAAGTCGTTACTTATTGAGGAGCATCTGCCAGTTATTTATTTATTTTCCTTGCTAAACAGCATTGATTTATTTGTGAAGTAAGACTACTAATCATTTTACCCGAAGCAATTAAAGAACTCACGAGTCCAGTAGAGCTATTTAGTCAATAATATAATTTCATTTTCATTAATCATAATATAATAAATAAAAAACATTTAATTATCATCTAACATCCTATGTGTTATTCTAATGTGGGGGATAATGGCTACCTACAGTATCAATAAACATTCAGACCACTTTAGGGTCTTGCACCCTATTATAATGTAATTAATTTACAGTGTTCCTTGTCAAAAGTATTAAACTGAGTAAATATTTAACACCACAAAGTGCCTTCATTTCCTAATAAAATCTAGGTTTGTTAAAGCTGTAGTACTTTGTTGCTAAACATGCCCTTCTGCATACATTCACTAGTGCTATCACTCTGTAGTACAGTTTGTGATAGACTGAATAGTGCAAAGTGTTGCACTACTCCGTGCTGTTTATTCCAACAGTATGCTGTTCTTTGAGTTCAAACTGATAGAAAAAAAAAAGCTTCTGAAACAGATATCTACCCACTTGTGAATATCAGATCTGCCAGTTTTGCATAGGAGTTGCCATCTGTATTGTTGCGATGGCTAGAAAATAAAACAGAGATACAGGATTTGTGGTCTAGCCTCCCAGAGGTGTGCAGGTCACTATAGCTAGCTCATTAGCATTAAAGTTACAGACCTCTTACATTTACAACACACACACACACACACACACACACACACACACACACACACACACACACACACACACACACACACATACTAAGGGATAGGTAACAAGATAGAGTTAGTGCTGTGCATGGCTGCTGGTGTATTTGAAGTCTGTGACTATCTTGTGTTGTGGTACTGTTAGGGAATGGATTTTTCATAAGAGAGTGTAAAAGTCTGAAGTTAGAGGTAGGGAGAGGGTAAAGGTTAACATACAAGGGTAAGGACAGGTAGAGGAGCTTTGCATACATATATACATAGCAAATAAACATAGACACTATATACAAACATCTGTTTCCTTTATAAAGCTCTTTTGGTTATTGCAAGTATCCTTTAAAATCTGCAATATTACAGAACTACACTATATTATAAATAAGACTTTTAACTGCTATTTCAACTGAAATAGTTATCATAGTACACAGTCCAAATTCACAGCATCCGGTAATCAAAACTGGTGCTCAAATCAAATTCAGATAGGAATTATAAGCATGAAAGGTTGCATTAGCTAAATGGTGTACTTCATAAAAATTGTAAAATAAAACAAAAATCACAAAGCCAAGTGTAAAGGAACATATAGTTTATTCAGGGGAATAGCACTTACTGTACATCTAAATTCATCATAGACATCTGCAGACTCTAATACATAGTGGTTTACATAACTGGTAAACAGTAAGGCAAGGGGAATGGACATAATATTTAAAAACTATTCTACTCAGAAATATAATTTTGACCAACAAGATTTTGAAACAATTTGAATGAACCAATGGGAAATCAGCTAACTGGGTTTTGAAATAAGCCAAATCAACCAAAGGTGGTCAGCTAACTCAGATGCATGTGTTTGAGGTTTGATGGCATACGTTATGTCTCATTTCCAATGAACGTTTTGGCATTGCATTAATTCAGAACTGTTACTTGTTATTGCATTGTATCATTCCAAAGCAAAAAGCACTGAGGTGTAAAAGGAAATAGTGACTGTTTCTGTTGCTTGGCGGCGAGTCATTAGCTAAAGGCTGTGGTACCATAATGGTTTGCTGGAGGGACACAATGGAAAGAGGCCCCAGGTTTCAGCAAGCTCTGCACAGTGTGCAGGAATAGTGCAAGAGCTGCTGCATGCAATATGGCTGACGTGCGATCTAGGAATGAGCTTCCGGGATGTGTACGAGAGCTCCTATACTATTCCTGCATGCACACAGCTCTTGTATGCTAATTACCCCATTTGCAGGTGAAAACTATGCAAATGAGGTGAATCAGTGATCCAGAAAGTGGGCAGGCATCTGTGTAGGAATAGTGTAACCTACAGAAATGTATTCGGCTACTAACCGAATACATTTCTGCAAATTAAAAAATGGAGGCATGACAGCTCCAAAGAAAGCATGTATTCAATGTAATATGCATGTCAATAGCCAAATAGATGGCCATTGGCATGGTAAATAGTTGCAAAATTATGAAAAATAACTTTTATTTTTTTTTTGGCTGAGTTCGGATGTTTAAGCATAGGGCAATGGTGTGCAAACGGGATCAGCCCGAAAATAAAAAAAAATAAGAAATAAGCATTTAAACCAAAATCAGTATTCTGCCATAATAGTCAATGGCATGCAGAAGACAACAATACCATTGAATAGTGGTTGCTAAGGGAGAAAGCTGAGTGTCTGTCTTGTAACCATGCATTAGCAGTCAGTTTTATGCAAATGAGGGGATTGATACTGAATCACAGATTTCACCCAACCATCTAAGTGCAGCAATACCATGGTGCAAGCCTAACAGGTAGATGACCTCATAAGGGGGAGTGTTGTGCATGCAGTAATCTTATTGGAGCTCTGTGGCCCGTATTTGCCCTTAGTTAAGCACAGCTAAGGAAGGGGGTGTGTCTGAGGCTGCCTAGCAGTGTTTACATTGCCTAAATGGGTGTGAGCACCACACACCAGGTTTTAAACAAAAAACAAACAAAAAAAAAAACAGGAAATAGCAGCTCTGTTCACATCTGATCACTGGGTATGCACAATGTGCCTCAGGGCTTAAACAGGAAGGCAATGGGAAGGGAAAACAACAGTAGGAAGGCAATCAAGGAGAACTAGCATAGCTGACAGGTGAAATGTATCAGAATCAGCCAATTACACAGGCAGCAACACAGTCCAGCCCAGAAGACTACTATAAACTATGCAAACATCTTTCACTCTGTTTTTTACCACAAACTCTATACCACCGGTGTACACAGACAGGGAAATTTTACCAGACAAAACTAACAAAATGATAGGGGCTGCTGTCGCTCTCATACATCAATATGTGGAAGAGGCTGATGGTGGTGAGGATGAGAATGCTGATGACCAACCAACAGTGAGGAGAAGGAGAAGAGTGTACAGACCCAGAGTAACCTACCAGGGGCTACATGAGCTGGAGATAGTGGAGCACTATAGGGTGGACGGGGACATCCTACAGCAAATTGTTGAGCTTTGCCGGCCATGTCTCACACACAGAACCAACAGAGAAGAACCCATGCCAGTGGATACCAAGGTACGTGTAGGCTTAAGAGTACTAGCCACAGGTACCTTCCAAAGGCCAACTGGAGATACCATGGGGATCTCACAGGCATCAGCATCTAGGGTACTCCACCATTTCCAGGATGCCAGATCAGTACATGCCAGTGAGCACATATATTTCCCCAACACCCATGAGGCGTTGATCAGCAATATATGTCTCTTCCACCAAATACCAGAATACCCTGAGGTAGTGGGTGCTATAGACTGCATGCACATACACATCAAACCACCACCTGGTGAGCGGGGTAGGGTCTACATAAACTGCAAGGGTTTCCCCTCCATCAACTGCCAGGTCGTGTTCGATGCCCAGGGCATTATAATGAATGTGTGTGCTGGCAGCCCTGGAAGCTATCACGACTCCCATATTTGGCATATGACACAGCTGTACCAGAGATTTGCCACTGAGGACATCCCATATGGCCACCTAGTGGGGGATGCTGGTTACGCACTGGAGCTGTGGCTGATGACACCTATCAGAAATTCACACACACCCGAACAAGAAATCCATAATGAGGCACACACACAAATAAGAATCATAACAGAGCATGTGTTTGGGATGCCCAAGTCATGGTTCTGGTGCCTGGACATATCCGGTGAAGCCTTGTAGTACTCTTCACCTACATGTACACAAATTTTCATTGAGTGTGCCATGCTACACAATATGATCCTGCAGAACCAGCTGCAGCAGGAACAGCACGGGGCAGGGCCACACAGCCCCCCCCCCACCATTGCCAAGGCCAGCACAGGCACAGAGTGACTCGGACGAGAAACAACCTGAGCCTGCCCATATAGGCAGAAGGAGAAATGCCCAGTATGCCCAGGCTTTGGCAAAGAGGCAATGCCTAGCACATACATTGACATGGCAGGAACCCAGGGAATGACACCTCTCTCTGACTCGTACATACAAAAAAAGGGACGCCAAACATGACACTACCTGAGCTTTACCATGTATAGGCTGTGTACTATGTCTGTCTTACATAGTCATCCTTCCAGCACCATCCTCAACACTGGCACAGCCACAAGTAACTCACTCTTCCTAGCAATTGCTGAATGAAGTAGTATGTTCTGCTATTTGTAGCTATGGTATGGATGTGAGCATGCAAGGTAATTGGGTGGCTGAATGGGATGACAGCAGACAGTGGACACCTATATGGACAGCATGGAATCCATAACAAATACTGGTGTCAACAAAGTAGGCAGTACTAAACAAGGTGACAAATCTTACTGTGGTAAATGTGGTGGCCCAAATGTGTGTCCATAGGACACACATGCATGTCAGTGAGGTTCACATACCCAACAACAGCCTCAGCCAGCAGGACAGGAGTAGATGACCATAAAGAAAGGCTGTGTTAAGGCCTCCAATTAATGGCAATGGATAATATCCCCCCCCCCCAGACCTGCACAGACAGATTACAACAGGTCAGGCAGTTGTATGTTAGTTCTGCGGGGTATGAAGTCTGAAACTGAAATGCAGGTGAATAAAACCTAAGATCTGTACTCTACTGATATGCCTCTAGTCTGCATGATAGGTCAGAATACAAAACCTGAAATACCAGTATAGTCATAGCAAATGTTTGTAGTTGTCAGGTGTGCCCCACCCCACAATCCTATGTAGAAATGCAGTAACATGTACTAGTGGGGTTAATAGTGGAGCACAGATTACCTGAGCTGGCCCAATTTACAGGATAGATTGCTGCATGTGTAAAATATGCAGGACTTTGTGTGTTAGGTTATTGTGTGTTGTACATTGTGTGGAAGTGATCAGCATGTAGGCATGAAGGGTTGTGTCCCAGTGGCCTATGGCCACTACTTTCGATGACAGGGCCAGGTTCTGACAACTGGAGTGCCAACCACACTGCATCCCAGGAAGACCCAATTTATACTCATTGTTCAGATGTCAATATCTGTCACTATCTGAAAGATGGACATGCCATGAATGTGGGCCCAAACATACACACAGTACACAGGTGGAAGTACACTAGACAGAGTACATAAAATTTAACTGTCAACTGCACACACCTTTGGAATTGTACATACAGGTTAGCAGCACATTAGTTGTCTGTGTAGTATGGAATACTGATGTATTCTGGCCAATCACTAGCAGACCAGAAAAGGCACAGTTATGAAGTAATGAGAGAATGCCTATGTTCCTGCACAAGGCAGCATAAGGTGAATGTCCCAGGTATATCTGTGAGTTAGCTGCAAAAAGCCTCCATATCACACATGCACTCAGCTCACCCCACCATCATCCACAGGTTTATCACAGGTCATATTCCTGCTGCTGGGAATGAGTACAAGACGATCCCCACTTCTGTATGGGAATACCCACAGAATGCAGCATGCTGAAGAGGTGGCCTATGCAGGTTTGTCACTAGCTGTAAGCAGCACCCTGCCAGCATCCAGACCAATGGATTAATATGGACAGGAACTATTGCCATTAACACCTCACACACTTACCCTGTTACTCGAGGGGAATCCAGTGGCTCGCAGTCTGGGACTGTAGGAGTGACAGAATGCACTGGCCTGCTACAGATGGCCTGCATCACTACCAAATGCCCTACAATCCTCTGTCAAAAGCCTGTGCCTCACCCATACTGCCAATGTATGTTATCTCATGGGGTCCCAACACACACACATGCACACACACACACACACACACACACACACACACACACACACACACACACACACACACACACACACACACACACACACACACACAAACTTACAGGTGAGGTGGCACAAATATATTACACAGATCTCTCATTACCCAACTGTCAACATGCATGACATATGGCACTCAACAGCATGCATTGCAGCTGTACTCAATCTCTTTTACCAACATTATACATCTCTGTGATGCATGAGTTGTGTTAGTAGGTGATGCCCCTTCCCCTGGAACACACTGCACCTATGTACACAGTATTGCTGTGCACCTGTTCAGCACCCTGGCATGTACTGTGCACCATACCTCACAAGTGTACATACCATTGCTGAATGTGTATATGTGTGGCAGTTATGTTTGCTCTGTTGCTCACAGCCCCTATATGTTTGTCTGACACATACCTGGGTTGATATGAGGACAGATGTTAATTGTGAATGCCTGACATCCGATTTGCAGATCTCATCATCAGCAGTGCATGTATGAGCAATACAATCCAATTATACTGACAACCTTCAAAGCTTACTGTTGCTATGAGGAGTGTACACACCCTTATTGACATGCCACCCTCTTCCCTGATATGCCATAGGGCCACAATACTGCATATGTTAATATTACACACACCTGATATGTGACATATGACCTGTGCAATCAAATGCAGTATCAAACAAATGTGTTAACTGTGCACATGTTGATTGGAATGCATACAATATGTGGGTTGCATAAGAGTGCACACCCTTAACATGATGGTTTGTTGCTGTTAACTGTTGCGAACTACAGCAGTCACTATTCCTGGAAGGTGTATACTAGCATGGCCCATCTTCACTTACCATTATTTGGTCACTCCACCCTACAAATGTCCTCCAACTCTGCTAGATTGGAGGTCACACTGTGCCTTCACTATTGCTGTGGAGTCAGGGTTATGTCTGGCACAATGCATGACCTTGATTGTGTTCATATACAGCCATTCTTAGCGAGCTTTGGATGCATGCTTCAGTTCACTGTTGTTTTTCAGGATGACACCCCTCCCCATCCTCAGCCTTTTTGCAGATGGTTGACAACTATGGGCCACACATGAGTGTCATTCTGCAGTGTCCCAAATTCAGAACGCACTGTCTACCTGTCTAGTTCCTGCTAATGAACAGCAAACCTAAAGGTTTACACTAGCACCAGCAAGGTACAGATGGGGATGGTGGGCCTGAGGTAGAGTGACATGTTGCTTGTGCAGCACATGTATCTTTATTAATGCTATCTGTAGGTTTCAGCCTTGGTCTCGGTACACCATTACACATTGCAACATATGCCTTTGGGAGACTTGATGTTATGCATATGCTACCTGTAGAGAGTCCTGGATGATGTCTCCTGTGGAAGAACTCTTCCATCTGATTACCGTAACCCATAGGCCACACTTATGCAGAGTCCAGGTAATTGTCAACACAGGTATTGCACAGGCAGTACTTGCTAGACATTCCTGCAAGTCCCTCAGTGTTGCTGCATGTGTCTGGACAGCCTCCGTGACCAGTTTGCAACATGTGTTGTCATCTGTCTTAGATGGGCATCTGTTTATTTTCTACATTAATGGCGTCCCATACTTCATCTTCACGTACATGCTTGTCTACACTGTTTGCCATGGTATATGCAATGGCGAGCTAAGGCTACGTCTCCCACTTCTGAGTGCTACTTTTGGATATGGGATCAATTCCATGATTTGTAAGATGTGTGCAAGCCACAGCTGCCTCTGTTGCAGGTGAGTGGGCAAATGTCATGGACATACTTCTAGGACAGCAGACCATTACTTGGTGTGACATTGAGGACCCGTACTTGATGGAAGGTGCATACTCAAGGCGAGTGAATGCTGCAGTACCTCAAAAGTTGCTTCCACAATATGTTATTTGGAGTGTGTGCACACATATGCTTCCATTGTTTGTTAAGGTATGTATTCCCCATATTTATTGATCTAACATAGGGTATTCCATCTTACACATTCATTGCTCATGTTAGGATCACATTACAGGTTGTAAAAGTTGTGAAATGTGGTATTGTGATATGCTGTTGTATAGATCTGTAACAGTTGTCATTCTAATACTAGTATATACACTGTTGTAGCCACTGTATAAGGGTAATTTTTCAGATGTGTCCCTACTGTAGGCCATTTGTCCCACCATTATGTTTATCTCTGTCCACACATCTTGCACTGACAGACTGTTAGTTATACTGCAGGACTCTTACATACCCTTCAGATATGCCACCATGGTGACCACTATGATGCAGTGCAGTTAACAGCAACAATAAGTGAACATGTACAGCATGCATTATGGGTAGGTGTGTTAAATGTGTGCATGGCAAATGCCATGGCCATAACATGGCCGGTGCATTGGCAAACCTGAACAAAAGACCTCCATACTCACCAGCTACGGGCTGCTGCCCCATAGGTATATCAGAGAGACCTACATAGTTGTGTGAGAGATGTGATGTCAGTAGCCACACCTGTGGCATTGGTACAGGGTGAGAGCAACATTTCAGTACAACAGCACAAACCCACAGTACTACAGATTGTGCACATCTGTTCATTACTACACTGCAGTGACAGACTATGTTATCTGATATATGCATGAAGATACTTTACAGATGAAGATGGATAAGCAACAGTAGTCTACTAATGTGCCCTGGGGCTGTACCTGTACAATCCTTGTCTATTTTGTAGGTAGCACCCACAATGCTATCTTCAGGTGCTTGACTTGGCTGGAGGGCAGGTGACACAAGGCTGGCGAGGAGCTCCTCAACATGTGTCAGTGGGGGCTGGATGGCATGACCCCCACCTATGGCTAGCTGGTCCCTCCTAACTGCAGCAGCATGCTGACGGGTGTGGTGGATGAGGTCAGTGTAGCGATGTCACACCTGAGCATAACTGCGGTTATACAGGCCGACATCATTTACCCTGTGGGTGAGCTCATTCCACAGGGCAGTCCTCTCCTCCAGATCATGGGCTGTATGCCCAAATAGGGTTCCATGGCGATGCACCATGAAGTTGATGAGGATGCTATTCTCCTATGGAGTGAACACAGGCAGTGGCTCTCTTGACATGGTACGTGCAAGACATAAACAGGAAAAAAGCTCGGAGGACTTCATACTGCAAGGATATAATAGTTGTTAATTGACATATCCCCCCCACCATATCTGCAAAAATAATCTGAACACACACATCAGTGGGTATGTTTACACCAAACCTACTGCTGGGACATATATCCTATTGTGCAACAAATATTGAAATATGTTTCTATTCATGTTTCATGTTAAAACACTATCATTGGTGGCCTGTTGCTAACAATGTAACCTGCATGCCATTGTAATGGCCACTGCGGTTCCATATATGCATGTGTTCTGTTTGCTA
>NC_056731.1:1244655348-1244805348 GCF_019279795.1 Protopterus annectens | reverse complement strand
GGGATCGATCTGGTTTGGATAGGTTGCAGCATGGCTTTTGTAGATAATGCTCATGATCAGGTGATGGCCTCTGCACCAGTTGGTGGTTCCCACTTGCTAACTGCATGCAGCCAGCTTTGTAGTACTTCCAATAGCCAATGTCATAGCAACCCACTACTATAAATTAATACATCATGTGGGAGTTATCCCTTTACCTTTCTTATATGGAAGGCATCCTTCCCGTGTGTGGGCAGCAGTATTACAGACAGCAGGTAGCAATACCTCTTACAACAGGACTTGCGGACACAATCCAAATACATGTTTGTATAAGGTACCAGACCTACAGACAGTGTGAGTATTGCTGTTATTTGCATTTAATACTGTTGTTTTTACAGGGTTTGTGTGTACATGCTAGTTGTGCATGGAATGCAGTCTGTCTACATAGCTATCAACTGTGGGCCTATCCACATGATAGCTAGAGGATTGGCTGTTATGTTTTGTCTGTTCACCACACAGGTCTTGTGTCTGACATATCAGTGGCATTATCTCCGTTGATTGCTATCGGTATATGGCAACATCCATTTGTGTTTTTGACTTCATATTCCTAAGTAAGGGTGTGTTGCAACCAATCCTGTAAAACCAGCAACTTTCACAGTGTATAACAGCAATATTGCAAATATGGCCCTGTGTTCCAGCCTCTGTCCTCCACATATATACCAGGCTTTGTCCAGATGTCATGCAGTAAGTGGTTGTTAGGTAATGGCCTATCATTATTTAGTGCTGGTATTCCTGCTATCATTCCAGTGAAGTTGTGGACTTCCATGCAAATTGTGGGGTAGGGTCTATATATATATATATATATATATATATATATATATATATATATATATATATATATATAAGTGCAACAGCTGGACAAAATGTGTGTGACATTGTACAGTCTGGAGGTCAGTGTATGGAAAACACTGTTATCTGCCCTTGTAAGACATTTTATGGGGGAGGGGTATTAAATGCTTTTAACCTAGGCTGTTACAACATGTGAGGGATATCAGTGTTAAGAAACATTGACGTATATGGCTGTACATTTTCAAACATTTCACCATGGGAACAGTGGTGAGCTACAGCTTGCTGTCTTACACACAGTTCTGTTTGTCAGTATGATACTGACATTTTAAGTTAAGCATTGCTATGTAACTGATGCATTTACATTGTGACAACTAATACTTTTCCCTCTAGGGGTTGAGTACAGAGTGTAATTGGAGGCTGCTGAACTACATCTGTAATTAAGTGTTGATTGGTTCTTATCTTCAAGGCAAGTATTTTTTTACTGTTGTACTACTTGAAGTCCTTAGCCTGGACAGCAAAGTATGTTATGTTTTTCACATTACTGTATCAAATACTTTGTTTGAGAGTTGCATTAATCAGTTATGTATTCCAAACACCTAACTGCTATAAGAAATGGCATAAACAATTGAAATAGTGCACAAACATTTCTGTGTATGCAAACTTGTGTGTGGTGTCATGTCCTTTGCATTGTGTGTGGGTATATGTTATATGCAATAATTCTCATTTGCAGGAAAGAATCCAACACTGGCCATTTTAAAATTTATTTATTTTATTCAGCATTTGTTAACGGGGAAAGTCCGACTTGGAACAAAGCCAATTTTCAGCTGGAGGCCCAGGGGGAAATGTTCCAGATGCATGTCTTTGTAATGTGGAAGGAAACCAGAGTACCCAGAGGAAACCCACATGAATGCAGGGAGGACATGCAGACTCCACATAGAAGGCACCCCAGCTAAGAATTGAAGTGGAGAACCTCTTGCTCTGAGGCGACAATGCTACTGCTGCACCACTGTGCCATCCATAATATAATAATAAAAGGTGGCAAATGTAGGAATAATGGCTGTGTGATATGCTGTGCACCCTCTATATATACTCTTCTTAAACATACTCTTCTTATACATATCTATAAGTAGTAATATCTTTATATGTGTATATGTGTATATACATGGTATATAGCTCTATATATATATATATATATATATATATATATATATATATATATATATATATATATGCATATATATATATATATATATATATATATATATATATATATATATGTGTGTGTGTGTGTGTGTGTGTGTGTATGTCTATATGTGTGTGTGTATATATGTATCATTGGAATGTTTAGTGCTTCCACATTGTACATTCCCTATGGTAGACTGACTGTTCTGCATGATATGTTACAGATATCATCCTAACATCTTACAGCTGAGGTGGCTTACTGTTAACTTGTTGTAGGTGTATTATGCAGGGTCCGAGGTTCAAGCCTTGCAAGTGCTGGTTATTGTATTGCAAGGCATATATGTTCAGTTGTGGAAACAGGGGAAATGGCAATAATTACAAGAGATCCCTAATTTGGGCCCCTTCACCCCCACTAACACTGTGTTTGGTCAGATGTTTTTCAGTGAGAGGTTCAGAGTGTGGATCCAATGTGCAAATGCAATACACATTTATATATATGTATATGTGTATATATATATATATATATATATATATATATATATATATATATATAGATATATATATATATATATATATATATATATATATATATATATATATATATATATATATATATATATATATATATATATAAACCAACACACCTCGTGGAACCAGACCTGATACCAAAAGAAGAGTTCAAAGTAAAATTCTTCTGTTTATTCACAGCCACAAAATAAGTCAAGTGCTTTCGTCCGCCACACTACAGGACTTTATCAAAACAGTTAACATCCATCCAAGGATAAAAGCACTTTGTGACTGGATGTTAACTGTTTTGATAAAGTCCTGTAGTGTGGCGGATGAAAGCGCTTGACTTATTTTGTGGCTGTGAATAAACGGAAAAAATTTACTTTGGACTCTTCTTCTGGTATCAGGTCTGGTTCCATGAGATGTGTTGGTTTATACAGTTTTTGTTTGACCTCGGAGAATGCTGTTTTCCTTATAAATATATATATATATATATATATATATATATATATATATATATATAGACATATATATATATATATATATATATATATATATATATATATATATACACACACACATAGGGTCTACATATATAAATACATTTTCCCTACTGTTAAATGACTGTGCAGCATGAAATGTTTGAGAAAACATCACATTTCCCTATAACTGAAATGACTTAGTGGTGAATCACTCTGACTATGGTGTGCAGGGTCCTGGGTTTAAGACTTTCAAGGGCTTGTTATTTTGTTGCTCGGCAGAACAGGGGCTGTTGGACACAGATTGACTAAGGCAGTTATAAGTGGGTTTGCATGATGGTAAGCAATGCTAATTTCTGGTTAAATATGCTTACCGACACTTAGCCTTAAAAGTGCTTAGTATGTGTAGGCATTGCTTAGCTTCACGCAAACAGGCTTAATCACACTTACTACTGCTTAAATGTGCTTACTCACTCTTACCCCGTGCTAATTTCTTTAAAAGAAAAGAAAAGGGGTGGTAGGAAATTGGTGAAAAAGGGGGCACGCAGAGGGAAAGACAATAGGGAGAGTAGCTAGGGATGTGCAGGATGGATGTAGGGAAGGTCCATAGCTGTCCATTTCTTCTACAGCAACAGCTGTGCATATATACTGAATTTGGAGGTATATTTGGACACTCAAAACCCTGGGAGATGGGTGAGCCAACTATAATGTGTTTTGATGCCAATTAGGCCAGATTACACATGTCCAGTGGAAAACGTGTGTGAAATGGACAGCTATGTATGGGGCAAATTTTTTTTTTGGAACAGACTGCCCTTTTTTTTTAAGGTGAGAGTGGGATGTTGGGGAAGGATAGTAGGTAAATTTAGGGAGGTAGGCTGGGTAGGAAGACAGATAAGACAGACAAGACAGCATACAGGGGTGGTATAAGACACATGTGGAGGTAAATACCTTGGACGGGGAGGGTTGTTTGGAAATCAGAAGGCCATGAATCCCCAAATAGAAACAGTTGGACTGTGTTCCCCACCCATGGGCAGTCACCACTGCACCTTCATGGCCGGAAAGGTGGCTGTGCTGGGGGCTGATTAGGAGGGGCAGGCTGACCCTCTAATTGAACCATGCAGCCCTCAAGCTGACATAGTAGATCTCCAAACTCCTTTTGGAGCTCACTATACACCATTCCCCAGACATGGCTTCGGATGACGGTATCCTGAACTTGCCCACTCCCAGGGCGGATGAGCCCCATCCACTGAGGTGGTTCCACATGAAGGTGGTGCAGGACCAGTGGATGAAGAGGTCCTGGGCTGGGTCCCAGATGTGCAGCGGCCCAGTGCCATGGTCAGATGAGGTGGGAGAGGTGAGTCCTCTGGGACCGGCCTTCCCAAACGTGTTATGGGGTTGCAGTTTTACAACATATGTGGGTTAGTAATAGTCAACACAATCCAGGATTAGTTATAACAGCATGCATAGATATTCCCATTAACCCAAACAACAGATTTGGAACAGTTAACAGAACACATGCATATAAGGAACTGCAGTGGCCATTACAATGCCATGCAGGTTACATTGATAGCAACAGGCCACCGGTGATAGTATTTCAACATGGAACATTAATAGAAGCACATTTCAATATTTGTTGAACAATAGGACATATGTAAAACATACCCATTGATTTGTGTGCTTAGATTACTGCTGCAGATATGGTGGGGGGGGAGAGAGAGTTGTCAATTAACAACCTGAATATTCCTGCAATACTCCCAACTTTATTGATAATTGCTCTAATCATTATTCTACAGGTATTATTACAATACCCTATGGCCTTGGTTTGGGCAGTGGTATGTTTGTACACAGTGTATAATTCAACCATCTCATAGCTACTTTCTACTTCTTTTACCTGAAAGACCTGTGGGGGGAATGTTTGTTAACATTACCTGACTGTTTCTACACATATTCACAAAATCCTAGTTAAAATTATGCATACAGCTTACTACCACTCCCGGGATTCAAACCATGGCTGTGTCTGCTAAAAGTACAACCCTTTGTCTTTCATCAGGGTGAGCTATTAAGAAACTGCTGTTTTGTCTTTTAGTGTTTTCTATCTAAGTCTCTCTTTGTTGTACAATCTGACCTTGTAATTACAACTTTCCTATACAGACATTCCTAGACATTTTTTTTATGTAGCACAGTGTGAGAAACACTGGTTAACACAATATTACTACTCAGATATCAGATCTTGGTGAATGCAATATGTCAAGCCATACAATACCAGAGTAACACAACTAGTCCAGGATTTAGAACTTTGTTGCCAGGCAGTTACAGTTCTGTTACCTGGAAGACCTGTGGGGGAATGTTTGTTAACACTCCCTAACTGTTTCTACACATATTCATAAAATCCTAGTTAAAATTATGCATGCAGCTTTCTACCACTCCTGGGATTCAAACCATGGCTGTGTCTAGTAAAAATATAACAATTTGTGTTTTATCAGAGTGAGCTATTGAAAAACTCCTGTGTTTTTCTTCAGTGTTTTCTGTGTAAGTCTCTTGGTTGTACAATCTGACCTTGTAATTACAACATTCTTATACAGACATTGCTAGACATATGTTTTATGTAGCACAGTGTGGGAAACAGTGGTTAACACAACATTACTATTCAGATATCAGATCTTGGTGAATGCAACATGTCATGCCATACAATACCAGAGTAAACACAACCAGTCCAGGATTTAGAACTTTATTGCCAGGCAGTTACAGTTTTATTTAAATATAACCTATATGGGACTATTACTGCCATATTGTCTGGTTTATTCAGTACAAACCATACACATTTTTTATACTGCCAGGTGACATTCTACTCCTTTATATTTATTTGGTATGACTATTACAAGCAGGATTGTTGTTCACCAGCCTCACGACACAGCCATTGCAACCTAATGACATGGGCTTCCTGATTTGCAGCCCGCTCAGCTGGAGCTGTAATGAAAATAAAGAAACATTTAGGCATACCTATCCATCACATACACAGGCTGGACTTTGGTAAGCAGTTATTGCTATGAATACTTACACATTGCTGGGACATAACCCCTCTGTCTTGCTTCTTGGACCCACTGTTCCAAAAGCTCCCTCTTCCTCTGTTTCAAGTCGTCATAGTGGTGCCGGACCTGCTCACCAGTCCGAGGAGGACCAGTGGCACTGGTGAGATCATGGGTGAGAATTTCCCAGGCTTTCACTTTGTATTAGGAGCCCTGATACTGGTCCTGCAACAGTCTCACATCATATTTTTTACCAGGAGTCCTACCATGACCTTGGACTCCTGTATGCCCCAGCACTGCACCTGAAAGTGCATACCCCCTCCAACACCTGCTATACTGCCTACAGTGGAGAGCTACAACCAGTTATGAGCTATAGTCCCACCTGCAGAGTTGAAATATGGCCAATTTCCAACCCTTTGCCATGATTAGACGGTTTTGAAAATGCTGAGATAAGCTAAGCTATGGGCAAACCTGCTTAGCTATGGTTGGCAGTGCTTAAAGGGGCAGGTTCAGCATTGCTTACCAATGGGCAAATCCACTTAGCTGGGCTACTCATTGCTTAGTATTCATATGTACACAATGCTTTCACCCGGTCAGCATAGCTGCGCAATGCTTAGCATCGCTTATGTTTTATTTTATTGGACTACCACCTGTACGGGATTGATTCATCCTTCATTACGTAATATAAATTTATTTACCTTCCCTGACATCCCCCAACGTGCTGTAATTAAATTTATTCTTGTGTGACTAGACTGTATGGGGCACTTGTGTTTATATGGGGGGGTTTCACTACTTTATTACACTGACACCTCACATCTGGGCCTACTACAGTACTCTGGTTGAGAAATGTAAGTTACTTCCTACATAAATATACAAATAAATAAAAATTGCAATGTAAATGGTTTTGGGGTGGCTCGAACCATGAATGAGTACATGCAAGGCATACATTCTAACCACTACATAATTGCATTTATGTCTATATTGGATGTCTATTGCTATTTAACTTATCGTGCCATTTCAGCTGGGCTAAGCATAGCTAAGCAGTGGGCACACCGGCGCAGCTACACTTAAACTTTATTGCATATGTGAAAAAAAAATTGTTGTGTTTTTTACTTCGTACCCTTCAGAATATCCATGCTAATGCTAAACCTGTTATTCTATCAAATTTCTTGGTTTGTAGGGACATTTGTCCCTTATGGCTTTGTCCAAATTTCTTACTCTGATGGGTTGGGAGGTGTGCGTTATGTACTTCATACCCAGCCAAAATTTTATGCTAATGCTAAACCTGTTATTCTATCAACTTTCTGGCTTTGTAGGGACGATTGTCTCTTATGGTCTTGTCCACATTTTTAATTCATACCCTGCCAAAAATTCATGCTTATGCTAAACCTGTTAATCTATCAACTTTCTGGATATGTAGGGAGGATTGCCCCTTATGGCTTTGTCCAAATTTCTTCCCCTGACAAGTTGGGCATGTTACAAGCATTCTCGCTCTATTTAAATTGCCGTCCGGCAATTCTGGCGTGCAAGGGGCGTGTTTATTGTGAGAGCACTGCTCTAAGACACACCCCCTGAACCCGTACACAGAACCGTGTCTGTTTTACAGCACAGCAGCACGCCTTCATGAATATGCATGTGCCGCTGACGTGCTGCATGGGAATGGTTCCTTCTGTGCAGGAATAAGCTATTCCTGCACGGAAGTTTACTGAATCCGGGGCTCATTCTTTTCAGTATCATATAGGCTACTAATAGGTAACCTCTGCCTTAAGTATAAATCCTCAACAGACCCTATCCTGTTAGACCTATTCTTTCATTTATTCATTCTATTCATTCCTCTTTATTTACTGAGAAGTTCTGACTGGGGTTTATCCCATTTTCAGTGGAGGCCCAGGAAAAAAAGGTCACATATTAGGCAAGTTCATTTAAGAAGTTAAGACAAAAAAAAATTTTGTAAATTACGTTGAGTTTACATGAAAACAGAATTATATGAATACATCTAGAACACATTATATAATACACAGTAGCCCATGAATCTAAGGAAATACATTTTTTTTATAAGGTAGTTGGTTAAAGAGAAATTATACAGATATACAGTGGATATATCATGTAATGTGTTTTTTCAGTTGGAAGTACAGAAAAGGGCAGCAAAGGCAGCAAGGGAGTGAGCAGGAGATAGAACTGTCACTCCTCCTTCTCTAACACATAAGACAAAAAGGCGGGTGTTTTGTTTAAATGCTTTTATATATAGAAACACATCAGGATGGACAGCAGCATCATACAGTATGAACGAACTAGTTAACAGACAGACCTTACATACATGCATGCTTACATCTCAACAGCTTACTACAAAATGTCAGTTAGACTTGCAAGTGCTCAATATTTAGGGTCTATATTATTACAATGAAAGATGAAGTATGTGAATGCGTTTTGAGCGACACATACTCATCAAATTGCATTTAAGCGATTAGATGAATATGTCATTGGGCAAGGAGATGGTTGGCCACTTTGCGGAGTTGCCCTTTCCTTCTGTATAGTTCAGTCTTGGAGTTGGTATATTTATTAGGGGGGTGTGGGGGCAGAGCCCCCCACATTGGGGGGCATGGGTGGCGAAGCCCCCCACCTATTTATGATGTTAAAGTATTTGATTTTTAGCGAACAGTTGCATATGTTTTTTCCTACGGAAAATTTCGCTTACATGGCTGTTCACTCTTTTGAATTTTCATGCATTATGTGTCAACCTTTCTGTAGTCGCACATATGCACTTTCAGTCATATAATATAGACCCCCAGTATTTATGCACTTGTGCAAGCCATTGGATAGCGTCTTAAAGGTACATACACAAATATTGATCTACATCTTCCCTCTAAAAAAGATTGCCTTTTGAAAAAACAATATTGAGTTAGGCATGCATTGCTATTTACATCAGCAACAAAACACAATATTCACGTCCAAGTTGCTTTGTATCTGTCACAGGGTTTAGATATGAGACCATATCTCGTAACATAACAGTGTAGACCAAATTTAGCAACAGGGACAGTCTACGGTGCACACATCATATCAGGAACTTCTGGATTTGTCACAGGAATGGGAATGTCCGCTGGAACTTCCTTTGGAATTGGAACATCGAGCAACTCACTCTGAGATAAAGAATCTTTCTCATGGGCTATAAGCTATGGTATAGGTTCAGACACCAGTCTCAAATGCTTCTGATGCCACAATGTATGAGCTCGGCTCTGGACCAATATTCTTCATGACCCCAATCCAATCATAACCTTTGGACGTCTGCATCCTTACCACTTCCCCTTCTCATAATGGATTCAATTGTCTGCTGGTTTTATCGTAGTAGGACTTCTGGGTTAAGTGTTTATTTAATAGATTGGCTTTTAGTGACCTGTTGTTCTTGACACATGGAACCAACAATTGACTACTGATTGGTAATGTGGTTCTGGTTTGTGTCAACAGAAGTCTCTGAGCAGGTGAACCAAGATGTTTATCATGTGTAATATTTCTGAGATTCAAGAGATTCAGCAAAACATCACTATTATCTCCTTTTGACTTCTCTAGTATCTGTTTTGCACGTTGAACTGCACGTTCTGCCAAACCATTTGACTACGGATACTCTGGACTGCTTGCAACTTGAGTAAAGTTCCAAGCTTCAGCAAATCTTTTGAACTGTTGGCTTGTAAACTGCATGCCATTGTCAGAAATAACTTTGTGTGGACTACCATGGACTGCAAAATGACACTTCATCTTAGTAATAACAGTACTGGATACTAGGTTAGGAAGCTGGCCAATCTCGAACCAATTAGAGTAAGAGTCTACTAATACCAAATAATGTTTATCATTCCACTCATATCAGTGGCTACTGTCAACCAAGGTAGTTCTGGAATCGGGTTAAGCTGAAGTGGTTCCTTCTGTTGATGTGGCTTTGTACTATTACACACTGAACAAGATGAAATTGTTCTTTTTTAATGTCTTGGGACATTGAAGGCCAAAATACTAGTTCTTTTGCCCTTCTTTTGGTAGAATCAATTCCTGAGTGACCACAATCCAAGATAGTAATGTACGTTGGTTGCAAGGACTTTGGAACAATTACTTTTGGATCTTTGATAATGATACCTTTGTCAGACAGAATCTCATCTCTGTATGGATAATAAGGTTGCACTTCTTGAGGTAAACTAGATTGCTTTGATGGCCATCCTTGTTTGATAAAGTGGTTGAGCCTTTGTAAAACTGTATCTGTGGCTGTGTGATCTCTCAACTCATCAAGAAGTATGTAAGAAAAAGTTCTCACTTCCATGACTTCAAAATAAAGGTTCTCATTCTCATGCTGTCCTGTGGTGTTTCTGGGTGATCTGGATAATGTAGCAGCAAGATAAAGAAGTTTGGCTTTCTTGTAGATAAGACTGAAATTATACTTTTGCAATCTCAGCATCCTACATTGCAGTCTGGCTGGAGATGAATGCATAGGCTTTCTCAAAATAGTGACTAAATGTTGGTGGTCTATTTCGATCTGGATAGGTCTACCATAAACATAAACATAATCATGGAACCTCGAAGATGCACACACAATTGCCAAAAGCTCTTTCTCAATCTGGGCATTCTGCATCTCAGTTTGGCCAACAGTTCTTGATGCATAGGCAACAGGTTGATCCTCTTGTAGAATGACTGCACCAAGACCAGATTTCAAAGCATCACAGTAAAGTATAACTGGCTTGTGAACATCATAGTATCTGAGAGTTGGTGGGCTAACAGTTCTGTTTCAGGACATCGAATGCTCTCTGGTGTTACTCTAACCAAGACCAGGCTACGTCTTTACATGTCAGCTTTGTGAGTGGTGCTGGTAGTTGACTTAAGTCTGGAATGAACTTGCCAAGGTAGTTGGCCATGCCAAGAAAATGTTGCATAGCTTGAACATTGTCAGGTGCTGGCATCTTGGGAATGGCTGTTTTCTTTGAAGGGTCTGGTCCTAAGCTTGTACTTGTAAATAAATGACCAACATAAGTAACTTATTGTAGCATGAACTTGCATTTGTGTGGATTGAGCTTAAGATTCACTTGATGTGCACTTTCCAGAACTTTTCTGAGGTTTCTGTTATGTTCTGCTTCATCACGACCTCCTACTAGTGTGTTGTCTAATATAACAGCACAAGGACACCCAGAAAAAATTTGCTCCATTGCTCGTTGAAAGACTTTACTTGCAGAACTTATCCCAAATGGCATTCTCAAAACTCTGTACCTGCCAAATGGAGTACTGAACGAAGGGAGCAATGATGATTTTTCATCAAGCTGAATTGGCCAAAATGAACTCTTTGTATCTTTGACAGAAAAAATAGTAGCATTTGGCATGAAGGTTGTGACTTCTTCGACTGTGTGCATTGGATGATGAGGTCTTTTTAATGCTTTGTTCAAATCTCGTGGATCAATACATATTCTATTGTCATCTGAGTTTTTCTTGTGAGCTACAACCATGGAAGATACCCATTCAACTGGAGTCATAACTGGACAAATCATACCTTGTCACACCATTTTATCTAACTCGGCTTTAACTGTGTCCTGCATGGCTATTGGAACTTTTCATGCTGGTCTGATAACTGGACTGACCTTTCTAACTTCATGGAGTACAAAACTGGAAGCTGCCTAGTTTGTCTTCAAAAAGATCACCATAGGTAGAAAAAAATGTCCTGGGCAAAATTAAAGTAGTAGTCTTTATGCTAACATGATGGACTTCCTTATTAAATGAAAGCAGTCCCATTTTCAAACTGTCTCTGAGCCCTAACAATAACTGAATGTGCCTCTTGATCACATAGAATAACAAGTCGTAGCTTCTTCCAGCAGAGTAACATGAAATCACTACTGAGCCTTTGGCTTGAATTTCTTCACCTCCATAAGCAACAAGCTTTGCATGGGTCTATATTATAACATCGAAGTCTTACAACTTCGAATGTTATAATATCAAACCCAGTAGAGCAAACGCTGGAAATAGCAAAGCTGCAGAACACCGAATACTGTCCTAGGGAAAGTATTCGGTGGGCCATTTCTGCAGCTTCGCTATTTCCTTGACTGTGGAGTGAAGGTTATGGACCGGGTTTACGTAAGTGTGCGAATGAAGGTGAGTGTGCGATTGGGCGTGGGTTAGGTGAGTTAGGGTTAGGGTGAGGGTCAGGTAAGTGTGCGATTGTGTGGACATGAGGGTTATGGTGGGGTAGGTGAGTTAGGGTTAGGGAGCTGGTAAGGTTAGTGTGCGATAGTGACAGACTTTAGGGTTAGGGTTGGGTTAAGGTAAGTGGATAGCTAGTGGTGTATGTATGGTCAGGTGTAGGGTTTTGTGAAGTGTGTGTGTGGATTATTTATTTTGGTGTGCTTGTGTTGTGTGTATGATTGTCGGAACACCAAATTTTTTCCCTGGGAAAAAATTGGCTGTTCCGACGGTTCGGTTTTCTGGTGTTTTGCTCTACTGGGTTCGATATTATAGCATTCAAAGTTGTAAGACTTCAATGTTATAATATAGGCTCGCTTTGCACACCATGCCAAATCAAGCCTTTCACCATGACACACTCCGCTGGCATAACATTGCACTTGGAACCTGTATCATCTTTGAGCTCTGTGGGTTTGCCATTTAACCAAACAGTACAAAATACTTCATTCTTTGCCCTTAAATCTACTGCAATGACTGTTTCATAAAGCACTGACACACCATCAACATAATGAGTAGCCTGCAACCCCACATCATGGCTTTCTAATTGATTGACTCATTTCTTAAAATGTTGCTTTTTAATGAAAGAATGTGGGCCTTTTGATTTACAAAACCTTTTGAAATTATTCAATTTATTGCATTTTTGGCATTGCTGACCAAAAGCTAAACACTTTTCCCTTTTAGATTCATGGCTTCCACCACAGTTAGGGCAATTGGCAATGAAACTGGGTGGGGCCCCATGCTTTGAGTTTGCTGACTTACTCTTATGCTTCACTGATACTGGGTGAACTCTGGAATTTGCTAGAATGCTCTGATGTTTAATAGTGAGTGCTACAGATGCTACAGTTTCTACCATGTGCTTGGGCCTGTTTCTTTTAACCACCTGCTGCATACTATCAACATGAGCTTTGTCACTGTGCCTTCTAGAACTGTTCTCATTGTAAGCATATTTGTGTACTTTTCTGTGAGCTCATATATCTGACAAATCTCAATGGCCTTATTCAAAGTTAAATCACTGTCATGAAACAAAATCTTTTTCACAGCATCATCTTTTATGCTACACACGAGTCTGTCCTTTATCAACTCACCCCTTAAATCACCAAATCCGCACGTTTTAGTTTTATTTCTCAGGTCAGTTATATATGCTGCAAAAGTTTCACCAGGCTTTTGAGCCCTTGTGTAATATAAGTGCCTTAAGTGCCTTTCCATTGATACATTTGTCTAGGGGTTACACATTTCTCTAAATTTACATTTTAAGCACTCAGGGTCCTCCCTGGACTCAGCCTGTATAACGATATGGCAGTTTTCCTCCTCTCCAGTAGCGATAGCAGGTACATACACAAATGAACATTCCCATTCTATGGCTTCTGATCCAGCTAAATTATGTAGAATAAATGCTTTTGTGCGGTCATCTTTATCAGAAAATGCGGCCTGTATGAAAATGTCATACTTTTGCTCAAACTCTCCAGTTCTCAGCAATATTACTGTTAAACACAAGTGAACTGGCATTTCGAAATCCATGTGCCATGCCCTCAAAGTATACACAAAAACACTGAAAATATGGCCCTTGTAATTATGTACGAACAAACAGTTCTGAGAGCCTGTAACAACATTCAAATGCACAGTAAAGTCTGAAATACTGTACTTGCAAAATATGCTCTGTAATGGCTGTATTCTGTGAAATATACCCTGTAATGGCTGTACTTTTGTGAAATAGCTTTACTGCATAAACATGCAAACACCTTGTACACTTCTGATAACTCTGATATCTTTGCTTAATATGAGAAATGCATGCTTTTGCAAAAATGCAGTCATTTCCCCTTATTTTATTTGTTTTATGCAACTTGAACTATATTTCAAACATTTTCAATAGTAATTCCAATATTTTTATCACTATTGTACATATCTGCTTATGCAAATATCATTTAGAATGTTCTGTATGCCTCGTTTCATATTTTATGAAAAGAAATAGTGCTGAGCAAGTTTTAATGCCTGAAATTTATTTCTGACCTGTTTTGTGAAGTTTGTACATTTTAGGGATGATTCGCTCCTGTATATTCCTCCAGCCCCAAGCAAGTGCCTTAAGTTATTTTAGCCAAGCCGTCTTTAACTTCATGCCCCTTGGATATGCCATTTCTGATTCCATGTCCTTTAGACATGCCACTTCTGGCACCAAGTCACTCGTCCTTCTCTAACACATAAGATAAACAGGCAGGGTAGTTTGTTTAGATCCTTTAATACATAGAAACACATCAGGATAGATAACAGCATCATTAAATCTAAACAAACTGACTAACAGACAGACCTTCTAACAGACAGACCTTACATACATACATACTTACATCTCAACAGCTTACCACAAAATGGCAGTCAGACTTGCATGTGATCAGTATTAATATACTTGTGCAAGCCCTTGGATAGCTTCTTAAAGGTACATGCAAACATATTGATTTACAGAACTTAAGAGGGCAAGTAGTTATATAAAATATTAGGTAGAGAGCTTGTATAGTCCTATATTAAAAAATAGGGCTAATGGTAGTTACCTGGGAATGGAAGTTTTGTAGGAGAGAAAGTAGGTTTAGGGGGTAGTAGCAATCTGTAGAAAAATAGTGTAAATGATGATTGTGGGAGAATATACAGCAAAATTGCTTAGTGACAGAGACATAAAGTTACATATGCATGATTAGGGTACAGAAAGGTTTAGTAAAGGGAGTGTAACTCTGATGGCAGTGGTTAGGTTGAGAAGGGGCGGGGTTAGCTGGGGTAGTGCATGATCACAGCCAGTTATTTCTCAGGTGTATCTTGTGATATTTTGACGCCATGTAGTGTACCTAGCCTGTCTTATTTCAGGGGGATTTGGTTCCAGATTTTTGCTACTTTGAGTATAGTGAGTCTAATGTGCTGTTATTTGATTTTCTGATGGATAGAAAACTTTTGTTGTTGGATCTTAGGGCTCAATTAGTGGTATAGGGCTGCAGTATTCCTTTTAGAACTGGGCATTTTTCTGCAGTGTTTATTAGTTTATGGGCATAATAAGCTGATGGTAGTTAAGGTGGTTCTTAAATTCTTGTCAATTAAGGCATTTTAGTGCTGTGCAGTGGCGGTTTTTCCTGGGAATTATTTATTGCAAATTTTGCAGTTTTCTTATAGGTTGATTCTAGTTTATTTCTGATGATTAAGTTAAGAGTTGTAAAAATGGGTGAGGCGTAGTATAGGGATGGAAGTACGTATGTTTGTGCTATGATTTTGAGTTTTGAGGAATTCCCTAGTCCAGTAGAAGGAACATAATTTCCAGTTTGTTTTTTTGATAGCTAGCAGTATGTGCTTTTTGTATTTGAGATTATCATTGAACATTACTCCAAGGAGTTTTGCCTGTTTGAAATATTCTATTTTTGTTTTGTTGCCTGATAGGATATGAAAATGCTGCTTTTGGTTCGAGAAAATTTTAGGGGGTGAAAAGCATCATTTGTGTGTTTTTTTTTTTTTAGCAATTAAGAACAAGTCTGAGCTATCTAGTCAGGGTTATATGGCTAGAAAGGCTTTTTGGGTGTTTTCTTGTAGGGAGGTTAGTGTTTGGGGTGAGCAGATGAGAGTGGCATCATCTGCATATTGTACCAGGGTAGCTTGTTTAGTGGCAGACTGGGTTGTTTAGTAGGGGTCATAAAATTCATCTCTGAGGGACATTGATTGTGACTGTGAGGAAATCAGAATAGCTTTGCTGCCATTTCATGGATTGTTTCCTATTGGATAAGGAGCTGTGGAACCAGGTTATTGATGGACATTGAAGCACAGAGAGACTAGTTTCTCGAGGAGCTTTTGGTGTGAGACAGTATTGAGTGCTTTAGTCTAGGTCTAGGAAGACTATTGAGACTAGGTTACCATTGTTTTGGAGTTAATTAACCATGCTTGTAAAGTTTAAAAGGCCAGTAGTGGTACTAAGATCAGGCCAAAAGCCATGTTGAGTCAAGGAGAGTGGATTATGGTTGGTGAGGTATTTGAGTAGCTGGACATGGGTATATTTTTCTAATATCTTGGATAGAGGTCGAAGGATGGCTACTGGACGGTAGTTGGTTAGTTGTATAGAATTTCTGCCTTTATGTAGGGGTATGAAGTATGATATTTTCCAGATATTGGGGGCATTTGTTATTTATTTATTTATTTAATTAATTATTTGACATTTGTTTACCGGGAAAGTCTGACTGGGTCAGAAAGTGCCCATTTTTAGTGGAGGCCTAGGGAGAAAATCTCCACAATCACAATATTTCAAAAATCAAGTACAGATATTTTCAATCACAAAAGTATCATGTTACATTGCAAAAGAGCAAGTACAAATATTTTAACTCAGAAAGATCATGTTACACTGCAAAACATAAGGGTGAAAAATGTTGTAATTAGAAAAACATAGACGGTATATGTGATGACCGTGCCCTGGCCCAGCAATCAAGGAGCCTCAATCCTCACCACTAACACCAGGGAGGTTGTCTCCTAGAAGAGAGGAAAGGATAACTAATACACACAGTAAAGTACAATTTCACTTAAGTGCACACAGAGATCACAGTCAGTCTGGGGCTGGTTTCTCCCTTGCTCACCAGGTCCCCATTAAGACTCCCCACTGGCACAGCTATAGGGTCCAGGTCTCAGCCTAACTGGGCAAACTAAAACCTCCAGTACCCTCTCTGTCCAACCAGTGCTTTGTGTCCCTGCCAAGTAGCTGACACAACACACACACACTTTGAGATAAGTATTTATACAACTTCGCAGACACCCCTGGAAAAGGCTGACACAGATTCTCCAACTGTGCCCCTTTACCCAGACTATATGGTAGTAATTACTGCCACCACCCAGTTAATAATATCAGCTACTAAAAGGCCTTTAAAAGGGTGTCCAATTATTACTGTGAAATATTAATATCCAATGGTAGTATGACTAACAGTCAAGGCTTACTTTAGAGTGGCCTAGTACAATAACCTCTATAAATATGCAATGTACTCTAGAGCTTATCTCTACACAAATCAGCCACAGGTAGAAGGTTTTAAAAATATCTAATAATAAATAATTAAAATACAAGACAAAACTACTACACCACAGAGATATCTAAGAGATCAGAGATCACACAGAAACTTAAAATGATACAGTAGGACAGGTCTGATTTCAAAGAAAAATACCTAATTAATCTTTACTAGCTTTAACTATTCCTACAAGAAATCACAGTGCTAAAACTTACATGTGAGCACAAGGCAGAGTGCTGATAAGTTGGATATCAAGATCAAAATGCTTTCAGTCTCTTGTGAGAAATAGTATTTAAACATTACTAACAAACATGTATCTCAGGCCCTTCCCAAATTATATCATTGTTGACACTTAGGTTTTCCCAGTATTCATATTGCATCATCTTAACACCTGGTCTGAGCTCTCAGGCCACAAACTGCATTATTTAGCAATCTAACACCTACTCAGAAACTTACAACAATACAAGGTATTTCACATATACATTCTAGCAGAAACTAGAGCAATAAAGCACCTTCCACATCTAAATTCTGGTCATACACTTTAGCCTTAAAACAATGGGCATGAAACCTTCATCCAGACACACTGGAACTGACTTATAAAACATTAAAGAGATTCATAAGATCTTTTCAACTTTACAAGACACATTTGAAATACTTGGCTTGGTTTTCCTTACAGCAGATGGCAATGTTGCAACAGTTTTGAAGTTCACATTTTACAGTGTTTTCTTACATTTAAAACACAATCTGTATTTTACATTTATTTACAAATGCCAGAATTATATATAAAATTCTATTTGACTAGGCTGTCAGCCTTCACCCATCTCTCCACAATTGTCACAGTATATTTCATAGTAGAGTGCAATGAAAAGCAATAGCATGAGTTGAAGGAATATGTGAGGAAAAATTCAATAGTCATATTATGTCTTACATGGGTTAGTATGTGGTGAATGAGACCTGAGGCAATTCTAATAAGATATATAAAGTGATATCAGAAAGTACATGATTAGAGACAGTGAGCTGAAATTAAATGATGTCTTAGTATGAGAGATGGTGTTCATATTATGGTTATAGAAGGAGAAAGGATGCTGAGAAGGATATTATAGGATGAGTGCAAGATAGGGTGTCTTCAGGTAGCTCAGGTGAGTAGGGAGGAAAAGAAAGGTCTACATAGATTATTTTAATAAGGTAAGGTAGTGGGGAAAACAAAAAGGAGTGGAGTAGGAGGCTGTAGAGGGTAGTGAAGTGTGATCTAGGTTGAAGGGGTTGAGTGAAATATAGTGAGTAAGTTCAGCCAGGACTGGCACAGGATCAGGTCCAATATTTTGTAAGGTATTCTTTTGGGGAGCATTTAAAGGTAGGTAGGTTAGAAATAGTTCTGGTGGTTAGAGCTGGGAAGTTCCCATTTTGCTACTGAGTATGAGTATAGGCTTGTTTGTCTTCTGATCTAAGAATTCTTTTTGGAAAATACATATTGATTAAAGGAGTGAGAGCTGGGCAGGCTAATGGTTTGTGTATGATTTTATGTATTGTTATAAGCTGAATGAAGGAGAGGTAGAGGGGAAGTTCCAGACAGCTTAGGGTATGCAGAGCATTTTAGTGGTGGGTAAAGGAGTATGAATTAGTAGCAAGCTTGCCAATGTTGTTATAGTAGCTTTCAAGTTTGTTTTTATGGATGATTTAAAATGTTTAGAATTGGTGCTACATAGAGTAGGGAGGGCAAAAGGTATGTTTTGGTTAGATTCATTTTTGTATGTGTGCTCAGAGAATGACTGTTTCTGTATCGAATGCCTCATTTTGATAGGTTTTCTTGATATTGCTTTAGATGTGGAGGTCAAATTTAAGATTATCATCTATTATGACTCCTAATAGCTTGGTATGTTGGACTAACTCAATTTCAGTGCCATTTGCCAAAAAGATTTTGAAAGACGCTTTGTTAGGGGTGTGAATTTTGGGGGTAAAGAGGAGGAGCTTGTTTTTGGGGGGGTTGAGTAGAATTTGTGCTATTGTATGCTAGGTTTCAATGTAGACAATGGCTTGTTGAGTGATTTCTTTATGGTGAGTTAAGGTGTTTGAAGACCAGGAGATGGTAGAGTCATCTGCATATTTAATCAAGGTGCCTTCACAAGAAGATGAATGTAGCTTATTGATAAAAATATTGAATAGTAGAGGGCCAAGGCTCGATCCCTGTGGGACTCCTGTGGAAATGGGAAAGTATGTGGAGATGGATCCTTGCCATTTTACAGTTTGTTACCTGTTGGCAAGGTAGCTAGAGAACCACTGAATAGATGGAGATGCTAGACCAGGGGGTAAAAAATTGATTGAGGAGTTTACTGTGTGAGACCATATCAAAGGCTTTTGATAGATCTAGAAATACTGCAGATGCAAATTTATTAGAGTTGCAAGCTTTATTGACAGTGTCTGTAAATGACAGTAATGTAGTAGAGATGCTGTGGTTGAAATCCATGTTGTGTATTGGTGATTAGCTTATTTTGTAAGAGATAGTGGATAAACTGTTGAATACAGCTTTCAAGGATTTTACAGTGGGGAGACAGGATGGCTATGGGCAGAAATTTGTAATGTCAGTGGAATTGGCCCCTTTATGTATGGGGGTAATGTGTGCCATTTTCCACAAGCTAGGGACATAAGGTTATGTTATTTATCTATTAATAAGAATGTTGTGCATCTGCAGCTAGATCTAAGTATTCTAAGTGAAGATTGTTGGCTGAGAAAGAATACAATTTTTGTTTATTAAAAGCTTTTTATGAGAGTTATAGAAACTGGTTGAAGGTAAAGTGGATAGAGTTGTCTGCATGTGTATTGGAGAGGTTGCAGACAGGGCAGTTTTGTGAAGGAAATATGCTGGGGTCTAAGGTAGGGGAAGTTAGTTGTGTGGAAGGGGTGTGTTAGGTGAGTTTGGGGTTAAGTTGGCTGTACGTTCTATGAAGTATGTTTTAAAATAGGTAGTTGTTTGAAGAGTGGGATTGTCTGGGTATGGGTTGGGAGGGTCTATATCACTTTATCAAATGAACTATTCACTGAACACCTCTTCATCGAACCCTGTTAATCAAATCTTAATCTGTCGAACAATCACTTCAGCAAAATATTTTCCCAGGGTAAAGAACCAGTTGCCAACCCAGTGACCACAATAAAAACAGCACTATTTAAAACCCACCTGAAAGGGAGCTGCACTCCTCCACCCCCCCCCAATTAAATATACCAACTCCAAGACCACACTACAGTGGGGAAAAGAACAAATTCCCAGTAATGGCCCACAGTTTTTTCCTCTGGGAAAAACATTGCTGAAACAATTGTTTGACGGAATAAGATTTTGCTTAACAGAGTTCAACAAATAGGTGTTTGATAAATAGTTAATTCAATAAACTAATATAGACCCAGGCTGGGATTCTTTTTGGCACATGAGCTGATAAGAGAGAAAATGGAGGACCAGAATTTTTTAGGGGTGTTTTATGACTATCTTGTAGCTGAGTATAATAAGACTTTTTATCTCTAGTAACTTGTTTCTTGACTTGGTTTCATAGCTGTCTGAATAGTTGCCAATTTGTGTCATTTTTATTTTTTTGCCAGTTAATCCATGTTTTGTCTCTGTCTTTCTTAAGGGGTTTGCATTGGTTGGTGAGCCATAGGGTATGGCTGTTTTTAATTCTTTTTGTATGATGTGGGGATAAGGTGTTAAGAATATTTAGAAATGCTGCACTGAAGTGTTCAGCTGCATCATTTAAAGGGTTTCTCTTTAGGATGGACCAGTTAACTGCCTTCAGAGATTTAATGAAAGATTCCTTGGAGAATTTGGAGAGATTATGGGTGGTTTTAAGCTTATTCCTTTGTTAGCTGTGTAAAACTCCTGTATGTATAATCTGGCATGTGATCACTTAGTGTATCAGGGAGGGTACATCAGGAAGTAAAATCAGATGGGTTGGTAACCTAGACTCCAGTCCAGGATAGATTGGTGGGAGTTATTTTTGCCATGTCTTGTTGGTGTATTAATAATTTGAGTGAATCCAAAGAGGTTCATGCTGTTGATTACTGAATTTGTGGATAAATCCTACCAGTCAATGTTAACATCACCCAGAAGGATCATTTCATTTGTGATTGTATCTGCTATCTAGCATAGTATGGTTTCAAGTGTTGGAATGTTCAGTCCTGGGAGGTATATAGCATGTCAATGCATATGCTCTTAGCTCTATTAAGTTTTAGGAATGAAAATAGAATTTATGCTTTTTCAAAAGTTGGGATTGTGCCTGCATAGGAAGTTGTTGTGAGCACATTTGGAAAGATTATAACTAACCCACCTGCTTTTTTATGTGTTATATCAAGTCTAATAATATTGTAACCATGGCATAGTGTTTCAGCATCTTTTAATTCAGATTTTATGACATGATTTCCTTTTAAGAATCTGTTGATAAGTATGGAGCTTGAGAATGATTTAGCTTCTGCTGATATTCTGAGATACTGTGCTGGTAATTTGTCAGCTGCCATGGTGGTTAGTTTCATGTTTAGTAGGTACTTTTTCTTATTGTTGAGGTGGGTGCTGTATCAAGTTTAAAGAGTACTTTGCTGTTGGTCGAGGTATGTGGAATAGTGAGGGTGAGGTGGAGTTTAGTCTGTTTAGTGATAGGATAGAGTTTACAAAGTTGTATTGAGTTGTATTAAATGGGTATTTCTAGGTTGTGGTGGGTTGGGTTAGGGGATAGAGGGTTGCCTGAGGCTGGGCAGTGACTTTAAGGACTGCCAGAACAGTTTGGGGTTGTTTTAGTGAGTATTTTGTAAGTTTGCAAAATATTCTTTCTTGTCATTAAGTTTTTTTTTGAGATTTCTGAGATATCTATAAGCATGTAGTATTAACTGAGTTTTATTTTTTCTATATGTTTTCCAGGCTCGGTTTGTATTTAATAGTAGTTGCTTAGAAGTCTTTGTTAACCAGAGTGCTGGAATGGATTTGACTCTTGTTTCTGAGTAGAGCTTGGTTATTTAGGATGGTTAGGAAGATATGATTAAAATAAGTAACTGCTTCATGTAGTGGTAATGTTCTTATGCAATTCTAGTTATATTGCTTTAGAGTTTTTATAAAGCTTTAAGGGTTGAAATTCTGCAGATTATGGACTTGTTTATATGTTACTTGCTTCTGAATGTTTAGCCACTGTCTGATAGCATAAGCATAGGTGGTAGATAGTCACTAATATTGCCAATAAGGTTCTGGTGGCATTGATGTTGTGTGGCTTATTTGAAAGAATCCAATCTAGTGTGGTTTCTTTGTTAGATGTTTTTTTTGGGTCCTGGTAGGGATGTTCAATGGTTGTGAAAATCCAAATAAGTTTAGGTCAGGTGAGGTATTTATTTGCTTCCATCACCTAAGATTATGATCTCTTTTTTAAATTGTGATACAGCCACTGAAAAACTTCTTCAATTGTGACTATATTGTTTCCATGGGAATGTATAGTCTTACTAGACAGATTGATTTACTGTTTTCGAGTTTGAGTTGGTAATTAGAATTTTAGAGTTTTGAACTTTTGGGGTAGTTTGAGAATGTTGGATTATTTTTAGTGTGTTTTTAAAAATTATTGCTACTCCAACTCCTCTTTTTTGTTAGTTTGTCTTATCTGATTATGTTAAATCCATGAGCAGTATTTCATTAACAGTTATTTTTGGCTTTAGCCAGGTTTCAGTAGCTATAAGCATGTCTGAGTTATAATATGAGATGTTTGTGTGGAAATTATGGGTCTTGCTGCATATGCTTTAAAAATACATGTTTAGGAAAAATAGCTTGTGCACTGAGTTGTGGTTTGGGGGAGGAGTTGTGTCCTTCTGAAGGGGTGTGGTTCACTCTGACTGTAAATTGATGCTTGGGCCTTGGTTGGGGTGGATGTCTCCACTTAGGATTAGCTTTGTTATGGTATGCAGATATGTGTAGAAATATCTAGCCTTTGTATGTGCATGTAGTTAGGTGGAAAACTATGACTTACTGAGCTTTAAAGGTTTAAAGGTGCGTGTGTTTAGTAGTGAGTGTGGATATAGTTCAGGAGAACTGATTGAGAAATGTTGTGTATTACAGGACTGTTGTGGTTGTGGATTTGTGGAATAGAAACTGGGTAGATGTACATGGCATTGTAAGATTGTAATGTCTGTGAGAAGGGCGAGCAGTGTTATGCTGATTGCAAAAAAAAGTTTTGCTCTTGAAAGGGATGTAAGAGAAATCATGTACTTCATGACAGTGGGAGTCGTGTTTGTTGTAGTGTAAAACTGATAGGTTATTGTGTAGTATATGTTTAGGGTAGTTAGGATGTGTTATTGAAAGTGGCAAGAGTATTAGGGTAGAGGTCTTAATTGTGATGGAGGATGGGGAGGTGTTGCTGGAGGCTGTTTTTGGTTAATTGTGAGAGGTAGGCGTGGGTTGAAAAGTATAAATGTAGGTGTAGTGGGGGTGGGAATTGGGGGTAGAGTAGGGAAGTGTAGTGGAGTCCAAGCAAAGGCAGAGTAGAATGGAGAAGGGCCAACACACGGAATATTGTATTCTCATGAGAAACAATCAGTGGAGCTGCATTTCTAAGAATGATGAGATTACTAAAGTGATATTGCAGAGCTTAATCTACCACAAAGTGTATTTTGTGCTAATGTTTCAGTTGGTAAAGGAAATAGCAGCAGACAGAAGTATTATGTCAGATAGTATACTGAGGTAAACTGTCTTACTAAGTTTGATTTAAGTTAGGAGACTGAGTTGTTCACAAGATTTCTTTTAAGGGACTGTAATACAAGTGTATTTTTTGTTGCTTTGTTTTTGTAGACTTTCCACCTAGAATAAGTTGTTGTTGTTAAAAACAGGGTCCTTAAGCAATATGTTTTCCTAATGTGTATTTGCAGGATATGCTATTGTTAGCTAAGTAACTAATTAGTAGAAGAAAAATTATATTGATTTAGTTTTAATGGAAGGGACTGGAGCCCTCTAGTTTTGTGCACACTGTTAGCTAGATACATTGAATCTTGAGTTGATCAGTAGCTTGTGATTATGAGTTGAACATTAATCATACTTTAAATGTTCTTTTCCGCTATTACACATTCACAAGTCTAATTATAGTCTTATTTTCTGCTATTACACATTTACAAGTCTAATCATAGTCTGAACACTCACTAAAGGGATCTCAGTCTCTTTTGCTACATAAACAAAACATTTTGGAGGGATAGGTATGTATCACAGAGAATGCCTCTTCTATACATCATCTTCCACTCCACATAAAGCAAAGTAATTTTTTACTCTATTCAAACATAATTTGTATAAGTTTATTTATTTATTTATTTTACATTTGTTTACTGGGAAGGTCCACCTGGACAGCAAAGCCCATTTTCAGTGGAGGCCTTGGGAGAAAAGCTGAAATATAAACTAACACTAGCACATTATTTACAAAGTACAGTAGCTGAAAGTTCCAGTGAGAGACACATTGTGCATAAAAGTAAAACATATTGTTTGACAAGCATTTACATACAGTGGACTATACAGACTTGTTAACAATGACATATTATTTACAAAGTACAGTAGTTGAACATTCCAAGGAGCTGCATAGTATACATAAAAGTAAAAACATTTTGCTTGACAAGCCTTTATATACAGTGGATAATACAGTATTGTTAAATGTTTTATATGTTAAGTTACATGGTTTAGTTAGAGATGGCATCTGTAGTATATATACAAATACTGTTTAGGTATTGTCAAATAGTTGAGTTTTGCTGAACAGTTAATGAGTTGAGTTTTGTTGAAGAATTTATTGCATGAGGTGTAAAAAAGAAGAAATTAGAAGGGAGGAAGTGAGAGCAGTAAATTGATAAGGTATAAAGTCGAGAAATGTATTGGGTAAGTCTGGGAAGGAGGTACTGACTGAGAATGTTAGGACTGAGTCTGATATGGGAATACTGTGTATAGGATATATGCAGATGGGAGAGAGAGCAAGTAGAGGTGGTGGGGATGGAGAGCAATGAGGAGCAGTTAGTGAGTTGTGGTAGATTAGAGTAGGACACTGAGATTATGTAAGTATAAGCAAAATCAATGTAGGAGGTTAGAGAGGTTTTGGTGTGAGAGTTTCAGTGTAAGAGGATGGCATTCAGCCAGGATGTGAGTATGAGCAGAGCCAGGAGTCAGCTAAGTGAATTTTGAGAAGTTTTTTGAAATGTTTTGGAAACCACACATTCACCCCTGGTTTAGCACCCATGTCCTCATGGATAGGGGGAACAAGTATATATCCTAATATATCCTTGTTCTGTCCACTTCTGGATTATTCATATGCAGAATATAAGGGTTAAAAACAACCATGGCAGTTTTAAGGTTTTTAATGTTTCTGCTTAAGATAAGCACAAATTCATAGCCTAGTATGTATCTATGAACCTATGAGTGGGCCTTGCCAGTTTACCCCTTATGTAGAGAGGAATGTGGTTCTGGCCCATCATATAGGTGACAGTGTGAGCACTAGGTGTCTATCAAGTAAAGCTCATGTCTAGTGAACCCATGCTGCCATATGCAAATCACATAGTGAGCTTTGGGTAATTCATCATGTGGAAGAATACCTTCCCTTAGAATGCAACATTAGTGGAACTTAGAAAAGCTGTCACAAGGGAGAGTGGTGCCTCACCAGAGAAGATGATAGACCACACCACAAAACCAGCAAGCTGGCCTTCTTCCTACTATCTTACTCTTGTCACAGGTAGAGGAGACATTGGGCACAGCCCTGTGGGGGAGGGAGAGTTAAAAGAAATAAAGGAAAGGTAACAAAAAAATAGGGGGAGCCTTCTATATGATGAAGCACTATGTGCAAACACATACTGTATATCTCCACAGAAGCCTTATTACTGTAAAAATTACCGTGTAAGATAGTTGTAATTGGTAATCTAAAACAGAGACATTAGAAAATTTTGTTGTGCAAAATGAAAGGCATATTTTGGAATTTGTCTTTAGCCAAATGCACATCTGTTTCTGATGTATCTAAAAACAGACCCATCAGACTGGTGAAACTAGACAAGGACTGAGTGCTAGAGATTATGAATTAATTAGATTGTTCAGTAAAAATGTTTGACATGCTAAATCACATCAGTTTTTACTCCACTGTATCTGAGAATGAAGTAGGCATTGCTTGTGCCAATATTAAGTTCACTCTCAAAGATATGCTGCTACAGTAAATAGTCACATATGATGAATATCAGTTTTTGCATATTTCTTACGTAGCTGTGCCTGTAATATTTGGGATGCCTAAGATTCACACTGATGTGAATGGCCCAACATTGTGTCCCTTTGTTTCTGTACATGATTCTATCACTCAACTACTTGATATTTTTCTTGATCAGAAACTTTAGAATATTTTGGTCAGGCATCCTCAGATAGTAAAGGATTCAAAGCATCCCCTTCTAAGGTGGAATGTTCTGACAAGTTATAAGTTTTTAAGCCAACAGCAAAAGTTTGAACACAGTTATTCCTCACACATAAGGATGGAATGTTTTTGTATTTTGTGACAAAACATACAGTATTAAATATAGTAGATATCAGGCTTATTGAATGTTTCGTATACATGAACCTGAGGAGAAATTTAATCTTTATTGAAAGTGAATATTTTCATCAACATACCTGGCAATGAATTTGGCTGTGACACATATTAACGCCAAAAAAATGCTTATCCATTGGGAACAGGAATACATTTTCAATTGCTCATTTAGAGTCCTGATTATACTGTATCTCAGATATTAAGAGGATATTTTTATGTTAGTGTTAGGCACCACAAGTGAGCTGGAATTTTTTTTTAATATTTACGACAGACCACATATTTTCTTAGGTTCTCTTGTGTTGTTTCGTCAAATAACATTCACTATGTAGACATGTTGACTTAAAAAGAATGTTCCTCGCATCATAAACCAACCTTTTCTAATACCTGCCCCCTCTAAACCAGCTGCCATCCTTTTCACCAGATGCAAAGTGTTGTGGAAAGGCAAATGAGAAAACTGTCCCAGATTACTTCCTCATATCTTTTATAGTGGATGCGGGATGTATCTGCAAAATTGTTAAATTAATCTGGAAGAAAGCTATGCCCTTGCATCTTATATAAACTTTAGTCGTTTTGCCAAAAGTTGTTCATTCTCAATGCCACAAAGTTTCCATGAATCAATGACAATGTTTGTTGTCTTTGTTGAAACAAAATTATTTAGAATACCAGCTATATGTCTGTGCATATGCATACAATTGTATGGTACACACACAGTACTATTTAAGTGTTTTATCACTTTAAGTTTTTGTGCATGCTAATTTTATTTGCTGAATTTTATTTACTGATTTTGATCGGCTAATATGAACCACATAACTGATACTAAGTTTTAAAGTAAGGCTTTTAACAGTTTTGTTGTTATAGCTCAAAGCACTCTACTGTTTTGTAGTAAAATGTTTTTTCTTGTGAAATGAAGTGGATGAGTTTCTTTCAGTTACTAGAAATCTGTTCTGTTCTTCAATACCTTGGCTGTGGATATTTTTGCTACTTTGTTAATTGAAAAAAACTGCTTGGGGAAAAATCAAACTATTTATAAAATAAAACTCAAATTTACAGATGTCCAGGCAGCATACTTTGCTGCTATATACTGTAGGAATCTACAAGCAAAATTACTTGTCACTCATTTAATCATCATGCACAAGCCAGTATATTATGGTTGTTGCAGTGACTTATCGAATATACTGATATGGTACAACCCAACTTTTACTAAATATATGAAACTTATTATAAAATTGAAGAGAGAGAGAGAGAGAGAGAAAGTAATATTTATACCCCATGTAGCTGAATTTTCTCCAGGACTGCAATCTCCCTTTCATTATTTAAAGCTACATATAGATATCACTGTTCATCATCATCATTATCATATAATGACTGGGATATTGCCTAGCGAGTCACTGTTGCTTTCACTTTTCATTAGGTCCACATTTACCTGATACTGAGATTGTGTGAAGCTCTTGTAATACAGTCAAAACATAAATATAAAATGTGTATCTTACCTTTGCACTTGTACTTTGTATGTTGAGATGTCAAGGTTAAACCAGAAATATACAGTGCAGAATTATTATACCCTAATGTGCACATTCCATCAGTAACACCCATTTATTTTTATGTAGATATCATTTATTACCTACCACTATATAATGTGGTATTGAGTAAGACACTGTTTCAGTTTTCTTGTATTCATGTTTATGCTACTTTTAATGTATTGTATTTTGTGCAATGTTGTGTGTCTCACATCAAAATGAAATAGTTTCACGTAGTTAAATCAGTCAATAAAAATAAATAAATTAATAAATTATGCATATATATATATATATATATATATATATATATATATATATATATATACAAGGCATCTATCTATAGATAAGATATTGTTAAGCTGGCGACATTATACTCATAATAAAAAAATAAAGGAAGGGAGGAAGGAAATAATCTGAGAAAATAATACACTAGATACTACAGATAGATGCCCCTAACTCTATAGAACATTCTCCTTAGTTTTCCTATCACAACAATAATTGCTGAAAGGGGCTGTGACTGCAGGTTTAAGAAAAATCCAAGCATTTTAAAGATAAATAGCAAGCAACCATTTTCAGCCAGTATTATGTTGTTTTAAGTCATATTCCTGAAATAAAATGAAATGCTGTTTCAATCTCTATCAGATCTGTGGCTTTACAAACTGACATTTAAATGAGAACTCTAATCATATAATCCAAAGATGAAACAAGTGCTGAAGCCAATAAATGTAGGTGACAGCTCTAGGCCCCTGACCCAAATGGGTCTATATTCCTAAACTGAAAAGACCCATAATCAAATGTCATTTGCATCAAAATTTAATTGTCGGGGGGAGCTGTGTCCCCCACACCCCCGCTAATTATATATACCAACTCCGGGATCGAACTACAGTGAGGAATGGGCAAATTTTCTAATCTTCACTGTACTACGATCTTACTATATACACCTTGATGAACGGCAGTTCGATATACAGTGCCGTTCAAGGAAATTACTTTTTGATACCGTGATATAGCCCCAAACCAAACAACCAGAAGATCTGGCACTTTTCAAATAAGTATTCTTCTATCAATGGTTTTACAGATGCCAGATAAAATGATTTACTATAGTGTATCGTAAAGAGTTTAAAATTAGATCAGGAGGTAATGCCATTTGAATATGATAAATCCTCTTAAGGAATAAAGCAATTTTAACTGCTAGATGCTTGTATTTCAAATGACAGACTATAGGTTTGAAGTCTTCAGTGACTTGATGTTTAGAGTTCCCACTCCTTTTAATAATTGAGAATAACTCTGCAAAAGAGTTGGAAATAGAAGGCACTATATATAAGAAATACAGGATATGCCAGTTAGCTAAAAATGAGATTTGTGTAGTGATATTGCCTAAGTTATACAAAGAACCACTGCTTTGGACATGTTTATTTTATATGCAGAAATGTAATAAAAGTTAACATGAAAAAAGATATCAACTGTATACATTCAGTATATTGATGTGATGGTGTTCTCCTATTAATTGTTATGTAGTTTGTATGATTTTAGAACCTTTGTATTATGATATGAATAAAGCAATAAACAGTAAATTGGAAAAAAAAAGAAATGTGATGAAAGTTTTTAGAAGAGTCCATAACGGAAGAAATGAGGCATCTTGCTTGGATAGTGCAGGTGTAACATTATCAACAAATAATGGTCATTTCTATTTAAGAACCAAGAGTGGTGTGTCTCCATGCAGGCAAACAACAAGTAACCAAAAAACTCCATGGTGTTCAGCCAGAGAAATGTATGCAGTCCATTTATTGAACGTAACAGTTAAGTGCTTTCATCCATTCTTAGGACTTCATCAGAAATGACTAAAACAATGCAACAACCCCAATATTATACTCCTAAACCACATCAATTATCCAATTAACTAGCTAACCAGTTAACTGGATCACATTCATTTTTTAACCCTTTCCTCAAACAGTGTTTGTTAAAAATGTTTGTAGTGAAAGGCATAGTACATATTTAAAATACAAATAATACTTAAAACACTTGCACATAAATGTGTATGTACAAAGTAATGAATTCTTAAAGCCTCTTACAATTTAGCTGCCTTCATTTTTAACACTGGATTAATAGAAATATGGTCATTCAGCCCTGGCTTTTTCATAGCATCCAGCTTAAGCTGCCAGAGGAGTTCCTTGTATTCAATTTTATTCTCCCAGGCTCCTCCTCTGGCATCTACTGGAGCTGTTTCCAAAATATCAGAAACACATTTCTTAAACCCTTCCCATACACAGGAGTGTCTAAATAATGTATTATTTTGACTAGCTTTTCTTATGTCATATAGATGTTCATAAATTCTTCATAACACCATTCTATTCAAAATAATTTTAGCCCATTTAAGACCATGTGCAGAGTAAATATTATACTTTATAGCATATGTATTAATCTGTTTATCTAATACCACACCATAACAAAGGAAACAATAAAAAATAATTATTTAAATTTTAAAACATATTTCATTATGAGTATCATACAGTATCATGTTATCTAAATTTCTGTAAATAAACTTTTCTTAAAGTTTCACCTCCTAAATTGAATGCAAAAAATTAAAATATGAAATACACATAAAAATATAATTAAATATATGTATAGCTATTAAGTCTGTAATACATAGTTGTGTGAATATCTAATATGTTCACACTGTTTAATTAATAAATTATTTAATTGGTTGGTATAGTGCCTCATATTGGATCAAAGGGTCCCATTGCATGTTCCCTGTATGTTTTAAAGATCCATAGCTTTACGTTTAAGAATACTGGCAATTGAAACATTTTTGTTGAGGCCAGGAGGGTCTTGTGAATTCTACCATAGTTGCCACATTGATTGCCTCTTTTCAAGTATAGTTCCCCAATGGCCACCTATAGGGTCAGTACCCTTTTCCAAAATGCCAAATCTAAACATTTCATAATCACTACAGACAAATATGTGTTTGTATAGGGTGTTATTTATGTTCAATATACATATATTTTTGTTGTGTTCATAAATAATCCTGTTTAAGGACCTTTCTGTTTTTCATATGTAAAATACTCCACAGGGGTCACAGATGGCAATATATATGACTCCTGAGGTAGAACAATTACAGGAATTAGCTAGCCTTACTTCAATATTTATTTCAACCAGTATAACAAGATTCCCCCTCCAAGATACATGGGCATTGTCTCCATTGCTCACACTTTGTTATACCTCCCATCTGCATATTGTTCTGGAGTTATGGACTTTCACAATATTGTTTTAAATTCTTACCCCTTTTATATTCAGCCACAGGACTCATATCTATTGATCCCGTTCACCAAGAAAACTCAGTACCGCAAACAATAAAAACAAAATAAAAAATCACCACTGCCATACACTGTTCACGGAGATGAAAAGTTTATTACAATAATAATTAAAAGACTAAGTGCTTTTGCCTGTCATATGCAGTGGACTTCAGCAGAGTAAAGTCCATCAAAAACAGCTATAATTTATGTTCATTAACACATCACATGACTTGTATGTAATTAAGTAAAGTATTGAGCCAGCAACCATAACAAAGGTAAAAAGACATAAGAACTGTCATTAAAATGACAGTTACATCACCATATGAAAAATATAAATGAATAAACATAGCATAAGTAACAAATACATAATTAATAAAAATTCCTAAATCCATTGTAAAGTCTTCAAGGATTATATCACTATACAACAAGCTGTTAGCTGACAGTTTTTTTTTAAATCATAGCTGATATTAAAGTTACTGTTAATAAATATGAAAAATTTGAATAAAAAAGTATCTTAAACCTAAATTTAAATTAAAATTATATGTCATAATCTAAACACTAAATTGCCAGTTATAATTCATATTTTTTGTACCCTAAGTTTTAAAATGCCAGATATAGAGCAGAAATCATTAATCTCAGGAAACTGCTTGTCATTAAATCTCAATTGCCATACTGTTTCTTTATACTCCAATACACTTTTAAAATCACTACCCATTTCATCTATATCAACCTTATCAATAATAAAAAAAAAAAAACTTTTAAAATTTACAAAATCTTTTGAATGCATGTAAAGGGCATTGGTGTTTTTGTGTGTGTGTGTGTGTGTGTGTGTGTGTGTGTGTGTGTGTGTGTGTGTGTGTGTGTGTATCTTATGTCCCTGACATGTTCTGCTATATGTTCTTTAAGCTTTCTAATAGTCTTGCCAACACAGAGAGCCACAGGTTACATTTAGTAGGGGTAGAAACCTAAAAGGCTGGTTTGAAGCATAAAAGTTTACTAAGTCTGATAAGTTAAAATCTAAACTGTACACATGTGGATCTTGTAAATATTATAAGTACATCAATGACAGACCATATGTGTCAATATTAAGTTATGATAGAAGTATTCGATGTCCTGGAGGTTGTAACTGCAACATGAAAATGGTGGTTTATGTAGCAACTTGTACGGCATGTTAAGCTTTCTATGCTGACAAGACTGGAGTTATTATTATTTTTTTTTTTTACTAATCATTATTTATTTGTTACTTATGTTGTATTTATTAATTTATATTTCTTTCAAATGGTGATGTAACTGTCATTTCAATGACAATTAGTTTTTATGTCTTTTTACCTTTGTTATGGTGGCTCAATACATTAGTTAATTGCTTACAAGTCATGTGATGCATTAATGAACATAAATTACAGCTGTTTTTGATGGACTTTACTCTGATGAAGCCCTTTGTGTATGATGGGTGAAAGTGCTTAGTCTTTTAATTATTATTGTAATAAAATGTGTGTCTCTGTGAACAGTGTATGGCAGTGGTATTTTTTTTTTATTATTTTTTTTTATTTTATACAGATCTGTGAATGCTGGGGCACTCACTTCAGGGCACACCAGTGGCCAATGCCTGGAAATTACTGTCTTTACTTAATAGTTCAATGAATGATAACCCAAGGCCAAGCTTTTAGTATAATTAAAACTTGGAAGTGAATCTTTTGTAACCTGGAGCTAGCCTAAATAGGGTTGAATCTCAAATGCCTTAACCTAATAACTTTTTAATACCTTTAATGAAGTTATTTGGGTAACCCCTAACCCTGAAAATATCTCACAACTTCTGACATTCATGTACAAACACTCTTTTGGATGTAATCGTTCTAGAGATCTGGACATATTGTCTTTTTATTAATGATCTTTTTTGAAATAAAGGATGAGAACTTTGGAAATGCAGATAAGAGTTTGAAAAGGTTGGTTTTCTAGAGTGCAGCTGGCCATTTTCCTTATAAATCATAACATCTGGGTAATTACAACAGTTGTCATAAACTCTATGTGTGTGTGTGTGTGTGTGTGTGTGTGTGTGTGTGTGTGTGTGTGTGTGTATGTAAACTTAAAATAGCTAGTACTGGTATTAATACAGTCAGTAAATTCATCTAACTTAGACTGAGAGTCCTTCCACAAAAAAAAAAAAAAAAAAAATCAACCAGGAATCTCGTGAACATAAGCAAACTATGCTTATAGTGTGAATTCAACACATGATTCTCTTCCCATGCTCACATTGCTATATTGGCATATAAAGGAACACATATGGCATCCATTGCCACACCCTTTACCTGTTTGTAATATTCACTGTCACGGTAAATACAATTGTTTACCAACATAAATTCCATAAAATTCATCAAAATGATCTAAGCAGAGTCTCTGAAAACCTATCTAAACCATTCACCAAAGGAACACAGCCAACTAATTCAACTACATCTATACAGACAAAAATTGCACTTTGATCATGCATTTCTGGAGTAAATCTTCTGAGAAAGTCCCAAAAATCTCTTAAAATTTAAGTCTAAAAGATTTTAACTTTTGGTCAATATAGACTGCTAAAGGGTTGGCTTTAGAATGTCTACCTGACACCATTGGCCTTAAGGGTGGATTTAAGATATCCTTATGTACTTTTGGTATGCCAAAAATAATAGGGACAACTGGTTCTTCAATATAAAGAAACTTGTATTCACTTTTTGAAATATAGCCATTCAAAAGTACTTCCTCCAAGTATAAATCAATTTTTTGATTTGCTATATAAATCTCACTGCTAGAAACTGATATATACTTGGAGGTGCCCAACAAAATATCAAGCATCTTGTTTGAATAATCCAAGGTATTCTTGAGGACCACCCACCCGCCTTTGTCAGGTTTCATTATTTGAGTAGACACATCACCCCTCAGTTTGTTCAATAAGTCCTGTTCATCTTGTTTCAAGTTGTGATTAATGTAATGGGAATATTGCCCAAGCTTGTTTATGTCTCATCTATGCAAGTGTTCAAACAAGCCTTGCAGAGGGGGATGGGGGTTGTAGGTACTCCTCTCAGAAGATTTACTCCAGAAATTTATAATCAAGGTATGGACAGTTTTTCAGAGGCCCTGCATAGATGTTCTAAGGTTTCCACAGTTGAATACACTATTTTGATAAATTCTATGGAATTTGTTTTGGAAAACAATTTTATTTACTTTGACAGGGAATATTACAAGCAGGTAATGGGTGTGGCAATGGGTGCCATATTTGCCCCCTTATATGCCAATATTGTAATGTGGGGTATGGGAAGAGAATCGTGTGTTGAATTCTCACTTTAAGCATAGTTGGCTTATGAACATGAGATTCCTGGATGATACTTTTTTATTGTGGAAGGACTCTCAGTCTAAGCTAGATTAATTTATTGATTGTATTAATATCAGCACTAGCTATTTTAAGTTTACACACACAGTTTATGACAACCATTGTAATTAACTAGATGTTATGATTTCTGAGGAAAATGGCCAACTGCACTCTATTATATATAGAAAATGAACCTTTTCAAACTCTTATCTGCATTTCCAAAGTTGTCATCCTTTATTTCAAAAGAGATCACTGATAAAAGGACAATATGTCCAGATCTCTAGAATGATTACAGATGAAAGAGTGTTCATACATGAATGTCAGAAGTTGGCAGATATATTCAGGGTTCCCCTAGGATACCCAAATTACTTCTTTGAAGGTATTCAAGAAGAAGTTATTATGTTAAGGCATTTGAGATTCAGCCCTATTTTAGGCCAGCACCAGTTTACAAAAGATTCACTTACAAGTTCTAATTATATTAAAAGCTCGGTGTTAGGTTATCATCCCGTAAACCATCAAGTAAAGAAAATAATTTCCAGGTATTGGCCAATGGTGTACCCTGAAGTGAGTGCCTCAGCATCCACAGATACATGTCCTGTGATTGTATATAAAAGGGGAAAGAATTTAAAACATTATTTTGAAAATCCACTACCCCAGAATAATATGCAAATGGGAGGTATGACAAAGTGTGGGCAATGCAGGTAATGCCATTTATTTTGGAGGGGAAATTTATTATACTGGGTAAAATGAACATTAAAATAAGGCTAGATGAGTCCTGTAATTTTTATACATTAGGAGTCATGTATATTGCAATCTGTGACCCCTGTGGAGTATTTTACATAGGAAAAACAGAAAGATCATTAAACAGGAGTATTTATGAATACAGCTACAATATACATACATTGAACATAAATAACACATTATATAAGCACACACTTGTCTGTAGTGATTATGAAATGTTTAGGTTTGGTATTTTGGAAAAGTGGTACTGAACCCCAGAGGTGGCTAATGGGAAACTGCACTTGAAAAGAAGGAATCAATATGGCAACTATGGTAGAATTCACAAGACCCTCCTGGCCTCACTGAAAATGTTTCCATTGCCAGTATCCTTAAACTTATAGCTATGGACCTTTAAAACATACAGGGAACATGCAATGGAACCCCTTGATCCAATATGAGGTATTATACCAACCGATTAAATAATTTATTTATTAAACAGTGTGAACATATTAGATATTCACACAACTATGTGTCACAAAATTAATAGCTCTACATATATTTAGTTATATTTATATGTATGTGGAGGGGGGTGTCATTATTTCGTGCTGACAGAAATCAGTCTCTCTCTGGCTAATTTTGTGGAGGGGGTGTTTGTGTGTATATCAACAACAACTGGTGTAAAAACTGTGGAATAATTGCCTCTCACTTCTCAGAGATCATGGAGTTCATGTCACTAAAATGCAGACCCTTCTATTTGCCTAGGGAATTCAATGGCTTGAGCATAATAGCATCATAGTATCATAGGAAGTTACTAGGCTATTGGCCCTGCAGCTCTTAAAAGCTTAGCCAAGAATTTAACCCATGTTCCAACATGTCAGCACCTGATGCTACTGACCAGTAGGGACAAAGGTGGAATCCCAGGGGTGTATTTTCTGTTCCCCATCCAGTTATCCAGGTTGCGCTTAAAAAGGGTTAATGAGGTACTCTGCTTGATGTGGAGAGGGAGTCTATTACACAAAAGAGGGAGTCTCTGGGACACAAATCTGTCCTGCCAACAAGTCCTGTTGATGTCACAGACCAGGTTGAGGTCATGCAAGCAGGTTACTCAAGTGGAGCCTGACTTGTGGATATGCAGCAGTTCCATCAAGGCGTGGTCTGAGATTGTTGTGTTTGCCAGACAGAGATCACCTCTGAGGAGTTTGCAGGAGACTGAGTAGAAAGACAAGGCCTTTAGCCTATCTGTGATGAATAGCTTGAGTTGGAAAAAGCAGTAAGACTAATAACCATTTTGAAATGGAAAAAATAACTGAATATTGTATTAATTAAGCCAACTATTATGTAATGAAGCATATTAGCCTCTGACTGTTAATAGACCAGTATAAGACACAGCACTTTGTGGTACGGACAACATAAAACTTCAACTCTGACTTCTTTTTTGTAGAAGTTTAATCAAGACATATGAAGTTAATATGTTTTAATAGTGAAAGAAACCTTTTGAAGATATGTACTTTATTTCACAAATACCACTGCATTCCACTTATTTTATGCTATTGATAGCTGTTTACATCACCCAAGTGCTAATACCAATGTGGCATTAAACATTCTGTATCTGTCAATAAACAACCTCCAGAATAAGAACCATGTGTTTGTCCATATAGTTGCAGGTGATTTCAATCAAGCTGACTTGAAATCCATATTACCCCTTTACCATCAAAATGTGAACTTTGCAACAAGAGGGGTGAACATTCTGGATAAGGTGTACACAAATGTAAAACTGGCCTACAAGGCAGTACCTTATCCATATATGGGCAACTCAGACCATCTGGCCATCATGCTGGTTCCTGCATACATACCACTGCTGAAAAGTGACAAACCTACAACCAAACAAGTAAGGATTTGGCCTGAGGGAGCAGTCTTGGCACTTCAGGACTGCTTTGAATGTATGAACTGGTCTGTGTTTAGAGATGCAGCTGTAAAGAACCCCCATATTGACCTGAAGAAGTATACAGAATCTGTAATGGCCTATATTTCAAAATGTGTTGATGACGTAACAGTTAGCAAATGTATCACTATCTGTGCTAATCATAAACCCTGGCTATCTGGTGAAGTATATGAGCTCCTAAAGGCACAAAATGCTGCATTTAAATCAAAAGACAAGGATGCCCTAACAGATACCAGAGCAAATCTAAGTAGAGGTATAAAGGAGGCTAAGAGGACCTATGGTCATAAAATTCAGGGACACTTCTATGACCAAAGGGACTGCAGACATCGCTGGCAAGGCATACAAGCCATAACTGACTACAGGCCTGCTTCCTACCCATGTGGTGACAACACAGAATTTCTGAACAAATTAAATGCTTACTTCAGCAGATCTGATATGGACAACAACACTGTGCCAAATAAGCTCCCTGTCAAACAGGGTGAGGAAGTGATATGTCTAAGAACATCTGATGTTCTGAAGACCCTGAGGTGAGTAAACCCATGAAAAGCAGCTGGTCCTGGTAATATTATGGGAAGAAATCTAAGAGCCTGTGCTACCCAATTGTCCACTGTACTAACAGATATATTCCACACATCCCTGCAACTAGCCATTGTACCCAGTTGCTTCAAAAATATGACAATCATTCCCTTGCCCAAGAAATCCCAACTGACAAGCCCAAATGATTACTGGCCAATTGCTGTTACATCAACACACTGGATACATTACACTTTGCTTATAGATCTAACTGCTGCAAAGCTGATGCAATAGTTATAGCACTTCATGAATCCTTGGCACATCTAAAGAACAAGAATTGCTATGTCAGAATGCTGCTCATTGACTTTATTCCCACCCTTAACACTGTCACCCCCCCAAAATTTCATATTGAAACTGATTCCGCTGGGTGTCAACACCCCCCCCTATGCAACTGGATTCTGGACGTCTTCATCAAGAGACCCCAAAAAGTATGCATGGGAAATAGTTCAATCAGTATTACACTGAGCTCAGGTGTCCCTCGAGGTTGCATCCTGAGTCCTCTGCTGTTCACTTTGTTGATGCATGACTGCATGGCCAAGCATGAATCCAACAAAATCATCAAGCTCACAGATGATACTACTGTCATAGGTCTTGTCAGAAATGGTGAGGAAATAGCTAACAGAGATGAAGTGAAGCATCTGATAGGTTAGTGCGACAGCAACAATCTGGCCTTAAATTTAAACAAGACGAAAGAATTTATAGTGGACTTTAGGAGGACTCAGGAGATACATCAACCTCTGGAAATTAAGGGGGTTGCAGTGGAAAGAGTCAAAAACACCAAGTTCTTGGGGGATCACATCTCAGATGACCTATCCTGTTCGACCCATATTAGGCATACAGTGAAAAAGGCACAACATCTGCACTTTCTATGGAAACTAAGGAAGGCAAACCTGTCTCAGTCCATCCTCAAAGCCTTCTACAGTGGGACCATTGAGAGCATCCTCTCAAATAACATCATAGTTTGGTATGGCAACTGCAAAGCATCTGATCACAAGGCTCTCCTGCGGGTAGGGAGGACAGTGGAAAAAGTCACTGGTTCCTCACTCCCATTCATGGATGATATGCATGAGACTTGGTGTGTGGGAAAGGCTAAGAAGACAATAATGATCCCACTCACTCTGTCCATAACATGTACTTCCACTTTTCCTCAGGAAGGTGCTATCACAGCTTACACTGCAAAACATCTAGACTGAACAGGAGCTGCTTCCCTCTATCCATAAGGCTGCTGAACCTGTATGCCAACATGACAGTGAATAATCAGATCAATATGTCACTTGCTGTAAAGTACCATCTATAGTAATGACTCTGGAAAATTGCTTCAGTAACTGATACAGTTAGCCTGATTTCTTATGCTATTACTTCCTGAATGTGCAATCATCAGGAGTGAGTCACCACTCCATATATGTGGAATATGAATATTCAAATATATCCTACTACAACTGATGAAGTGCAATATTCTAAGCAATCACAATGTGAAGTCATAGTCTTGCAATACTTACTAGTATAATATTGTCTAATGTCTTCCTGTCCAATTGTTGGTAATTTATTGTGTTGTTAAATTTTTAATTATTATATATGCATTAGTCTTACTGTCATTCAAACTATGTGTTCATGGGGTTTACTATGGGAATTTCGATTCAGCTTCGGTCAGTCATTCAAAATGTTGACCTGAAATGTTGAATCCGAAATTCTGAATAGTAAACAACAGCAAAACTGAATACATCAACCTCCATGTTTTGGTATTCGACATAGCAGGAGGTGAAGTCACTCACCTCCTGCTATGCACATTAACATACCATTGAACTGTTGTACCCCCCCCCCGTACATTAAATATACCAACTCCAAGATCGCACTGCAGTGAAGAAATGGGCTAATTTCCTGTTCCTCACTGAAGCGCAACCTCCCTCCACAGTCTCGGCATGTCACTGGCCAAAAGGTCGAGTACACCATGCAACTCGACTACACATGCTCGACCTGTGTTAGTTTGCTTTCCTGCCCCTTGGACACCATGATTTTGAACAAAAGTCATTTGTCTGACTGCCATTTGGTTAAGTCATAGCAAACCATTCATTGTTATTGTTGTCTTGCATGGTGACCAAAGCAACGTAATTTTGTCCAGCTTGCACTGCTATATCTGATCGACAATAATGTTTATTTTGACTTTGACTTTGATTTTGATGTATATTTCATACTTTAATTTTTGTGTTCAGTTTAGGGAGGTGAAAATTTAAGGGAAATTTATAGAAATTTAGGTAACGATATTTTATGATACTCATAATCAAATATTTCTAAACTGTAAATATTTAAATAATTCATTTTTATTGCTTCCTGTGTTAATGTGAGGTCTATGTAAATGGATTAATGCATGTACTATAAAGTCTACTGCTTAGTATGTACATGGTCTTAAATGGGTTAAAATTATATTGAATAGAATGGTGTTACATTATTTAGAATGATGGTTATATTTGTTTACATTTGTTGCAATTATTCTTTCAGGGATTTAAAGTTTTGTTAACATTGTATACATTTGTTTCAATTCATGTTGTACCTTTGAGATACTCTGTAAAGTTTTTAAAAGGAAGGAAGTATTATATTTTTATTAGTTCTGAAGAAGTCGATGTGATAATAGATGAAAGCGCTTAACTATTTTGTAATAAAGTCTTTTTGTTTTGTAGTCTGGATGGATGTAGACAGCTATATTCAACATTTCCCACAGTTATTTATTTATTTATTTATGTTTATTTATTTATTTATTTATTTATTTATTTATTGGCATTTGTCTACCGGGAAAGCCCACCTGGCCAAGCAGAGCCCATTTTCAGTGGATACCTGGGGAGAAAAACTGCACAAAAAAACATTTAGAATATACAAAGCACAAGTAAAAACACATTTAGAATTTATAGAGAAGAGAGGGAAAATATAGTTACACAGTAGTACAGTTAGAATATTTAAACACACCTGATAAAGTTAATTACCATATAGTACAATTATATTTGACATAGTAGTATTGGAAAATATAAAAGTGCTTAGCTCTCATATTATAACTGAAGTTCAAAGGCTGAGAATACATTAAGAGGATATCATATGTTTCATAGATGTAACATGTATAATTTAATATACACACACACACACATATATGTATGTATATATATATATATATATATATATATGTATGTATATATATATATATATATATATATATATAAAACATATTTGGTGTTTTGTGTGTGTGTGTGTGTGTGTGTGTGTGTGTGTGTGTGTGTGTGTGTGTGTGTGTGTGTGTGTGTGTCTGAGCTGTCTTATGCAGTGATAGAGGTAGTGTTACTTTTTTTTAAGGTAAATTTAATTTTAATTAGGATTAGGTGTAGTTTTAAGGTTGACATGCATTACTAAGGTGGATCAAGAGTCTGAAGCCCCCTTGGCCAGGTCAAGGTAGGCCTTATGTACCATTTGTCCTCATCTATTGCTTTGATGACTTTTTTAAGAAGTCCACTTGGTTATACTTAACAAATCCAAACCGAGTTGGATGCAGTGTCTGAAGGTTTCCAATGTTGTCATTTATTATATCCATAATTATTCTTTTCATGGATTATATCTCAAACTACTCAGGCTTTGGGGTGTGTGGTTTCCTGGGTGCATGGTCTGTCCACCCTTAAACAGAGGGATAACACTTGCAATCCTCCATTCACTCAACACAAAATCAGTTTCAAGGCTCTGGTTGAATAGTGATACTAGTGGGGCTAATAGGTCATGCTTCATGCTGTTAAGGAGGCAACCTGGGTCATTATCAGGTCCCACAGATGAAGTGTTTTTGGCATTGGAGAGCGCTTTCAGGACCTGTTCCCTAGTGATAGTTGAGAGAGTTATGGTTGGGGGTATTTCTTGAGAGGTGCCTGGTGGTGAAAAAGGGTAACATTGGAGCTAATCTTATTGACCAGTAGATAAGCGTTATTCCCCAGCTCAGTTCAGGTGGCTCCATTTACAAATAGTTCAGCCCATTGTTATGTATTGCTTTGAGACTATGGACATAGATGAAGAATGCTTTATGAGTTTTCTTAGCCTGGGAGGCTAGTTCTACCTCAAATTTGGTTTAAATAGGCTTAATTAGTCCCCTGAGTTGCTAATTAAGATTGATGAGGGAGTTTTTGCCTTGCCTAGTACTGCACTTCCTGATTTTGGACACGACATTCTTCTTTTTCTTATACAACCTATTTATCCTGGGATTTTACCAGGGTGGCTTATGTTTTTGAACTTGCCCTGTGCTTATTTTGAGTAGATACCTCTGCATCTATGCAGCTGTATACATGACTCTACAAGGGCTTTGTAAATGACTCTGCATAGGCAGCAGTATTCCCTGAATTAGGTGATGGGGCTTGAAATTGTGTGAGGGTGTAGGTAAAGGCAGGAAGTTTACCTTGGAATAATTCCTAAAATTGCCAGGATTAGGTGGTGCCCCGAGTTTAATTTTGATTTCAAAGGACACAGCTTTGTGGTCCAACCTGACCACTAAGTATGTTACACTTGGGGCAGGTACAATTTTCCCCTATGTTTATGAAGACCAGGTCAGGGATGTTTGCTAGTGGGAGTATGGACTTGCAGGTCCAGTGTGTTCATGTTGACAAAGTCCATGAATCTTTAAACCTGCATGTTTGGGATTGTGTATGATTCCCATTTTATAGAAGTGTAGTTGAATTTGCCCATGAGTATGGAATTTAGTTCAATGGATAAACTTGTAATTTATAAAGCTGCATGTTTTTTATAAGGATAATTGCTTCTGTGATTATACATGTACCATGTTATTATTATTTATTACAGAAACGTATATATGTCAAATTGTAAAGAGATCATCTATAGTTGGATATTTCCTAGAATTCAGAAAAAGGTTCACTGTGCCTGGTAACTGTCTAACACAACCATAAGAAAATGCATTTCAGATATAGCTATGGTTTCAATGACAAAAAACTCATTATTGGTTCATTAGCCTGTGTCTAAATTGCACTGTAAGTAGCACTAATTTTGTCATACTTGACAGTAGCAGTGTTCTCCCAACAGTATCATGTTTGTCAAAGCACTACACACACACACACACACACACACACACACACACACACACACACACACACACACACACACACACACACAACTGCCTCCATAACAGTGAATGGGTAAACACTGTCATTTGATGGTATTTGCTTTTTCCTCTAGAAGTGAAATTTTACATAGCTAAACAATCTATGAATCACTCAACAGCATATGTTGGGATCTACTGGCATTTCCAGGGGAGAGAACATTGTTGATTAGCATTAGCTGCTACCCTGGAGTTTTGCATAAGCATGCTACTCTGTCACATGGACTGCCCTCCATGTTGAGGCCCTCACTAGCATAAAACCACAGCAACAGGTCATTTAAGAACTGGAACAGCTTACTGTGTTGGGCGGGCAGCTGTGTTAAGGCTTTCCCCATCATGTTAAGCCTTTCTGAATGGCTTCCTAACTTCCAATCAAATCACTTACCTTCACGCAGCATGTTGTCACTAAGACAGTGCCAAACATCTATACTGCATACTGTATGAAATGATGAACATCATAATAAGAACCTATAAGGTTGCACCATTCACTTTCAACAGCTTTAATACCGAAGTACGTTAATATAGCACAGGTTTGCCATCTGTTTGCAGAGTGGCGGTGAGCTTTCCTTGGGACAGGAAGTACTGCAGGTATGAGTTTGTGTATAGCAGGTATTTTTTGTTTTAGTTACGGTCCCTTCTCCTTCTCATTTAATATTATGATTGCAACTTATTTCTTTAGTGCTGGGTTTATTTTCTGTTTGTTTTATATATATGTGCTGTTGTGTTAGAGTATTTTTATTTGATTAATGTATGCAGTTATCTCTTTTCACTTCACTGTTACTGGAGATGTTTTGTGCGAGGCGTTGAGGAGTGTGCTGCAGCCTTACATTGCCCTATTTTAATGTCAATATTCTCAAGTTGTTATTTAATACAGTCAATGAGATGGCTGTTCGATGGTTTCTGGATGGGCACATGCTGGTTGTTGTTACAGAATTCAATCAGAATGTAGGTTACCTTTCTAAGTTTCAGTCATTATCTTCCTCGCTGAATGACACTTTATGCATTTAGTTGAGCAGGTGATACTCATAAAGTTTGAAAATAACACAGTCAGATGTGATAATTATGTTAGTTTCCCCAAAACAGCAAACTATACTAACAACTACAAAGAAAACTGTTAATTGCTTCACTTTTAATAAACTGAAAATGTTGAGTTGAGCCTTTTGTCTGAAAGAATCAAGTTGAAGAAACGTAAGTATCTTTTATGGAAAAAGAATGCATAGATTGACAATTATGTTTACAAACTTGTACTAACAGAAATAGAAAACTAACATGGTAGAATTATTAAAATTCAGAAGTCAAAAATGTAATTAATTTAATTAAATTTAATAGTATTGGGAAATGATATAAAACAACTAAAAATTGTAGAGTATTTACATTTCACATCTTATTGAGATTAATACAGTGAGATATGAAGAGTCTCATAAGATCCTTCTTAAGGTCATAAAAACTGTAAACATTTACTTCAAAGATTCTTAGGCCTAAATGTTAAAAAAAAATCTAGAAACAGCCTGCTCTTGTATATCAGCTTCCATTAAATATGTATTCAGTAATTTTGAACTAGTTGAGAGTTGTGAATTGGTGCTGAATGAGGTTAGAGAATGTGGCAATGCATTTTCAAATTATTTTATTTAATAAAAGAAAAACACTTCTTGCCTGGAGAACCTAATATATAATAAATTGTATATTTAAACTACAGATGATCTGTCTATAAAAACAATGAGAAAAATAAAAAATACTGTAGACTGAGACCACATAACATGTCAGGACTGCTTCTGAGAAGTATGATGGAAACAGAATACCAGTGTTTAATCTACAATTTCAAAAGTGTTAAAGAGATAGTCTGTGCCAAACTTAAAAACATTTGTTAACATATTTATAAGTGGTGATAAGACTATAGCTGAAAACGATAAACCAGTTAGGCTTAATTTCATGAAAGAGAACATGTTTTGAAAAGGTCTCAATCTAGAGAAAAATAAAAAAAAAATATTTTGCCAATCAGCATAATTTTCTAAAAGGAATATCATGGGTATTAAGTACTCTGTGAGGTGAATTTTCTGGATTAAAATTTTGCAGTGGATATAATATCATTAGACCCTTTCAAGGCTTTCATTTCCATTACATTGGATTGCTTGCTGAAATATTTAGCCATGTAATGCTTCAACGAATACATTTGCATCTAAGTAAAAGAATGGTTGACAGGTCATTTTATATGAAGGTTTGTGATAACTCTACTGTGAATGTAACATTTTCAGTGGTATACCAAAGGGTCCATTCCAGGACCTATATAATTTACATTTTATACCATACTTTAAAAGTATCAGTGAGGTCTAAATAAAGAAATATGCAGCTAAATGTAAAAGAAGTTCAGTCATGTAGTGACTCATGTTTAAGTTACCATTGATGTTCTGATCAGTTAAAACTGTGAGCAAACAACAGCAGAAGCATCATTTATTCAGTCTTTCTTTACTTGTCTGAGACTATGAGTAGCTCTCCCCTCTAAGAGCAAAAGAATCAAAAACATCATTACTTTTTCATTTCTTTATACCTTTTTGATGTGCAAAAATTTTTGTATTGCTATAACCATTGCTTTCCTAAACATTTTATGCACTTTTGTATTTATCAACAGTCATAAAATGCCAACACAGATCACATCACTGGAGTAAAATAGTCACTGGTATTTATTTCCAGATTGTTTGCCAGTTTAAAATTCAGGAGATGTGCTTAATGGAAGGATTTTCATGGAGACCTTATTCTGTATCAGTTTCATACCCATAAAAAGTGGCAACTTTATTCAAGATAACCTAGTTTCCTTTGTCATCCGCATCACTATTTCAATATTGTATAATCTTTAAATAAGAGAGCTGCCTAATAAATCCTATCCCATACTCTTTTCTGACACTACCTATCTGTGTTAATGCTAGCTAATAAGTCTCAGATGCTGTCCCTACTTATCTTGGTCTCCCTTGCTTGCCTGGCCTTCTGACACAGAAGGTGGGTGGATTTCCCCTATTTACCAGTCACATCTCCTTACTTTCTTCTCAACCCTGCCCTTAAGTTGCCTAAAATGCTATCTTTTTGAATGACAAAAAAAATTATGTCACTCAGTGGAAATTCTAGCTTTGCTGGAGTTTTCATTTTGTTTTTACCGATTGTTTTTTCAGTGACCTTCTCACTCATTGTTTTAATTTGTTGTTTGGGATATTTTTGCAGTGACCCTAATGATAATGGACATCAGCTGGGTATAACAGCCCTGTGTTTTTAATGCTTAGTCAAACACTCTGCTTGTGCTGTGCTGACGAGGTCATAACAAGGCCAAAATATGCATATCCACAGCTAGGGAGGTTGGCTTTATTGGCCTGAAATTGTCCATTAAAATGACAAAACAAGTCATGGGCATTCAGAATTGCAAATGAGCTGAAACACCTGATGTTCATAAGGCTCATTTGCATATATCCCATGTGCCTCTGATAAAAGAGGTTTGGGAGGTCACTCAGTGGAAATTCTAGCTTTGTTGGAGTTTTCATTTTGTTTTTACTGATTAGTTTTTCAGTGACCTTCTCACTCCTTGTTTTAGTTTGTTGTTTGGAATATTTTTGCAGTGACCCTAATGATAATGGACATCAGCTGGGTATAACAACATGTGTTTCTAATACTTAGTCAACCTTTCTGCTTGTGCTGTGTTGATAAGGTCATAACAAGGCCGAACTATGCATATCCACAGCTAGTGGGGTTTGGCTTTATTGGCCTAAAATTGTCCATTAAAATGATGAAACAAGTCATGTGTATTCAGAATTGCCAATGAGCTGAAATACTTGATGCTCAGAATGCTCATTTGCATATATCCCATGTGCATCTGATACAAGAGTTTTGGGAGGTCACTTATTGGAAGTTCTAGCTTTGCTGGAGTTTTCATTTTGTTTTTACTGATTGTTTTTTTAGTTATCTTCTCACTCATTGTGATAGTTATTTTTATAGTATGGATGTGAGCATGCAAGGGAATTGTGTGGCTGAATGGGATTCATAGATTCATAGATTAGTACTAGGATAACTGCCCTTGCAAGCCATTTTAAGCCTTGTGAGACTCAAACCCTGTGCCTTGTGTTTGTAAGGCAAACACCTTAACCATTAGGCCACCCTCCCACCATGGCAGCAGATAGTGGAACCTATATGGGCAGCATGAAATCCATAACAAATACTGGTGTCAATATACTAGGCAGTACTAGACAAGGTGACAAATCACACTGCAGTACATGTGGTGGCCCAAATGTGTGCCCATAGGACACACTCATGCATGTCAGTGAGGCTCACATACTCAACACCAGCCTCAGTCAGCAGGACAGGTGTCGATGACTATAAAGAAAGGCTGGGCTAAAGCCTCCAATTGATGGCAATGGTGAACAGCCCCCCTCCAGACCTACAGAGACAGACTACAAAAGGTCTGGCAGTTGTATGTTAGTTCTGAAGGGTAAGAAGTCTGAAACTGAAATATAGGTCAATAAAACCTAAGATCTGTACTCTACTGATATGCCTCCAGTTTGCATGATAGGTCAGAATATACAATGAAATGGAAGCCAACAGAGTACCTGAAATACCAGTACAGTCATTGCAAATGTTTAAAGTCATCAGGTGTGCCCCCCCCCCCCACAATCCTATGTAAGAATGCAGTAACATGTACATGTGGGTTTAATAACAGTGGAGCACAGATTACCTGAGCTGGCCCAATTTACAGGATAGATCATTGCATGTGTACAATATGCAGGGGTCCGTGTGTTAGGTTGTGGTGTGTTCAATATTGTCTGGAAGTGGTCAGCATGTAGGCATGGAGGGTTGTGTCTTGGTGGCCTATGGCCAGTACTATTGATGACAGGACCATTTTCCGACAACTGCAGTGCCAACCACAATGCTTCTCAGCAATACCCATATCAGCAGTCATCCATACTCACTGTCCAGATGTCAATATCTGTCACTGTTTGAAAGATGGACATGCCATGAATGTGGGCCCAGACATACACATAGTACACAGGTGGAAGTACCTTAGACAGAGTACATAAAATGTAACAACTGCACACACCTTTGGAATTGTACATGCAGGTTAGCAGCACATTAGTTGTTTGTGTAGTATGGAATACTGATGTAATCTGACCAATCAGTGGCAGACCACAAAAGGCACAGTTATGAAGTAATGAGAGACTGCCTATGTCCCTGCACAAGGCAGCATAAGGGGAATGTCCCAGATATAGCTGTGAGGCAGCTGCAAGAAGCTTCCATATCACACATGCACTCAGCTCACCCCACCATCAGCCACAGGTTTATCACAGGTCATATCCTTGCTGTTGTGAATAAGTACAGTATGACCCCCACTTCTGTATGGGAATACCCACAGAATGCAGCATGCTGAAGACATGTCCCATGCAGGTGTGCTCCTAGCTGTAAGCAGCACCCTGCCAGCATCCAGACCAATCGATTAATATGGACAGGAGCTATTGACATTAACACCTTGCACACTTAACCTGTCACCCCAGGGGAATCCAATGTCTCGCAGCCTGGGTATGTAGGAGTGACAGAATGCAGTAGCCTGCTACAGATGGCCTGCATCACTACCAAATGGTCTATAGTCCTCAAAGGCCTGTGCCTCACCTGTAGTGCCAATGCATGTTATCTCATGGGGTCCCAACTAACAACATAACACAATTAACAGAACACAAATGCAAGGCCATGTCAACAATTCCCAATAGCATGCCCACCATGTTCTACTGCATGAACTGTGGACCACGCTCTAAATACCACTGGGATTGAAGAGACAACTATAGGGATACTTCTCAGATATCGCTCGCATAATGTTAGGAAGAGAATAGAATAATAGAGTGGGGGTGTAGAAGCATGGACATCATGGAGTGTGTGAAGTCTGAAACTCTAATGTGTGCCCATACTACCCCAGCCTGCAAACTCATACTTACTACTCTCCCTTTACCCCTCCATTACCACTGCTGTTGATGTTAGTCACCTTCAACGATGCCTGTGTAGAGCTTTCCAACATATAAGCTCTGTGGCAATTGTGATAACTGTGTAATACTATCATATAGCTTACTGGTTAGGTAGAAGTTCTAATACCAGAGATGGCAACTATGTGTGTTTGTGTGAGAGAGTGTGTGTCTTTGATGATACCTGATTTTATGGACATTGACACTTACTACTCTCCCCTTACCCCTCCTTTAGCACTGCTGCTCACGTTAGTCATCTTCAAAGATACCTGTGGAGAGCTTTCCAATATCTAAGCTCCGTGGCACTTGCGATAAGTGTGTAATGGTATAGTGTAGCATACCTAGTTAGGTAGAACTTTTAATCCCAGCCATGGCAACTGTGAAACTGTGTGTGTGTCCTTGATAATACCTGATTTTATGGACATTGACACTTACTAGTCTCCCCTTACCCCTCCGATGTTAGTCACCATCAAAGATACCTTGGAGAACTCTCCAACATATAAGCTCCATGGCACTTGCAATAACTACATAATACTATAGTGTAGCATACTAATTAGATAAGAATTTTAATTCCAAACATGGCAACTGTGTGTGTTTGTGCGAGAGAGTGTCTGTGTCTTTGATGATACCTGGTTTTATGGACATTGACACTTACTACTCTCCCCTTACCCTTCCTTTAGCACTGCTGCTGATGTTAGTCACCTTCAAAGATACCTTGGCACAGCTCTCCGACATGTAAGCTCCATGGCTTGTGCCATAAATGCAGAACAATGTAGTAGCAGTAATTACATAGGTATGGGTTTGAATTTCATCCATGGCAAGTGTATGTGTGTGTACATATGTATGTCTGTATCTCAAAGGTTTTGGCCCCATTTGCACCCAGTATACATCTTAGAGCCTGACTTTAGCAGTCCTGCAGATATCATCCACCTTAGAAGTACCTGTTGCCAACCCTAAAACATGTAAGGTCAGTGGTGCTTGTGATAAATGGGTAACATAATGGTCCATAAAGATTGTTAGATAGAGGTTTGAACCTCATCCCGAGCAAATGTAAATGTGTGTATAGGATAACATTATTTTTGGGATCTCTTACCCACTACATCACCCAATGCCAGTATTTACAAGGGCTGGTGATGTTCCTCACCTTAGAAGTATCTTGGGACAGCATCCATCCTAAAAGCTCCGTGGCACATGCGATAAATGCGGTATGCTATAGTAACAATATATAGCTAGGTAGGGGTCTGAATCTCAGTACTGGCAAGAGTGTGTGTCATCAGTATCCTGTGTGGAGGTTGCTGTGATTGTGTAGTAACAGGATCCATTGGGTGGTGGGTTTTGCTAAATTATTATGTTGAGGACCTAGTATATGTCCCAATGTCCACCTTACAAGGACAACAGATGTCAAACACCAGAGAGGTTGGTGTAGACAATCCATAGCCCTAGATGTGGCATTATGGATTGGTGACAACATCGGCAACCCTTCTATTACTCAGAGAACACTCTCCACCCATGTCTCATACACAAACACACTTGGCTAGGCAACAACCGCTATACTGGTAGTTCCCTGCATATTGCCTTACAGATAGTAACCATGGTGTGATTGTAGTAGACTACATGCTGTTGACCACAACAGTGCCACTGACATCAGAAAATACTATGATGTGCTACATCTCCTGACTGAGTGTGTGTTATCCAGCAAGTAAAAGGACATGGCACCCTGTTCCATCCCCTCAGTAGGCAAATAAATGTGTACAGTGGCCTTTTTGCTATGTTTCTGACTGGATACCTGCAACAACTGTAGAGTCTGCAAATGTAACCCACAAAGGGAATACCATGCATTATACACATGTCCTGTATGGACAGATGCCACTAACTCCACTGAATACCTGTATCATGCTGTCAATGTAGGTGCAAGCATGACCTCAATTACATAGCCAAGTCTCACAAAATGTGGTCAGGAATGCTACATTAGAAGATAACAATCTGTCCACACAACATGCTCCAAAGACCTCAAGTACACTTCCACACATCAAAGAACATGCGTGTGGGACATGTGCACAACCCAGACACTGTCCATGTTATGGACTATAGATCACATACATGGGAAGCAGTGCACATCTCTGGCCATTGCACACTACTAACTCCACACCTAAATAATCATTTCTTTGCCTACTTTAACTTAATGATCTTGCTCAGAAAACCTTTTCATAAATATTTTGCATGCATGCCTCTGGCCTACCTTACTCATATTCTCAAATTTTCATTGTTTGTTTTTCTTATCCATTGTACCCATAATATTGTTTTTCTCTGTAATATTGTTAATTTGTCTCTATTCGTATGTATTTGTATGTCTGTGTGGGGCTTTTCCCCTCAGGTCTCCACTGAAAAAGGGTAATTCTTACCCAGCTGGACCAACCCGGTTAACAAATGCAAATAAATAAATAAATAAGATGAGTGGATGGAGAATACAATACCCGACACTAGGGACAACACCAGGGACTACACCCCTGAGCCACACTGGGGACTGTTGTCATGTGGCCTGATGCCAAGGTATTCCCTTGGCCTAGCCGTGTATAGCCTTCAGGCCCATTCACCTACTACACACCTGTGAAGCAATGAACCTATGTATCTCAGTACTAACACGTGTCCCGAGTTTCCTGTTAAGTAAAGAACATCACCAGGCCTTGTACAGTATGGTAATGGGGGATGCACTGGGTGTCAATGAACAATACATAGTATGACATACTGTCATATACGCATTGTCAAACAGATATAGTCATAGACACATTTGACAGACCTGGGTTTAGCAGTGCTAACTACCTTGTCAGGGAGTCCATTCTGTTACAGAGATTTTAAACACAGCGCATACTTCATTGGACTGAATAGTGTAATCAGTTACCTGTATGGTTGATGGTGACAGCAGTCCTCATACAGTGGACCTTGGGACATGTATTGGGGATACCAGTGTGTAAACACAGGATGAAAAATATATCGAGCAGATAGAAAAACACTCACTTTATTCAACAACAAACAAAGCTTTCGGGAATGTCCCTTCTTCAGTGTTAATAATAGATGAGTTAAAACATTATTATATAGTAATTAATCAAAAACCCATATGACACAGCCACCCAATGTAAAAACAGACATTATTAAGAATATTATTAAGAATGTATTCACTTCTAAAAACAGAAATAGAAAAAATACATATTTTTTATATATACTCTCATTCTTATAGAAAAAGGGGACCATAAAATCAATCAACTAACATATTTCTTAACAAAATATATACAGTCTAACCAAATAATATACACAGACTATATATGAGATATTTGAAATAAAATAAAATAAAATGTATAAACTAATAATATTTTTTCATAATTATTAACATAAAATATCTAATAAAAACATTTTTTGTACATATAACATACATTCCTAACTTCCTAATATGTATATATATATATATGTTTGGTAAATACATAGATAGTAGAGTTTCTAAGTATCTATATTGCTTCTGTCTGAAATCTAACATAGGTTTAAGTGTTATTCTATTATTTAACCCCGGTATCCTATCTGCTGCTTGTCATATTATCCATCTGTATTCAGCCATATATGCGTATACATATCCCTCAACAGTCCAATCATGAAAGAGGGTCTGCTATTGCAACTATTGTGCATGATGGGATTGGACAATATAAACCAACTGATCAGATGGATGTAAGGATGACCTCTATGCTCGCAGTTAATGTAGAAGGGGAAAAGAGTAAAATGATGCCAGTATCCAAAGTGAAGCAAGCTGACGTTTTTTTAAAACTGCCTCAGCCTATATTGGTAAAACTACCGAAAAAGGTAGAACTCAGCAAAAGCTCACAATTGAAAGGAAATTCTCAGCAAAGGAACAAATCCTATGCAGGTGGCAAAAGAAAAAACGACAGCCCGCTTCCCAACAGCAAGCAGGGATGCAGATAACAAGGATTGGTGGAAAGTAACTACTTGAACTTGCTTGTTTGTAAACACAGTATACCCACCACCCACAGCCCACATTTGATATTGTACTCACTGAAACCCATGATAATGCTCTGACATACCCACAATCACAAATTGACCAGGATTGCAATACAAGCCATTGTCTATTTAATTAGTGCTACTAAAGGGATATGCATTTATTGCAAATGCCACAGGGATAGTAGGGTGATGGTTTGTCATGGATGTCCTAATGTCAGAAACATCACTATCCCTTATAATGTATGGCAAGGTTTAATGTATTTGCAGAATGTGGCCTCAGAATGCTGTCTCCTACAAATATGCACACTCACACACATACACACACTTGTCAGGACTCAGAGGGTAACACATGCCTATCTACCCATTTGTAGAACAGTGTTATGCTGGTACTTCAAGCTCCAGGTAGCCCATGGGGTGAGGAGTGTAACAAGGTACATTCAACGTCAATTACAGCAGCAGCCATTTCTAAGTATGGCAATGGGGGTGTAGTGGGTGAGAAGGCCCACAGAGTATTGTCAACTACACGTTTACAAACATACAGACACTGTTATTCTCAGTAATGCACACTGACACATTTGTCAGTACTGGGGTCCATAGGTGCAGGTGTTCCTAGGTGTGTACCAAGTTAAAGTCCATGGAGAGATCAGAAGAGTAGGGCATGTGGGTACACTGGTATCATGTCACCTGACATTTGTCAGCAGGCCATCTATCAACTGATGCCACTTGAGTGATCCCCAGGTTGACAGTTAAATTCAACATCCAGTCATCTAGTTTTCTCTTGCAGATGGCCAGTGAGGTGCTCCAATTGACATGTATGCAACATATATTATATAACATGGCCAGTGTCTGGGTTAGAGACCTGTACCCAAGCATGTTCTGTTGAATGTGGTAGTCTGGTTGATGTATCCATGGCATGTGGTTCATACAGGGTGGGGTTTCCTAGAAGTGGCATTCATAACACAGCCGGGCAGACATGGCAGTGTCAGTCAATCATAGATTGCCTGTAAGCAGCCAAGATGGATACCTGACATCTGCACATCTGTACAGAGGACAGATAAAAATTACCTACACAAGTTATGCATTAGGATGAATATGTTGACAGATAAGCATCTGACACTGATAGGTATGCCATTACTACATGACAGCAGCCCTCAATGACATGTCCTAAACACATAGTAGTCTACAGTTAATATGCACACATCAGATCAATAGGAGATACTTAATAACATACAACCCACACACCAAGAACACGATAGTCAGTATTCAGAGTTCAGTTTTGCATGCAGTACTACAATCCGCAATCTACTGTTACTTGGAAAAGCACTGTTAAAAGTCGTAACGTAATTATACAATACATGCAAGTGTGACTGCATATAACCTGGGATACTACTCATGTATGAAACACATACAAAGAGAAAACATTGTTGTACTAGCCATGTATACTCAGGTGTCCAATACAGTATACTCACACCCCTTGCTACTGTAATGACAGCACACAGAAGCATGTTATGTACATGGAATTAAATACACTTATTAAAGATGTCATTACCCTGCTATTTTATCAGACTGGAATGTGATCATTGGTTACCAGGGCTGAGCTGCACTTAGCAAGTGCAAGCATTGCTTAAATGTAAATGCAAGTGGATTTGCACACTGGTAAGTGAAGTCTACATGGTGTAAGTGCCTTTTTGTTTAACTGTACATTAGCACTGCTTATCGTAACGCAAACCCACACAAGCTCACTTAACGCTGCTGAAAACTACCTTAACTACTCTGTATCCAACAGTCCTTGTTCTGCCTAGCAACAAAATAAACAAGCCTTGAACCCCAGACCCTGTACACTATAGTCACAGCGGTTAAACACTAAGCCGTCTGAGCTGTGAAGATGTCTGTTGTTTTTTTCAATTTTATAATATTAATAATAATCATATAATATAATATTTATATGTTGTGTGTCTGTGTGTGTGTGTGTGTGTGTGTGTGTGTGTGTGTGTGTGTGTGTGTGTGTGTGTGTGTGTGTGTGTGTGTGTGTGTGTGTGTGTGTGTGTGTGTCTCTCTGTGTGTGTGTGTGTGTGTGTGTGTGTGTGTGTGTGTGTGTGTGTGTGTGTGTGTGTGTGTGTGTATAAAACATATGCCCATAACATGTAGTGGAGTCATACCTTAGTCCCATAAGTCACAACCTCTTAGTGCAAGGGAATGTAATGTCAGTATTGCAGTTATAAATGTAGAGTGCTGCTAAAGTAACATGGGTTGTGTCAACAGACATGTTGTGTAGGAAGTGACTTCTGATACTGACATGTATGCCATAATGTCAGTAAATAATGATATACAGTAGATATGCACATCTTAATGCATGACATATGGACAAAGAGTCACAGACTTGGGGGACAGCGGCACAAACACAGGGCCAATATTGACATATTGCTGTGATAAACTGAGAATATTCCTGGTGTAACAGAGTTTGTTGTGATATATCCTGTGAAAATTCTTGGTGTAACAGAGTTTGTTGTGATATATCTCTGCTGAGGGATATGAAGCCACTAACACACATGGATGTCACCATGTGCTGACTGCAACCATCAGAGTATGCTACTGCATTTGTAAGATAGGAAATGTGTGAATAACACACCACATCTAAGACTCAAAACTCTGGCCAGTCTGCAGATAGCCATACAGGTGAGAGTTTCTTCAACCACATAACACCGTCATGCCAAACTTTAAATTATGTAGAACAGCCATATCCACACAAACACTGTTAAACCAACATTACTTCAAATGTAAAACAGCAATACTTACATTTTGTCCCCATGTCTGGAACATCCCCCTCCTGTTTGTTGACTCGTCTCCACAGTATATGTTGTAAGAAGTATTTCCAGCTACCCTCTGTGATGCTGTTTGTCACACACCCACATGAAGTCCTGCTCAGAGTAAAGGAAAAGGGCCAGCACCCACATGAAGTACTTAGTTATAGGAGTGTGTTTCCATGCAATTGGCTATAGAAAAGATACCACAGCTGTTCCACATACAATTAGCAAGTGGGGGACTCCAATTCATGCACAGATCATCAGCTGATCATGAGCATTACATACAAAAGTCAAGCTGCTGCCTATGCAAAACAGGTGTACTTTTCCACATCCACCAGAGAGGGAGAGAGAGAGAGAGAGAGACAGAGACAGAGAGAAAGTAAGAAAGGAAGGGAGTAAGAGCCAAGCTTGTTTGTGTATGATCCATGGGTGGATAGTGGTATCTGGGTATTATAACTGTTGCCTATATTGTTTACTAATCCATACTGTCACATAGTAATTGCACATGGCTGTACACATTTATGACTGTAGATTGTCTACAACAACCTCTACAGTGTTTGAAAACTGTTGGCCTTGTAATGTGGACATATAGGTCCTCAATATAATGATGTAGCAAAACCCACACTGCAATTGATTATGTCATTATACAATCACCCCAAAAGGATACTAATGGCACACACACAAACATACACTTACCAGTACTGAGTTTCAGGCCCCTACCTGACTATGTATTGCTATTACAGTGTTACACAGTTATTGCATGTGCCACGGAGTTGACATGTTGAAAAGCTGTCCAAAGGTATCTTTGAAGGTGAGTGACATCAGCAGCAGTGCTAAAGGAGGGGTAAGAGAAATGTAGTAAGTGTGAATGTCCACAAAATCAGGTGTCAACAAAGACACACACACACTCTCTTACAGAAACACACACATTATCACAGTGGACTGGATCAGGATTAGAACTCCTACCTAACGAGCTTGCTATATTACAGTATTACACAGTTATCACAAGTGCCACAGAGCTTATAGGGTTGAAACATGGCCAAAGGGTTATTTCAAGGTGATTGACATTAGCAGACATGCTAAAATAGGGCAATGGGAGGTGTAGTGAGTGTGAATGGCTTCAAAATCACCCCCCCCCACACACACACACACACACACTTACATGTGAAGTGGCACAAAGATATTACACAGACCTCTCATTACCCAACAGTCAACATGCATGACATATGGCACGCAGCAGCATGCACTGCAGCCATATTCAATCTTGTTACCAACATTATACATCTCTGTGATGCATGAATTGTGTTAGTAGGTGATGCCCCTTCACCTGAAACACACTGCACCTATGTACACAGAATTGCTGTGCACCTGTACAGCACAGTACAATACCTCACGAGTATACACACCATTGCTGAATATGTATATACGTGGCACTTATATTTGCTCTGTTGCTCAGGGCCCCTATCTGTTTGTCTGACACATACCTGGGATGATATGAGGACTGATGTCAATAGTTAATGACTGACCTCTGATTTGCAGATCTCATCATCATCAGTGCATGCATGAGCAATAAAATCCGAATACACTGACAACCTTCAAAGCTTCATGTGGATATGAGAAGTGTACATATCCTTGCTGACATGCCTGCGTCTTCCATAATATGCAATGGGGCCACAATACTGCATATGTTAACATTACCCACACCTAATATGTAATATATGACCTGTGCAGTCCAATGCAGTATCAAACAAATGTGTTAGTCGTGCAGATGCTGAATGGGATGCATACAATATGTGGGTTGCATAAGTGCGCACATCCTTAACACAATTGTTTGTTGCAGCACCTTTTAAATGAACTACAGTAGTCACTGTTCCTGGAAGGGGTATACTAGCATGGCCCATCTTCACCTGTTTGGTCACTCCACCTCACAAATGTCCCCAACTCTGCTGGATTGCAAGGTCAGCTCATGTGCACAGCCCTTGGAGGTCACACAGTGCCTTCACTATTGCTGTGGAGTCAGGGTTATGTCTGGCACAATTCATGACTTTGACTGTGTTCAGATACAGCCATTCTTAGTGAGCTTTGAATGCATGCTTCAGTTCACTGTTGTGTTTCAGGATGAAACCCCTCCCCTTCCCAGCCTTACTGCAGATGCTTGACAACTATGGGCCACACATGAGTGTTATTATGCAGTGTTCCAAATTCCGAATGCCATGCCTACTGGCCTAGTTCCTGCTAATGAACAGCAAACCTAAAGGTGTGCACTGGCACCAGCAAGGTAAAAATGGGGATGGTGGCCCTGAGATGGAGTGAGGTTTTGCTTGTGCACCACATGTATCTTTATGGATACTGTCTGTAGGTTTTACTCCTTGTCTCATGACACCATTACACATTGCAACACATGCCTTTTGGAGACCTAATGTTATGCATATGCTACCTGTAGAGAGCCCTGAATGATGTTTCCTGTGGAACAACTCTTCCGTCTGATTACCCTAACCCATAGGCCACACTTATGCAGATTCCAGGCAGTTGTTGACACAGGTACTGCACAGTCAGTACTTGCTCGACATTCCTGCAAGTCCCTCAGTGTTGCTGCATGTTTCTGGGCAGCCTCTGTGACCAGTTTGCAACTTGTGTTGTCATCTGTTTTGGATGAGCATCTGTTTATTTTCTCCATTAATGTTGTCCCATACTTCATACACATACATGACTGTCTGCACTGTTTGCCATGGTATATGCAATGGTGAGGTAAGGCTACCTTTCCCACTCCTGAGTGCTACCTTTTGGATATGGGATCCATTTCATGGTTTGTAAGATGTGTGCAAGCCATGGCTGCCTCTGTTGCAGGTGAGTGGGCAAATGTCATGGACATACTTCTTGGACAGCAGATCATTACTTGGTGTGACATTGAGGCCCTCTACTTATTGGAAGGTGTGTACTCAAGAAGAGTAAATGCTGTCAGTACCTCACAAGCTGCTTCTGCAATATGTTTATTTGGAGTGTGTGCACACATATGCTTCCAGTGTTTGTTAATGTATGTATTCCCCATATTTGTTGTCCAAACAAAGGATTCCATATTATGCATTCATTGTTAGGATCACATTACAGGCTGTAAAAGGTGTGGAATGTGGTATTGTGATTTGCCATTGTTTAGATCAGGAGCAGTTGCCATTGTAATAATGGTGTATACACTGTTGTAGCCACTGTATACGGGTAATGTTTCAGACATGTCCCTACTGTAGGCCATTTGTCCCACCATTATGTTCATCTCTGTCCACACATCTTGCACTGACAGATTGTTAGGTATACTGCAGGAATCTTACATACCTTCAGATATGCCACCATGGTGACTAATGTGATGCAGTGCAGTTAACAGCAACAATAAGTGAACATGTACCACATGCATTATGGGTAGGTGTGTTAAATGTGTGCATGGCAAATAGCATGGCCATAACATGGCCAGTGTATTAGCAAACCTGAAAAAAGCAACTCCATACTCACCAGCTACAGGCTGCTTCCCCAGTTGTATACCAGAGGGACCTAAATAGTTGTGTGAGAGATGTAATGTCAGTAGCCACAAATGTGGCACTGATACAGGGTGGGAGCAGCATTTCAGCACATCAATTGTACAAACCCACAATACTAAAGATTATGCACATCTGTTCATTACTACACTGCAGCAACAGATTATCTTATATGACATATGCATGTGGATTCTTTACAGATGAAAATGGATAAGCAACAGTGGCCTACTAATGTGCCCTGGGGCCTTACCTGCATGCTCCTCAACCATTGTGTGGGTGGCACCCACCTCCACAATGCTGTGTTCAACTTGCTGGCTTGGCTGGCAGGCAGGTGCCCCAAGGTTGGGGAGGAGCTCCTCAGCATGTGTCAATGGGGGCTGGATGGCATGACCCCCACCTGTAGCTAGCTGGTCCCTCCTAACTGCAGCTGCACACTGATGGGCATGGTGGATCAGATCAGTGCAACAATGCTGCACCTGCCCATAATTATGGTTATGTAGGCTGGCATTGTTTACCCTGTGGATGAGCTCATTCCACAGGGAGGTCCTCTCCTGCAGATTCTGGGCCCTGCGTCTGAAGAGGATGGCATGATGGAATATGAGGAACTGGATTATAGCATCATTTTCCAGGGGTGTATATGTGGGCAGGCATTCCTGGGACATTGTACCTGGAAGACATAAACAGGAAAAAAGGTCAGAGGACCTCATACAGTTGTCCACGTACACATCAACAGTGGGTATCACTTGCAAATAATCCAGAATATACCATAACACTGTAAGCTATCATGGCTTGTACATCTTGCATTACACTCCTGCCCCTGACCTGTTCAGTTCCCCCAATGTTGGACACTTAATGGCATAATCCACTACGCACCATTCATTTCTGTGTAGAGGGATGACAGTGGCCATCCTCTATGTGAATGGTGTGTGGATGGCGGCATGAGTCTGTTTGACTGTAGTGTGTGATGGGACTGTGAGCACATGCCTGTGCTCATGTAAGAGGCAAATTGTAATGTTCTCATGCCCCATGGAGACTTGCTGTTGTTGCCATTAGTCGGCATTATGAACATGCTCACCACTGATGTGGGAAGGAGTGTGGGTGATGTGCATATCCCCATTTATTACTGTTGTGGACAGGGTGCCACTGTCCCTGCCTATCCTGTCTGATGCAGGTTGCCTGTATCCATAGCATGTGTGTATGAGGTGTGATCTACCCCCAGTACAGGTTGACTTGTGTTACTGGCACTGAGACTGCCTACATATGTGTAGACATGGTTGCAATTGGCCTTGGAGATTTGTATATGCCTGATTTCTAGTCATAGTCAACCTTACAAGAGGTCACCTGTGAACCTACATGCTTTCTCAGATAGAGGTGCGCTTGCTTCCAAGTTGTGGCCTGCACCTATGTGTCCCTGTACAGCCACTATAGCAACCTATTATGTGCTTTGTGTCTTGCTGGTGTCCACCAAGGGGGATTATCTATCATTGGTGGAGGATGGTTGCACAGGTAAGGTACTGCTGATTCCACATAGCTACAGTGGATATGAAGTGTACACACCCCTGTTACAATACATGGTACTTGTGCAACTGGAACATGACCCCACAAAAGCACATGTCAACAAAATCCCCACATGTGATGTGTCCTATAGTCTGCTCAGGTCAATAGGGAACATAATAACCTGTCCTATGGAAACATATAGGTTCATAGGTTCATAGGTTTGTACTTGGTTAATGGCCCTAGACCCTTTACAAGCCTAGCCCATGGAATTACCCTGGCATCGTGCCACCCCACCTTAGTTCCCAGCGCCTCTTTCAAGTAAAGCCACTGGAGTGATCCCTGTGGTGTATTTTCTATTTCCCATCCACTCATCAAGATTTCTCTTGAAGAAGGCCAGTTAGGTGTTCTGCTTGACATGTATGGGAAGTCTATTCCATAGCATGGGCAGTCTCTGGGTTATGAGCCTGTCCTTCCAGCATATGGGAAGTAATACTCGGTAAAGTAAGCCAGTTGAATGTGTGTGCACACCCTTACACTAGTGTGTTGTGTAAACACCTGCTGAGATGATTACAGCATCCATTTGTCTTTGTTTGTACTCTAACGTCATATCACATCTTCAATGGCAATGGTTGTTCATCTTCCATGTCACAGCTTTGTTTCTTTTTCAATAGAATTATACAGGTTATGGCTCCCATTTGAGGTGAGAAGCATTTTGATATGACTTCCTGTGGTCATTGGCATGCAGCACATAAACCTGGCATTCCAACAGGGGTGTGTACACTTTGATATCCGTGTATATGGACGTTGATATAGCTGTTATTGGTAGGCATGGACAGTGGGTCATAACACAGTTGTACACTTCTCTGATTACTATATGACAAGTATGCCTACTGTAGTACCCATATCAGTGTCATGGCAATGCAACAATCAGTAGCAGTACACATTTTATTTTGTTGTATGCAGTGACAGTGATATTACACACGTGCAACATGCACATCCTATTTTCCGGACTGCTTGTGACCCATGTTATTACTTTTGTGCCTTTCAACTGAATATATGCATACATACATACACATGCTCAGGGGATACCTGCCACACATTTGTGATCTGTGTCATTATGGCACACTGTATTTACAGTCTTGCAGCTCAATCATACGTCTCAACCTGGTATTCCAGGACTTTCTGGTCATTGGTCCACCTTACTGGGTGACAACACAGGGAAGTCAATTTTGATATCATATCAATATAGCTGCCATAACACAAGTATATGTGTAAGTGACTACAGATATCTGTCACAACTGTGAACTTTGTAAAATGAAAAAGTAGAATCCGGTCTGGCAGCAAAAGAAAACCTTTTAATTAAAATAATCCAAAATACAATAAGTAAAAAGCAGTAATCCAGGTAAGTGCTTTCATTTGTCACACTGACAAACTTCTTCTGACAATAAGAAACATCACTTCCTTCTGTTAAAACCATTTGAAATTCCCTCCTTTTAATACTATTGGCCCATTTTACAAAAACATGATGTCAGCAAAATGAAAGCAAAATCACCCCCCCCCCACACCTTAGACACACAAGACTGAAGCATATCTAAAAGGTGTAGTCATATAAACTGAATATACCTCAAATAATTGCATTATAAAACCATTATAAAACCTTAAAAATATAAATATAATAAACAACCCAAATACTGAGAGTTCGTGTAATGCCTACGTAAATTGTTATAAATGTAAAATAAACCTAAGATAATGAAAAATTATGACCACAATATACTGAACGCATGCATAGTTTGGTGATGTATAAGTGTATATGTTTTATGTATAAATATTATGAAATTCAAGTATGGTGAAAAATATAAAGTATAACACTAATAATAATAAAAATATATAGTAATAAATATAATAAGGTATAATAGCCATTATGAATATTAATGATGGAAAAATAAATAATAGAAAAATAAATAATAGAATAAACTATCTCTCCAGAGATTTTAATTTTAATATGCTGTTAAGGGAAAGAGACTCATTCAGGCCTGGCCAGGAAATTAACTTTTTCCCCCACTGTAGTGCAACCTTGGAGTTGGTATATTTAATTTACGGGGGGTGTGGGGGTGCAGGAGTGCTTGCCCCCCTGCATAAACATAGTAAAACTCTGTGGGATGTTATTTATAGTTGCTTTGTAGTTTTCATTGTTTTGAGATTTGATTTTATGAGTTTTAGATGTTTTGAAGTTTAGATTTTATGGTCTTGATGTTTTGAGTTTAGATGTTATGAAGAGTAGATGCTTTGAGAGGTAACCATGACCCAACCTATCCACCTCTTACAGCATCACATGTGGACAAAGCCTAACATTAGGGGGGGATATATAGGGACAGATCATAGATATGCCTATTACAAACTTATGAAGTTTGTGCACTATACATTTCACATTACCATGACTGTTCTGAAGGTGGTGGGATCTGAAACTCATGTGTCTGTCATGACTTCATTACTTCCACCTTCAGCTATTTGCCAGAGTAATATAGATGTTTGGAGGAACAGAACAAACACTAAGATGGCTAAATCTTGACACTCTGTGCAGGTCTGCACAGTTGACAGGTATGGCCCACTGCAGACAGAGCCAGATGCTATGTCTATAGCATTTGCTTGGCAGGACATCATTACAGCAAATACTGATGGCACATATACGTCTTTCATAATCATCTATCCCATTTTTACAGACCAATTACTACATTCAATTACATGCTTACATGTTGCACATACCTGGTTTATCTTCACGTTCCTTCTGTGTACAGGATGTCTTCCTGTTTTGTAATTTGAGGTCTATTTATTTATTTATCTATTTATTTATTTATTTATTTGTGTATATATATATATATATATGTGTGTGTGTGTGTGTGTGTGTGTGTGTGTGTGTGTGTCTTTCTCTCTCTCTCTCTCTCTCTCTCTCCACTACTTGGATCGAGCTTGTTTGAGTAGGTTGAAGCATGGCTTTTGTAGGTGATTCTCATGTTCAGGTGATGGCCTTTGCACCAATTGCTGTTCCCTACTTGCTAATTGCATGCAGGCAGCTGTGTAGGTCTTCCAATAGCCAATGTCAAAGCAACCTACTACTATAAATAACTACATCATGTGGGCATTGCCCCTTTACCTTTCCCATGTGGAAGACATCCTTCTTGTGTGTGGGCAGCGGTGTTACAAACAGCAGGTAGTTATACTTCTTACAACAGGACTTGTGGACACAGGCTAACTGCATGTTTGTATAAGGTTCCAGTGAGTACTGCTGTTATATACATTGAATACTGCTAATTTTACAGGGTTTGTGTGTACATGCTAGTTTTGCATGGAATGCAGTCTGTCTGTATAGCTGTCAGCTGTGGGCCTATCCACATGATGGTCAGAGGATTGGCTGTTATGTTTTGTCTGTTCCCCACACAGGTGTTGTCCCTGACATATCAGTGGCATTCTCTGCGTTGATTGCTATCAGTACATGGCAACATCCATTTGTGTTTCTGACTTCATATTCCTGAGTAAGGGTATATTGCAACCAACACAGTCAATACTCTAAATATCACAATGAAGTGACCAGAAAATAAGACAGTAAAATGTCAAATAAAAAAATCTCGGACACTCACGGCTGCAGGCAATAAACAGGATTTCAATAAAAATCCAGTCGGCACAGTTTCTATGAATGGAAAAAGTTATTTTAATATAATAGTAAGCGCTTTCCTGGTTCAACTGACCACTTCATCAGACTACAATAATTTAATGCCACAGTATGTTTAAATAATACTAACAAACCAATCACAATATTTTAATCATGCACTCAGTAAAAATTAAAGAATATATCTATGTATATATTAAGAACATCTTTAAAACATGTTTAGATTTGCAGAATAACTTTATATATCAGTGCTTAAGTGGGCAACCTTTTACAAATGGTTATAGGGAGACTTTGTTATTGAGACCAGGTGATTTATCAACTTTAAAAAGCATTATCCATTTTTGCTCATGTGCCTCTGTGATGTTTCTCACATCCCCACCCCTTATATTGTCATGTATAATTTCAAGAACAAAGAATTTAAAACTGTTGGTTCCCCTTTTTCATAACATGATTTGCTAGGGCATTTTCCAACTTCTTAATTTGATATTTCTAAGGTGCTTAAGTACCCTTTCCTTCAAAGTGCGATTAGTTTTGCCTATCTAGAACATATGGCAGGTTGCACAAAAACTAAAATAAATTAGATTTTTAGTTGTGCAATCTGCATAAGAATTAAGTTCAATATCTAACTGTTGATGTACATAGTGTCTGCCACTAAAAATATGTTTACATGCTAGGCAGCCTCTACAGGGATAAGCCCCCAGTCTGTCGGAATATACAGTCCTTTTTCTATCTGAATTACCTTTGTAACAAAGATGTCTTTTCAAACATTTGTTGTTCTTAAAGGAGAAACTTGGGCTTATTAGTCATATCATTCCTTAATTCATCTATTGCAGTAAGAATATTCCAATTTATTTTATAATGTTGCAGAAAACTCTTATGTCACTGGAATATGGTAAAACCATTCTCAAATAATTATTTGTGGTATAATTCATATTCTCTGATCTCTCAGTATTATTGTCTTCTGCAACATTATATTCACCATAGTATGGTGTACATCTACTTTGTCTACATAGCCATGCATCATCGATGCATTTTTCTATATCTTTCTCCTTGCAGCCCCTGCCCATAAATTTATGGTTAAGATCTATTAGGGCTAGTTTCAGCTGTGAGTCTTCATTATATAGAAGCATAACCCTATATACCTGTCCTTTCAATACCTTTCTTTTGACATGATTAGGGTGCATACTTTTGTTATGTAGTAAATTATTTTTCCTCATTGGTTTTCTATATAGACTGGTTCTATCTCCCTGTAGTGCATCCTTATATACCTTGACATCTAGGGTATCAATTTCATGGCTAGAGTACTTATATGTAAATTTAAAAAAAATCAGTTGTCTCATATAGATAAGATATAAATTCCTTTAGCCTTTCTTCTGTATCATTCCGTTACAAAAAAAAATCATCGGCAAAACGTGTATACCGTTTTATGGAATTTCAAAACCTTTTGTTCTGAAGAACAATATTTGTTTCCCATTGTACCAGAGCAAGGTTGGCACAGCTATTTGCACAAGGTGTGCCCACAGCCAACCTTCTGTAGAAAAAAATCAACTTCAAAGATGAATACATTGTTTTCTAGAATAATAGCCAGCAGTGCACATATTAATCTGGTCTTATTTACATTTACACCTTTAGAGAGCAAAAATGTTTCTATATTTTCAATACTCCATATATTGGGTATAACTGTGAAAAGTGATTCAATATCTAGAGTCACAAATAGGTTATCTCCATGCACATCTATGTTTTATAATATAAATTCTGTAGGAACATCTTTGGATCCCTAAGCACCGTGTTGCAACTTTCTAGAAAAGGATGTACATTATTTTCAACAAAACTCTGTAGCCCACACCCTGCTGGAGACTATTGGTTGCATTGGTAGTTTCATGGGGCGTTTATGTACCTTAGGTAGGCCATACATGTTTGCCACTAAAGGATGTTCAACAATGAAATAGTTAAATAAATATTCCAAAATCATCCCTGTGATTAATAAATCAAAAATTAGAAATGAAATCTTATCAATAATGCCTTTTATAGCATTCCTAGAAATGCAAGTATATGTATGGTCATCACTTAAAATATCTCTCATCTGTTGTAAATACAGGTCCCTATCTAGTATCACACCCCCACCCTTATCAGCAGGTCTGATCTCAATGCTTGATATTTCTTTTAATTCATGCAAAGCATGAAACTCTGTTTGTGACATATTATAATAGGTTTGATGCCTTTACAGAAGACCTCCCTTATTTCACTTTCACATACCTCCAAAAATGTTTCAATAATGGGGTGTGGTCGGTGAATAAGTGTACTTGTTTTTTTTAAATGTCATAATGTTCATTATTGCCTTTAAACATGGTTCATAGTTTTAATTGTCTACCAGATAACTTTAGTTCTTTAAGAACATCAGTCAAATCTGCTTTCTGTGATGGTATGAAATTTAAACCTTTAGCTAACAGCATTATTTGAGCTTTGGACAGCATAAATGATGAAATATTTACCACTAAACTTGGGTTTAACATTTCCATGTCTTCCCTTTGTTCATTGAGTCATTCACACTGTTTAGACACTGAACTCTACCTTTCCTCACTCGGCTTCTCGAACGTTGTCTTATCGGTAATGGGTCCTTTAATAAAAAAACAGTTCTCTTGTAAAACAGTACACGTTCCATTCCCTCCTGAGTCAGTGCGAGTTGTTTTAGGTCTTACAACTCTTTCATCCTCATGTATTGATGTATCTCTTACATTATCTGGCTCCATTTGTAAAACTACATTCTCCATGGATGACTGCCCTTGCCTCTGCTCAACGGAGTATTTTCCTGCATTCTCTTTGGATGAAGTGTCTACCATTGCCGGTATAACAATCAGACGTGAAGCAACAGAATCTATTGAAGTAAAAGCATTAGTTATTGGACCTTTTATAGATTCTAATGAATCACTGCTTGCATTCATATTAGTGCCATATTCTCTCGGCCAAGAGAAAAGAGTGCCCTTCCGAAAATCACGCAAGTCCCTTTGTATTTTCTGAGTCTTAATAGCTTGCAGTCATTATTCATATGCAGTAATATTTTCATATAATACATCCATCTTATCACAGATGACATCAGCTGGGAATTGATCATAAATTTCATTCTGTAATACAATAATTTTGTTAAGCTACTCTTCTTCTTGAGGTTTAAAAAAATCAATTAAAAGGTTCATATATTGGGTGCTTAATTTCAAATTAATCATCTGCCATTGCCTCAGTAGTTCCGGATATGTTTGTCTGTAATTGGGCATGGTAAGAACCCTTAGCCCTCTCAGAACTATTTGATGTTTCAGTGAGGCTTCAAAGTGGAAGCATGTGCTTGAACTTGTACATTTTATCCTCTAATATTCTTAACTTCTCTTGAAAGTTAATTAATAGATTTTATCACTTACTTCAGGCATAGCTTGTTGAGTGATATTGTCATGTAGAAGGGGGTTGTCCGTATCTTCCAAAATCCTATTTAACCATTGATGTTTGTTTGGTATTACATTAACTCCATTCATTGGGTTGTATGAAAGTTTAATATGTACTTGATTAGGTTTCCCCTTAGCCATGTTCTGTACTGGAGAACAGTAAAAGAATATATAAACACAGTCAATACTCCAAATATCAGAAAGAATTGACCAGAAAATAAAATAGTAAAATGTCAAATAAAAAATGCCGGACACTCATGGCTGCAGGCAATAAATGGGATTTCAATGAAAATCCAGTCGGCACAGTTTCTATGAATGTAAAAAGTTATTTTAATATAATAACTGCGGTGGTGGTGTTGCGGTAGCATTGTCGCCTCACAGTAAGATGTTATCCTGTTCGATTCTCAGCTAAAGCATCTTCTGTGTAGAGACATGCATGAATGGGCGTACCTTCGTTGAAGGTTTCACGTCAGGGCTGGCAACTCGGTACGTAAAAATCTACTGCCAACCATTAGCAGACCTGAGTTGTGCTGTGGCGACCCCTAACCGGGAAAAGCTGAAAGATACAACAACAAGTAAGAGCTTTCGCGGTTCAACTGACCACTTCATCAGACTACAATAATTTAATGCCACACCCAAATGCTGTTAGAAATGGCATAAACAACTGAAATAGTACACAAATAAACATTTATATGTATGCAAACTGTATGTGGTGTCATGTCCTTTGCAGTGCGTGTGGGTATATGTTTCATGCAATAATTCTCATTTGTAGGAAAGAATCAGACACTGGCCATTTGAAAAGGTGGCAACTGTAGCAATAATGCCTGTTTGATATGCTGTGCACTCTCTATATATACTCTCTCTCTCTCTCTCGATATATATATATATATATATATATATATATATATATATATATATATATAATATATGTGTCTACTTTGAAACATCTAAAACCCATAACATCTAATTTCAACCTTGAAACATCTAATTTCATAACATTGAGACCAGAACATCCTAAAACCCATAACATCAAATTTCATAACATCTAACAGTACAAATCACAAGAAAATAACATCCCCTCCACATGTAATGACACAAAACTACCAAACACACTTTTTACTACTTTCCTACAGGGGGCAAGCCCCTCCTGCACCCCCCACCCCATAAATTAAATATACCAACTTCAAGATCGCACTACAGTGGAAAAAAAGTTAATTTCCTAACCCCACTGTATCTAGCCCCCCTGCAGAAACATAGTAAATAGTGTGTTTGGTAGTTTGGTGTCATTATATGTCATTATATGTGGAGGGGATGTTATTTTCATGTGATTTGTACTGTTAGATATTATGACATTCAATGTTATGGGTTTTAGATGGTTTGGGTTTTAGATGTTCTAGGTTAGTGTTATAAGACTAGATGTTGTGGGTTTTAGATGTTTTGAAGGGGGCCCATATATGGTATATATACATATATAGATAGATATAGATATAGATATAGATAGATATATATATATATACTGCAACATCACACAAACTCAAAGAAGATGAAGAAAGTGCTGACAAAATATATATGTTATTGAGATTAATCAAAATCACACAATGTCAGGGAAAGGGCATATTTTGCACCCCAAGTATTGTGCAATATCACAACCTGTCAACTATCTGTGTAGCTGACTAAATTGTGTTGACTAAGCAGGTATCGACCAAAGGAAGATTTATCCATATTCAGTTCCCTATATGAATTTCTCTCTCTCTCGCAATATATATATATATATATATATATATATATATATATCAAAAAATATATATATATAATCAATATATGTATATGTATATATATATTATATATATATATATATATATATATATATATATAGATATAGATAGATATATGAATATATATATATATATATATATATATATATATATATATATATATATATATATGTGGGTCTACTTTGAATCATTTAAAACCCATAACATCAAATTTCATAACATTGAGACCAGAACATCTAAAACCCATGCACCCCCCACACCCCTCATAAATTAAATATACCAACTCCAAGATCACACTACAGTGGAAAAAAGTTAATTTCCTAACCCCACTGTATCAAGCCCCCCTGCAGAAACATAGTAAATAGTGTGTTTGGTAGTTTGGTGCCATTATATGTCATTATATGTGGAGGGGATGTTATTTTCACATGGTTTGTACTGTTAGATGTTATGACATTCAATGTTATGGGTTTTAGATGTTTTGGGTTTTAGATGTTCTGGTCTCAATGTTTTGAAATTAGATGTTATGGGTTTTAGATGTTTTGATGGGGACCTATATATATATATATATATATATATATATATATATATATATATATATGGTATACGGTATATATACATAAATAAATAGATATAGATATATATACTGTAAGTTCACACAAACTCAAAGAAGGTAGAGAAAGTGCTGACAAAATATATATGTTATTGAGATTCATCAAAACATCGGTAAATCCACACACAAAAAAAAAAAACACCAACAGCATATACAGCATGCTCTAAGACATAACCTTATCAAACAGAAATAAAAACAAAAACAATGTTTTTGCAAAATAACAAGCCCTTCCCCCTGCATCCCTCATATGTCAGGAAGTATGCCCCTATATTCCCTGATACTTAATATACCAGCTTTGAGACTGCAAAATATTGTGGAAAGGGCATATACCCTAATATTGGTATTATAGCGATTTTTCACCAGTATTGGCCACTTTCCTGCCAACCAAGTTACATAGGCAGGAAATCTATTGTCTAAACCACCAGTTCACCAGCTTTGGGGCTTACATATAAATAGATAGATAGATAGATAGATAGATAGATAGATAGATAGATAGATAGATAGATATGGATACAGACATTTAAGATTATATATATAAAAAGTATATATATATATATATATATATATATATATATATATATATATATATATATATATATATAGAGAGAGAGAGAGAGAGAGAGATAAGTATAATATTCAAATCAGCTGTGTAAAAAAGATATATAGGAAGGGGGACATCATAAAGTGTTAAGGTTTTGTTTATGTAAATCAATATAATAGCTCTCCACTATATCCTGCATGTTATCATTTGTTCATGTATCGTATGCTTTAGACACATCACAAGATACCAGTAAATCATATATTTCGCCAATAAAATCAGCAATCTCATATAATAATATTAAAAAAAATCCTTATATGTTTCATTGAGATACCATAAACTTCGATAGAGAAAAGTGATTGAGAAACACTAGCTAATCTAATTTGCAATATTTTACAAAATTGTTTAGAGTCAGTATTTTTCATTGGTAAAGGTCTGTAATTAGAAAAAAGAAATCTATCACCCAGTTTGTATAATTACATTAAATTTTAAAGCACCAGCTCCAGTGTCAGATCTAGTAATCCCATGAAAAAACAGTCATTTGTAATGCACAAAAAACAATTAAGCAAGAAGCATAGAACTATAAAAATGGTATACCATCAGAACCAGGTGAAGTGTTTTCAGGAACAGTCTTTAACTCTGTATTAAATTCATAGAACAAAATTTGTTTACCTAAATATTCATTATAGTTCATAATTAAATAAATTACTCACCACTTATGGCTGTATATTTAGTATACATACTAGAGACCTAATACTCAACATAGAATCCTAAGGTATAAGGGAATTCCATGCAAGGAAGCCCTTAAAGAGGAAACTAATTTAACTAATTTTCTCAGAAATGGAGATACTTAATTTTAGTACCTTGAACTAAGTATTTCATCTTAATTATTTAATCTGAAGCCTTTTTTTTCAAATAGTAATTGTAATCTATTTTCCAAATCAGCAGACATAACAATTCCACTGTATATATCTTTTATATTCCTGTGATACAATACTATAATCATGTTTATGGACTGTCCACATTTCTTTTTCTAAAGAACAATATAATAATTTATATTTCCATTTAAAAGTCAACCATCATTCAATTAATGAAGAGTTAAATTCAACTAAGGTTAAATGATCTTTCCAGAGTGCCTCAATTTCAGATTCCCAGCATGAGAAGTATAATACACTCTCTGTTAAGTTTTAAATACCTTTGTCTATAGTGCATCATGTATGGGATCTACAAAATGAAAACAATTAAAGCATAATGATCAGATATTTCAAAATTAAAAGGTATGCATGAAGTAAATGAAGTTTAATCAATTTCAGTGCAAAATATTGCAAAAAAAAAAAAAAACATTTGTAAGAACACCAATAAACAACCATAAAACAAAAAATAGTGCCCAGATGGCAGTAGAAACAACATACTTGCAGGTACCAGGATCTTTATTCGTTAAGTGCTTTCTTCTCCTGTGTTACTCTCAGGGACTTTTTCAGAACTAATTTTCCCCTTAAGGTCACTTCCTTTATATACATAACTAGTAATTCGGCAATTACATAGTCAAACAATCAAACAGTTAAGTATTTATACATTTAAAAGTATACCATAAAAAACTTGCTATAGAAATCTGTGCACATAATTTCTCAGAATGAAAACCTTTATTTAAAAAAAAAAACACAGTGTAAAACATTATATAAAATAACTACTGCCATCCGGGTACTATTTTCAGTACAAAATATGCATCTAGGATATGTATAACCTAAACTAAGTCCTTTTCTATCTTCAAAATCCCCCAAATAAGTGTTATATAAGAAGAAAAGTTTCCTTTTTGCTTTACATAAATGTCAATCAATATGATCTGCTATAATAATATCTAAGGTTACAACAACATAAATTCTTACTTTATCAAATAATTCCAAACACTCTTTTTACCTCATAGGAGTATAAAGATGATGTGCACAGGACCACTACAACTGTAAAAGTAAAAATAACACAGAAGTAGTCTACCTGACATTACACAGTAAATATCTAACGATTTCAAATAAGCTTTATATAAAATAAATATACCAATGCAAATGTCCACTCCAAAGGACTAAAAACATTGTTTCCATACAACATCTACCTGTTTTTGTTGTAATGAAGTCAGTAATGTTATATCAAGTAAACAAATAATATCCACATGTAATATAATAAACTTTTGTAAAATAACTAATTATTTTTTCATTAAACTACTAACATTAAGGGGGCAAACAATTAATTTACCTCTTTCTTTTTTATCATATTGTCTATTTTGCCTCCTCATTTTCTGTTTTTTTTAACTGTATTACCAATATTCTTGGAACAGTTCTCAGCCCCTTCACCAGTATTATCATCCAAGCCATCATCATCATCATCACCTGTATCATTTACCATCACTTTTTGTACCTAAAATTACTTTGAGTTAAATTAGCATTATCACTAAAGACATGAACATTAATATTACCAGATGTCTATGATACCTGTTTTTCTAGCAACAGTATCCCTTCATACTGGTTCCGAATGTTGAGTAACTTTAGTACAGTCAAGCCAATAATGAGATTTACTTTTTCATTTTCTACAAAACATAACACATCTATGTTGAGAATGCCCAATGTGCCCACACTGGGGATGTTTACATTTAAGACAAGACTGAATTAAATGTTCCAAAGACACATAATAAAACCAGAGCTTTGGTTGCTCAGAATAATGTTTAATAAGCAAAAAACATTTGTATACAACACGTATGATATATGTACAAAAGTATCTTCTGAAGTTTTCAAAATTGCTCCCACTTACCAAGTTCCTTTCCAGAGACTTCTGTCATCATAACCTTTTTCTTTTTAATATCCAAGACAGCATGAAAGAAAAAAGCTTTAGGTGGCATTGCTCTTTTGTCAGTAGTGCAAACCTTAACAATAATCTTACATGTAGGTTGTATATTTTGTCCTCAAATATTATAGCTGACTCATGGCATACATAGTGTTTTCAAGTCACATTGTAACATAAATTGTTCAGTAAAAGTAGAGGATTTTAAAGTCACATTACAAAAGTAAAAGTAAGGGATTTTAAAGTCACATCACAAAACAGTTCTTTTTCCACATGAATAAATCCATGAACTTCCTTACTAGAAAAACTATGGGGTGAAATTGTACTGTCTCATTCATCATACCTGTTAATGGATTGTCCATTCTTTAAGAAATATGCATTACTTGAAATGTATGAGTCCTGGCTGCAGAACATTTCTGCTCTGAAGTAGTCTTAGCTGTAACAGCTGCATAAGATAATTTGTACCACATCCATCATCATTTGCTGCAACTGGCATTAACACATCAATCTGGCAAACAGAGCATTAGGATATTGCATGGACTTTAACATTTAGCGTAATCAGTTGATCATAAGAACCTTCACCAGCAAAACAATGATAGACAATATCACCCTGAGAAGTTGCAACAGGAGTAGCAGGTTCATTTTTGTCTAGCAAGGAAAGCAGTTTATCATCCCGGTAAACCAACATCATGCAAATCATAATCTGAACATTATTTTGTTCAGCCGAAAGTTTAGTAATCTCCATACTTTTCCAGTGTTGTGAATGACTACCCTATAGCCTGCCACTGTTACCAGAAAAAAAAGTAGGGGATGTTCTACTGTACCCCGGACAAAATTCCCCTAGTGAGTATGAAATACTCCATTGGATTTTCCCTGAAAAGAGGCCATTGGCCTAGTGGGACTAATCCAGTCAACAAAAAGAATGGATGTATACGTTTAAGATGTTTAATGATCTGTAGCTACCCTCAGTTGTTGTTGTGTCTTTCAGCTTTTCCCGGTTAGGGGTCACCACAGTGGAACTCCGGTCTGCTAATGATTGGTAGTTGATTTTTACATGCCAAGTTACCAGCAGTAACATGACTAATTATTTTAATTTCTACTGGTCATAAAAGTCAGAGATGGAGCTATCTCTCCGTTATTCAAATTGTCTACTTGTCACAGATGTAATAAAAATAAAGCCAAAATACTATAAAGAGAAACATCAGAAACAGCTTAAGGATGAAAATGAATGGAGTAATGCTTACATTATTATTTTTGCATTTGTGCCACATTGAAATTAGAGGAAAGGAGAAAAAATACTTTGTGATAATAATACATTTGAGTAAAGTTGTGATTTAAGTACAGGCCATATATTTTATGATCAAAGATCACTTTCCATATTTGTTATTATTTCTATATTCATCTAAACTAGGAACTCTTTTCCTACATTTTTGCCCCAGCAGCTCAATTCATAGATTCATAGATTGTTACTAGGCTAATGACCCAGGGGGACTTTTTAAGCCTAGCCAAATTTTCCTGAAAGAATAATGACATCCTTTATCTAAACAAGACATTGAGGACCTGGCATTTATAAGCTACCTCTCACCATAAGGGGCATGAGTGCCTGGTCTAACTTTCCACTTCCCCATCCACTGGTCATGGTTGTGCTTAAATTGGGTAATAGATGAATGTAAAATAAATAAACTCAGCTTCACATGGATGGAAAGCCTGTTTTATAGGAAGGGCAGTTTCTGGGATACATATCTGTCTCTCCAGCATGTTCTATTTAAGTCACAGATAAAATGCAGGTTTGCAGACCTTGTATTTCTGGTACTGTTTCACTTACAAATATGCAGGAGATTCATAAGTGTGAGATTTGTGGATGCCTTCCAAACCAGGCATTGGTCATCCCTCAGTAATATATTGGAGACCGAGCAGAGAATTTTAAGGCACTTTGCATAAGGAAGGTTTGTTACTCCTTATATTCTTTTTGTAAGGAACCTCTGAGTTGCTGCGTATACCTGGACAGGTACATATTGAATGGAGCATTGTACTCTATGATTGGTCTGATAGGACAGGATATAGTGGAATAATGACCTCTTTGGACCTAGATGCCATGCTCCTACTTATAAGTTGTGCAACATAAAAGGATTTTCTCACCATTGTGGCCATATGGTGGTTGAAGGTAAGGTTACTGTCTATGTGAGTACACAGATCCCTGACCACTGGGTCGACTCTTAGGGGTGTACTATCAACTTGGTAATTAGCTGGGATAGTTGACTCCCCAAAGGGTACAATTATGCATTTCTTAGCATTGAGTTTAAGACTACAGCTTTGGCACCATTTGTCACTCAGAGGTAGGCCTACTTGAAGAATATCAGTGTTTGCAGGGAAGTTGATGAAAACATACACTTGCAATCATCTGCATTGGCATCCACTTCAGAGAAATAGATGGCAAAAAGGAGCAGGCCCAGTACTGAGCCATGGGGGATGCCCCTAGTGACTGGCTTCTTGGAAGAGGTGGCAACATCTATGTTGACCTCCTGGGTCCTACTAGTGAACTAGTTGACTATTTAGCAAATGATAAAAGGGTTTATACCTAATTTAGTGAGCTTGTGTATAATGTCTGAGTGGGGTATTGCATCAAAAGCCTTGGCCAGGTTGAGGTAAGTTGTGTGTACAGTCTTTCCCTCATTCATTGCTTTGGTGATCCTTTCAAAGAAGTATACCAGATTTAATAGGTATGACCTTCCTGTAACAAAGTCGAACTCTGATGGGTCCAGTATTTGCAGGTTACTTATGCCCTCATTTATCATGGCATTGATGATTTTTTTCCATGGCCTTATATATGAGGCTGGTGAGACCTACAGGTCTGCAGTTACCTGGACTGATGGTTGAACCTCCTTTGTGCAAGGGAATAACTGTAGCCATGTTCGACTCTTTGGGCATAAAACCTGACTATAGGCTCCAGTTGAAAAGTGATTCAAGTGGAACAGAGAGGTCATGCTTCATGCTATCTAGCAAGCATCCTGGGAGGTTATCAGGGCCGATAAATGCAGTATTTTTGGCTTTAGAAAGTGTATTGAAGACCTATTCCCTACTAATGATTAGGGAGAATGTAGTATGTGGTATTTCCTTTGGACTATCAAGGGGAGAAGGGGGGATATGACCTGAGCATGTCAGCCAAAAGATTGTAAATGGCCTCTGGTTTATTGTGGGTAATGCCATTTACAACAAGTTCTGACCATTGTTGTGTATATCTTTTGAGGTTACGGACATAGCTGTGGAAAGCTTTGTGGTTGTCCTTTGCCTGAGAAGCTATTTTTTTATTCAAATTTAGCCTTTGAAGTATTAATTAACCATTTTAGCTGGCTGTTTAGATTGGTCAGGGGGCTTTTAGTATGTATAGCTTTGTTCCTCTTACACTTTGCCAAGATTTTTTTGTTGTTGTTGTATAACCAATTGATATTGTGGTTCTACCATGGTGGCTTGTCTTTTGAGTTTGTTTTATTTTTAATACAAGTGGGCACAGTTCATTCTGTGCAGTTGTCAATATGGCTGTACACACATTTTGTAAATAGCTCAGCATATACTATAGTGTTTACAGGGTTTAGGGGTGCTTGGAACTTAGGCAAGGTGTTGCTTAGTAGAGACAGGTTAGCCTTGGAATAGTTCTTAAAGGTTTTTGGTTTGCTGGATCCCTGGATTTAATTTTTATTTCAAGCAATAGTACTTTAATTTCAGATCTGATGGCTAGGACATTACATTGGGTGAGGAACATCCCTTCCCCATGTTTGTGAGGAAAAAGTCAAGGATGTTTGTACCCCTGGTAGGGAATGGACCAATTATTCCCGGATGTTGGTATTAATGAAGTTTAGGAATCACTGGGCTTGTGCATTAGAAGTACTGTAGGATTCCCAATCTATAGAGGGATAGTTGAGATTCCCCACGAAGATCATATTGAGTTGAATGGTGAGGGACTCTAGTAAACTGCAATAAGTAGCAAGGTTTTCCTGGGATGTGGTGGGGGGACCTATATTTTGCAAGGATATGGTATGAAACTCTGTTTATGGTGAGCTGCACATGTATGAGTTCCAGTGGGTCATAGACTTTAATTAGTCTGGATCTGAGGTTGTTTTTACTATAGACTGAGACTTCTCCTTTTGTTTCCCCTGTGCAGTAGCTGGGCTAAAGGTGTAAAAGGCCTTATAACCTTGCACTGCTGGGGTACTCTTCTTGACTTTAAACCATGTCTCCATTACTACACAGATGTCTACACTCTCCACAGACAGGAAGGCTTGCAGGAAGTGGAGGTTCTTGTTAAGACTTCTAGCATTGAGCAGTGTCACCTTCAGATATTCCTTTGTAGGTGCAGTTAAGTCAGGAGATTTATCAGTTTGGCATTGCCTAAAAGAAAGCACTATGGGGGTGGAAAAAAATCTTTGCCAACATCTGAAAGCCTAGATGGTATAAGTACAGACCTATCCCTGTCAAAGCAGTGTTGTCTGTCAAGCATGTCCCCCCACTCCATTAAATATTGTACTGGGGTGGAGTGACACCAGAAGCTAAACCAATTGTTAAAATCAATCATTTTCTGTTGTTTAATTGGCATCATCATTGAAGAAGGTGATATGCTGCTCTGTGGTAGGCTCATACCTGCTTGAGACACATAATCAATGAGCTTTTGCATGCCTTGCTTCATATAGTCACAGGTGGTACGTCTCAGGTCAAAACACCCACATGAACTATGACAGAGTCATACTGATACCTGTGGTCCAATGACTTCAACGCCTGTGTGACTTGACAGATCCTAGCGCCAGAAAGACAGCTAACTGTGACTCTCTCCTTATTCAGCCTGTTGAGGAGTACATTGGTGTGCCTCATTATGGACTCACTGATGACCAAAAAATGTGGTTGTGCACTGGTTTGCCTTAGGAGCTTAGTAGTAGAGGCATTGGAATGGAGTGCTTACATGGTGGTGGAAGACCCTTTTTTGATTTTGCTGTGCAGGAGGTATTAGAGTTTTAGGAAGGTTATCTGTCAGTGCTTAAGCATAAGTAGCTTTATGTGTAGTGCCTTTACCCTGTGTAGTAGGCATGCTGCAAGTGTCACGAACAACCTCTATAGGATTAGTTTTAGTCATATGAGAGAGCTTTTCCATCACCATTAAAGTGTATTTGCACCTGTCATATACTTTATCTGTTCTATTAAGAGTAAGTGGGTTGTCAGTGTACATGAGCCAATTGCTATAATGTTTTATAATACCCATCTGAACCAGACTGGCCATATACAGAATTAGGAAGTGCATATCCATGGCCACTGATCTACTAGGGAGGAGTGAGGGAAATTTAAATATAAAATAGTTCAATAACACAAGGAACTTAATGAGCAATGTTTAGCTATGCGCAAACTAGATGCTCTAGTAGTTAAAAAGTCTGTCTAGACAGTAAGGGTATTTTAAAGTAAACTTATTCTGTGAGAGATTGACATCTACACAGATTACAAGGGGGAATTATGTTGCAAGATATCAGTGTCTATACAGACCAATGTGAGGCACTGCTTAGCAGACAGAAGTAGTTCTAGCTAAAAGCTGTAAAAAAGGTCAAAAAGTTCAGATATTCAACTCAGAAAAACTCCATTAAACTCCAGTGGAGTTGCTCGTAAATTATGAACCATGCATTGTGCAACTGTCATGCTTAAATAGCAGAGATGATTCAATAAAAAAAAATAAATACCACCATATGGCCAATCAAAAACAGTGCACTCTTTTTCCTTTACACAGTCCCAGACCAGAAAATAGCTTAGGTCCCCCTCTACTCTCATTGAAGTGGAATCAAGGCAGTTCTAACTAAAGACTGTAAAAAAGGTTAAAAATGTGCAATATTCAACATAAAAACACTCAATTAATGTGTGAAGCTGCTAGCCCAGCTAGCTAGAATTTTATAAATAATTATATGTCATTTATGAATAGTAATATGGTCTGTATGCCTGATATTAAAAATGTAAGAAAACTATGTTATATTAAATCTGTATGTTGTGTAATGAGCTTGAAGATTGTAACCACAGTGCACCCTGCTGGAAAAGAGCAGAAATGTGTATAAACTCTATGCTTGTGTAAATGTATGTTTCATAGTAGAAATTGGGATATAAAGAAGTAACTTGCAAAACTCTATGAAAATAAGTAAAAATAAGTAGAGAGTTTTATGGTGCTATTAGGTTATCTGAGAGACAGGCTGTCTAGTGCTAAGAGTTTATTTCTGTTTTTTGGAAACAGAGGTAATGACATGTTTCCAAGATAATAGTTTTACGACTTCCAGTCAGGCAAGCTTCAAATAGAAAATTGTCAGTTTCTGAGAGATAAATATTTTTAACAGGAACATGTTAAATGTTAAGTCCTGCTAGCCTCAGAACTGAGGCAGAAGTGACAAAAGTGATGTAATCTGGGATGACCCAGCAGAAATTTTTGTTAATAATTTAAGTACTATATCTCAGGGAAAGTCTGTGCATTTTGTATCTTGTTCTGGACCTGTTAACAACTCAGCAGCACTTTGCCTGTGTCTTGCTAATAGTAAGTTTTAGATTACAGTCATTTATTTTAAAGATAGATAGGAATATACCAAGAGTAGCCTAGATGTTTTCTATATTTATGTGATACTGTCCTACAATATTGTTTTAAAGTATTCCCTGTGTGTTTGAACTCTGTTGGCACTGTGCTGAGTTAATGAGTTCTGTCTTGTGCTTTTATTATTTATTATTAAATATATTTAAACCTTTTAATTGTGGTTGCTTTTGTGTAGAGATAATTTAAGTTCTCAGACTGCATGCATGTATTTGGTGATACTGTACAAGCCACTCCTAAATAGTCTTGCTGTTTGTCACAATAACCATTTGGATAACAGTAACATTAGACAGTAAGATTAGGCACCCTTTGGCAAGGGTCTTTATAGTAGCTGATAAGTAAGGGTGGTTGTTGGTGGTGGTGGTTACTACCTTATAGTCTGGGCAGAAGAAGGCATAGCTAATAAATCTGTGCCAGACTTCCCCAGGAGTGTCTGTGTGTTTGTATATGATTCAGATGTCAAAGTGTGTGTGAGTGTGTGTGTGTGTGTGTGTGTGTGTGTGTGTGTGTGTGTGTGTGTGTGTGTGTGTGTGTGTGTGTGTGTGTGTGTGTGTGTGTGTGTGTGTCAGCTACTTGGGCAGAGACACAAAGCACTGGTTGGACAGAGAGGGTGCTGGAGATTTTGGCTTGAGCACTCAGGTGAGATCTGAACCCTATAGCTGTGCCAGTGGGGAGTCTTATTGGGGATCTGGAAAGAGAGGGAGAAACCAGCCCCAGACAGACTGTGATCTCCGTGTGATCTTAAGGAAAATTGTACTTTACTGTGTGTGTAACTTACCATCTTCCCAGTGTCCTTGTCTCTCACTGGTGTTAGTGGTGAGGATCAAGTCTCCTTGACTTCTGGGCCAGTGCAGGGGCATCACATAATGCAGCAAAAAAAGTGCCAACACTATGGATATGGTAATGTAAACCTAAGTTTTTGTAGAGTTTAGCATAAACCAGCAGCACTCTTCTTCTCAAGTAGCATGGTTGCCAAATATCACCAAATGTCTCAGACACAGAGATTCAAATTTTGGACAAGTTAGCCATCTAGCCAATCAAATAAAAGCACAATAAGACTTACACAGGTAAGTCCCAGCTCAAAAGGGTGTAGGCTATCCTTTCCTGCCACAAGATTATGGACCATAAACATTCCTGATATAAAATAACTGGTTATGAGCCCAAGTGCTTATACCAGAACAAAGACACTTAGAACAACAGGTACAATAAGCTTTCAACCAGCAATTCTCAGCTCAGAAGGGTGGAGGCTACCCTTTCCTCCCTCAAGAGTGTATACCACAAACCTTCTCAATGTAAAATAACTAGTTTGAAGCCCAAATGGTTAAACTAGAACAAAGCCACTTTTAAAATAATAGAAACAATAAGCCTTCAACCAGCAATCTGCAACTCAGAAGGGTGTAAGCTATGTCTACTGCCAAAAGAGTGTAGACTAGAAACCTTCTCAATGTACGTTAACTAGTTTGGAGCCCAAGTGCTTAAATCAAAACCTAGAGGCTTAGAATAACATTTACAATGTAATCAGGCTACTAACAATCAGTAAAAAATGCAGCAGATTAAATGCAATGGAACAATTTAAGAATGTGCAGCAAAAAGCTAAAGTAGGAATAAACATGAATACAGTAAAAGCAGTGGAATAAAGTGCATTTTTTAGGAAGTGGAAAAGTAGGAAACAGAAGATAATTCAAGTTTAAGAGACTGGGGGGGGGGGGGGGCTTCCCAGTCAATCTCTCAGTGCTCAGTAGAATGAGATAATGAGATGAGACTGGAAGGACTGTCCAAAGTCAGATTTATAGTAGGGGAGGGGAACTCAAAGGACACCAAGTTTAGATGCACAACAGGTGTAGGGCAAGTAGGTGGGAAAAATGAAATGCAGAGAGAGATCAGCAATACTTAGGAAGAGAACGGCAAGTCACGCAACACTGCAGCTCAAGATGCCACTAAATACTTGTAGCTAGCTGAGAAATGCTGTTTCTCAGCTCTTCCCACTTAATAGCTGGATTTTACTCTCTGTCTGTAAAAAAAATATTTTCTAACTAACCCTAACCACAACCTCTTAAAACTCCAAAAAGAACAAAAAAACTAAAGCAAAACAAAATGAAATATAAGAGTAAAGATAAACAATGTAACCAAATTTTAAATTAATAGAAAGTGGAAGTCTTCACAAGAACCTACTCTGGAAGAATTCTTGAGATTGAAGGAAGAAACAGCAGCATTAGAAATCAAGGTGAAGGAATCGAGAATTTCACCTAAAAGATGGACAAACAATCCTTGGGAAAAAAATGTAACTCTTATTGAGACATTAAAGATGAACCCTAAATAATTAATGTGTAACTTTATACTTTATTAATTGAATATTATACTTTTTTTGCTAATTTCATATATTTTATTAATTTTGCCCTCCTTTGTTCAGGTCAATTGTACATAGTGTATATAAAGGTTTATAATACTTGTTTATTGATGATTGTATTGTTAAACATTATATTATTTGGAAAATAAAAAAATATTTAAAAAAAATTTAAAAAAAAATTAAATTTTAAATGAATAACTCCAATCCAAAATGAAATGCAGAGACAGCAATATTTAGGCAGAGAACAGCAAGTTATTTTATATTTTTAGTATTCTCAGTCTGTACACAGCAACATTTCTGACTGTTTAACTTTTTCATTGTCCATTTCAGCCTAACACTAGTTTTATTCAGGAACCTACTGCACAAACCATGTCAGCTAAAATACAGTAAAAGTTTTTTTTTCCTCTCCTGAAATAGAACATACAATATAGCAGTAATATATTTTTCTGGGCAGGAGAGAAGTTGACAGAGCAGTTGTTACCTACCCACAAACACACACACATACACACACACACACACACACACACACACACACACACACACACACACACACACACACACACACACACCCTTGGTACAACTCGGGTTCACGTATTAATTCTGTATACCAACTATAGTTAATGGTATAGGTGCTCATGGGTTGTGCAAATGAAATTGCTCAGAAATGCCTGCTGATATGTAAAAATGAAACAGAGTACAAAAATTAATTTCTAGTAAGACATTTTTTTAAGCTTTTTGCCACTGAAACCATTTTTTGTAAACACAGTATTGTAGCATATTGTATACCTGCATTATTTTATTGTAATAATCTTGTTTAAGATGCAACATTTTCATGTTTCAAATTACTTTTTTAATCCCTTCATGTTGTCACATTGTATGATTGTGGAATTTTTTTCCAGCTGTACTTAAGAATTTTGTGCATGATGTTAGGGCCATTAATATAACTACTGTATAGTGACATCCTAACAGGCCATTCGACAGACATTTCATCTGTTTTACAGCATTATAAGAGGAAAAAACATGTGCATTAAGACTGCAAATTTTGACTTGATATGAAACTGATAACATATATATGTTTGTGTGTGAATGTGTATGTGTGTCTATGGGTCCACTTTGTAATTCTGAAATATTGAAATCTCGAATTTCAGTATTTCGAAATCAGAAAGCAGAAAACCCAACCACAACTCACAAACTCAAAAACACACAACCGCGAAATTCAAAATCCCGAACTCACGCTACACAAACAGTACACACATAAACATACACCAAAACAACAAACTAAATCCACAAAGTGTCACCAGCAGCTGGAATACTCTGAAAAATAAAATACTTTATTGTAAAGCACTTTTCGTCTGGTAGCTTCACCAGACAAACTTCCATTACATTTTTCACAGTATTTATACACTCCCACTCAATCAATCAATTCAATTCCTTATTAACAGCACCCAATTCACTTACAATAAATTACTGACTTCTCCTACTTATCACACATACCTATAAATTTATCTATACTTTAAATTCATTACTTTTATCTAATAAATAAATACATACATGCTTACATACAAAACTACCCTTTGTATTAACCTAACAACTATACATATTATTTTAAAACTATTTTAAGTTAAGGAATATTACTACCTATTAGGCATACAAACATACAGTATTACCACAAATTAATAAATCAATTAATTAGAACAATAAATTCCATAAATAATTCAAAAAAACATCTAAAACATTTGATTTCCTGCTAAAACTTACCCTCTTCACTATCTATTAAGACTCCTTAATTTTAATATACTAGAGATGGACACTACCTCATTAAGCCCAGGCCACTTACTAGCATGAAAATGCAATTGCCATATAACTTCATGTTTTTCTACCAACAGGCTTGTGAATCCCCCTCTATCATCCCCCATTATTTGATCAATGACTCTAAATTGAAATGTATACCCTTGGATGACAGATATGTGACTAGCTAAAACATTATCAATTTTAATTTTATTAATGCATAGAATGTGTTCATATGTTCTCTCCCTCATTTTTCTATTTGTCTTGCCCACATAAAATGCTGGGCAAGACTGACACTGGGCCACATAAACAACTGATTTACTATTACAGTTGTATCTTCCCTCATTCCTATATACTTTGTTCCTTATATTAAAAGATGCTCCAGTCACCATATGTCTACACATACTACAGGACTCACATTTAAACATTCCTGGTGTTTGTACAAATTTCTTCCTATTATGCTCCACTAAGTTTTTAAGATTTTAACTTATTTTAAAAATAACTGCTGGTTTTACCCCCAATCTAGTTAAAAACTCCTCCTGTGGTAAAAATTCTCCAATTTTTTACAATAATTTCTCTTATTAAATAAGCTTTGCTGCTAACTTGTGTAATGAAGCTTAATCCATAATCTTTAAGTTCTAACTTTTCTTCTGCCGGTTTGACATTACTAATGGTGGGAATAACAGAAGTTGCACTTAAGGGATTAACACTCGGGCAATCCTGAATAACACTACCTTCTGCCCTCTCATGTTGGCATAATAAAGGTTTGTACATCCCTTTGAACCTTTTTTCTTGCACCTCTACCACAATGCTCTGGACAAATCATCCGGGTACCCCCTATTAATGAACATCTGCATTAATAATTCACATTCATCCTTAAAATGTCTATCTAGTGAGACCATCCTGGCAGCCCGAACTAGTTGTCCTTTTACTACTGATTTTTTCTGGTGAACAGGATGGGAACTAGTATAATGCAGCATAGTGTTAGAACATGTCTTCTTACAATGTATTTCCACTATGTAACAACATAAACTCTCCTCGTTCACTAGAAGTACATCCAAATAAGTAATACTTCTGTCCCCAAAAGAACTCATAAATTTCAGAAAGTCAGTGCTACTATTAAATGTCTGCACTAATTCACTGGCTGCCTGGATGTCACCCTTAAATAACATAAAAACATCGTCCAAGAATCGGGTATAAAAGCGAATGTTCTTCATTAATTCATAATTATTGAACACATAATGTGCTTCCCTGTGTGCCATCATCAAATTAGCTATGCTGGCCCCACATGGGGAACCCATCGCTACACCTATTTCTTGTAAATAATAATCACCTTCAAAAATGATATAGTTTTTACTCAAGATTACATCCAATAATTCCTCCACTAACCTAATCTCTTCTCTTAGGGCACCATGGAACCTCATCCTCTCAGACCCCCATTCCACCCCATTCCATGAGGTATTGAAAAATACAAATCAATCACGTCGACGGACAAAAAATTAATACTCTCTTCAAAATTCATTTCATTTACATTCATTAAAAATGTCTAAGAGTCCTTACAAATATGTTTTTCCATAAGGACATACTTCTTTAAAATGCTGTCAACAAATTTCTCATTGATGTAATTGATCAATTGTCTTGCATCCTCTATAGCATGCATAGGGAGATCTTCCAGACATTTATGCAATTTTGAGATTCCAAACAATGTGGGCACTCTCGGACACAACACCCATAAATAGTACAAAGTTGCTTTATCTATCAGGCCTTCAATAAATAAGTCTTCCAAATATGCATAAATATCCCTTTGGGCTCTGTTCACTTCATTTAAACTTGCTTCCCGATAAATAAATCCTTCCAGTACCTTCCTCATACGTGTTATATTCCGAGGTATCCAGAATCACCAGACCCCCTCCCTTATCCAGTTTTAACACGTTTACAGTTAGGGATCTTAGTTGAGCCAATGCTAATTGTACATTTTGGGAAATGTTCATCACTCCTTCTTTGCATCGTTTGCTTCCCAAATCTCTAAACTGTAATTCACACATAGTCTCGAAACACATCAACCAAGAGTGCACAGGTGGGTCCATGTGCTCAAGACCTTCAAGTCATTCCTTACCCCAGCATTGTTTCCATACAATAACTTTAAGTTCAATTTGCGTATATACATTTTCAAATCTATAAGAGTTGAAGGTAAACTGCAATGCTTTGTTGGGATAAAAGTTAGCCCCTTTGCAGATACTTCCATCAATACCGGATCTAGTTCAAACCCAGTATAATTATACACATTAAAGTCTCCTGCAACATTAGTCAATTTCTTAAATTTTGTTTGACTTTCTATGTTACAGTCAGGATTATACATAAATACCTCTTCTTCCTGTTGGTATTGGAACTGTTGTAATTCCTGTCTGCCCCTCTGGTGTTGTACACTTTCTGCACATTTCCACTGGGACCCTATTCACAATCCTGTTGTTGGCTCCACTGGTTACCATTAACCTTCTTCCAGCCCTGATTATTTCTGTTATTATTATTGTTCTTATTAGGTATTTGCCCTTCACTAGGGCCTTCTCCATTATTTTTTTCTATCCGTTGTTCTTCTACTTCAAAATCTCCTCTCTCTGTATTATTTGCGTGGTTAGGTTCCCCAGACCGCACCAATTCTTCTCTGGATGGAGGGGAATATGGCTTAGGATATGCTGTTCCTTCTCTGTATTCATTTAAGTCACAATTCAATTTCTTCATCTTAGTTTGCATATTTTTCAAAACATGTTGATCAATAGATGAAAAAATATTTTTATAGTCATATGAATATCTTCCAAATTCTATATGTGCTTGTATCTCCCCATCCATCCTCGCCACTTCCACCAATAACTGCTCAATCTCTTCCTGATAGTGTTTTGCCATTAACGCTATCAATTTCAAACCATGTCTATTAAATAGTGATAACAACTCTTCATGAAACACAGAACCTGCTAACAAACCATATGGGAATTGCCAAAATTGCAATGCTTTTGGTACCACTTCTTCTTTCCTGCATTTCTCGAAGTAACCTACTTCGATTTGTAACTTCCTTAGTTTAAATAATTTTCTGTCATATATTGTTAGCTTATCTTCTAACATCTCCTGTCCCACAGCCGGTAGCTCCTCTCTCCTTTCCTCTGCAGCCTTTTTAAAAATTGAGGCTGCTTTGATTCAACTGGAGACATCTGGAGTTCCAATAAGCCCTGGGAACCCCATGATCATTGTACTCACTTCACCAGGCTCAACAGGGGAGGACTGTCTCACATCCCAGTGATTACTCTCTTCTTGTTGTGTGCTAGCATGAGTATGGCATCAGGAAGCGTGGTTAATACTTCATTCAAGTTGTCTTTGGAGCTGTTGGCAGGATTGGAATCAGGCTCCCAAGGCATGGGTGAATTGACTGCCTTAATTTCCATTATGAATCAGCATCTTACTGATTTAATGCAGAGAGTGGATACGTTAAGTCAGCAGGGTGTAAGTATTTTACCAACTAATATTAATAGTAATAGTCAGAAGATGGTATGCCCCCCTTCTAGCACCAACAAGAAGAGAGTAATCACCAGGAGGTGAGACAGTCTTCCCCTGCTGAGCCCGGTGTAGAGAGTACAACGATCGTGGGGTTCCCGGGGCTTATTGGAACTCCAGATGTCTCCAACTGCATCAAAGCAGCCCCGATTTTTAAAAAGGCTGCAGAGGAAAGGAGAGAGGAGCTACAGGCTGGGGGATAGGAGATGTTAGCAGATAAGCTAACAATATATGACAGAGAATTATTTAAGCTAAGGAAGTTACGAATCGAGGTAGGTTACTTTGAGGAATGCAGGAAAGAAGGAGTGGTACAAAAAGGGTTGCGATCTTGGCAATTCCCAAATGGTTTGTTAACAGGTTCTGTGTTTCAAAAGTTGTTATCACTATTTAATAGGCATGGTTTGAAACTGATAGCGTTAATGGCAAAACACTATCAGGAAGTGAATGAGCAGTTAACGGTGGAAGTGGCGAGGATGGACGGGGAGATACAAGCACATACAGACTTTGGAAGATATTCATATGACTATAAAATTATTTTTTCCTCTATTGATCAAGATGTTTTGAAAAATATGCAAACTAAGATGAAGAAATTGAATTGTGACTTAAATGAATATAGAGAAGGAACAGCATATCCTAAGCCGTATTCCCCTCCATCTAGAGATGAATTGGTGCGGTCTGGGGAACCTAACCATGCAAATAATACAGAGGGAGGAGATTTTGAAGTAGAAGAACAATGGATAGAAAATAATAATGGAGAAGGTCCTAGTGAAGGGCAAATACCTAATAACAACAATAATAATAACAGAAATAATCAGGGTTGGAAGAAGGTTAATGGTAACCAGCGGAGCCAACAACAGGATTTTCAACAGGGTCCCAGTGGAAATGTGCAGAAAGTGTACAACACCATAGGGGCGGCCAGGGATTACAACAGTTCCAATACCAACAGGAAGAAGAGGTAATTATGTATAATCCTGATTGTAACATAGAAAGTCAAACAAAATTTAAGAAATTGACTGATGTTGCAGGAGACTTTAATGTGTGTAATGATAGCAGATTTGAAATAGATCCGGTATTCGTGGAACTATTTGCAAAGGGGCTGACGTTTGTCCCAACAATGCAATGCAGTTTACCTTCAACTTTCATAGATTTGAAAATGTATATATGCAAATTGAACTTAAAGTTATTGTATGGAAACAATGCTGGGGTAAGGAATGACTTGAAGGTCTTGAGCACATACAACTCACCTGTGCACTCTTGGTTGATGTGTTTCGAGACTATGTGTGAAATAGAGTTTAGCGATTTGGGAAGTGAACGACGCAAAGAAGGAGTGATGAACATTTCTCAAAATGTACAATTAGCATTGGATCAACTAAGATCCCTGCTTGTAATGGTGTTAAAACCAGATAAAGGAGTGGGTCTGGTGATCATGGATACCTCAGAATATAACACACGTATGAGGAAGGTACTGGAAGGATTTATTTATTGGGAAGCAAGTTTAAATGAAGTGAATAGAGCACAAATGGATATTTATGCATATTTGGAAGACTTATTTATTGAAAGCCTGATAGATAAAGCAACTTTGGACTATTTAAGGGTGTTGTCTCCGAGAGTGCCCACATTGTTTGGAATCCCAAAATTGCATAAATGTCTGGAAGATCCCCCTATGCCTGCTATAGTAGATGCTAGACAATCGAACAATTATGCCTATGTGAAATTTGTTGACAGCATTTTAAAGAAGAATGTCCTTATGGAAAGACATTTTTGTAAGGACTCTTGGACATTTCTAATGAATGTAAATGAAATGAATTTTGATGAGAGTATTACTTTTTTGACCGTCGACATGACTGATTTGTATTTTTCAATACCTCATGGAGTAGGGGTGGAATGGGTGTCTGAGAGGATGAGGTTCCATGGTACCCCAAGAGAAGAGATTAGGTTAGTGGAGGAATTATTGGATTTAAGCTTGAGTAAAAACTACATAATTTTTGAAGGTGATTATTATTTACAAGAAATAGGTGTAACGATGGGTTCCCCATGTGGGGCCAGCATAGCTAATTTGATGATGGCACACTGGGAAGCACATTATGTGTTCAATAATTATGAAATAATGAAGAACATTTGCTTTTATACCCGATTCTTCAACAATGTTTTTATGTTGTTTAAGGGTGACATCCAGGCAGCCAATGAATTAGTGCAGAAATTTAATAGTAGCACTGACTTTCTGAAATTTATGAGCTCTTTTGGGGACAGAAGTATTACTTATTTGGATGTACTTCTAGTGAACGAGAAGAGTTTATGTTGTTACATAGCGGAAATACATCATAAGAAGACATATTCTAAAACTATGCTGCATTTTATTAGTTCCCATCCCGTTTACCAGAAGAAATCAGTAGGAAAAGGTCAACTAGTTTGGGCTGCCAGGATGGTCTCACTAGATAGACATTTTAAGGATGAATGTGAATTATTAATGCAGATGTTCATTAATAGGGGTTACCCAGATGATTTGTCCAGAGCATTGTGGTAGAATTGCAAGAAAAAGGTTCAAGGGGATGTACAAACCTTTATAATGCCAACATGAGAGGGCAGGAGGTAGTGTTATTCAGGATTGCCCGAGTGTTAGTCCCTTAAGTACAACTTCTGTTATTCCCACTATTAGTAATGTCAAACCGGTAGAAGAAAGGTTAGAACTTAAAATTAAGGATTAAGCTTCATTACCCAATTTAGCAGCAAAGCTTATTTAATAAGAGAAATTATTGTAACAAAATTGGAGAATTTTTACCAGAGGAGGGGTTTTTAACTAGATTGGGGGTAAAACCAGCAGTTATTTTTAAAAGAGGTTAAAATTTTAAAAACTTAGTGGAGCATAATAGGAAGAAATTTGTACAAACACCAAGAATGTTTAAATGTGAGTCCTGTAGTATGTGTAGACATATGGCGACTGGAGCATCTTTTAATATAAGGAATAAAGTATATAGGAATGAGGGAAGATACAACTGTAATAGTAAATCAGTTGTTTATGTGGCCCAGTGCCAGTCTTGCCCAGCATTTTATGTGGGCAAGACAGATAGAAAAATGAGAGAGAGAACATATGAAAACATTCTATGCATTAATAAAATGAAAACTGATAATGTTTTAGCTAGTCACGTATCTGTCATCCAAGGGCATACATTTAAATTTAGAGTCATTGATCAAATAATGGGGGACGATAGAGAGGGATTCACAAGCCTGTTGGTAGAAAAACATGAAGTTATATGGCAAATGCGTTTAGATGCTAGTAGGTGGCCTGGGCTTAATGAGGTAGTGTCCATCTCTAGTATATTAAAATTAAGGAGTCTTAATAGATAGTGAAGAGGATATGTTTTAGCAGGAAATCAAATGTTTTAGATGTTTTTATGAATTACTTATGGAAATGATTGTTCTAATTAATTGATTTATTAATTTGTGGTAATACTGTACGTTTGTATGCCTCGTAGGTAGTAATATACCTTAGCTTAAAATAGTTTTAAAATAATATGTATAGTTGTTAGGTTAATACAAAGGGTAGTTTTATATGTAAGCATGTATTTATTTATTTATTAGATAAAAGTATTGCATTTAAAGTATAGATAAATTTATAGGTACGTGTGATAAGTAGGAGAAGTCAGTAATTTATTGTAAGTGAATTGGGTGCTGTTAATAAGCAATTTAATTGATTGATTGTGTGGGAGTGTATTAATATTGTGAAAAATGTAATGGAAATTTGTCTGATGAAGTCCCGTGAAGCTACCGGACGAAAAGCACTTCACAATAAATTATTTTATTTTTCGGAGTATTCCAGCTGCTGGTGACACTTTGTGGACACACATAAACATACACAACCCCCCCACAATCAAACAAACTAATCTAAACTATATATAAGCAGGGGAGTCCCCCACACCCCCCTACTTATATATTCTAACTCCAAGATCGCACAAACAGTAACACAAACGAAATTCTCCCACACACACACACACACACACACACACACACACACACACACACACACACATATCCTACAGTTCCTCAAACACACACATAGCAGTCACAACACACACTTACACACACTAAACCCCTAACCAATATACTTACACATACATACTTACCAAAATTAAGCCCAAACATCCACATTATGTACCACCAGAAGCAGAAATTCAAAATATCCGTGCTTCGGTATTTTGAATTTCCCGCTTCTGCCAGTTTCGGAAATGTGACTATTCGGCTTTGTAATTTCGAAATACTGAAATTCAAGATTTCAGTATTTCAAAATTACAAAGTGGACCCGTGTGTATACATGCATCACATATGCACATGTATGTACGTATTTATATATATATATATATATATATGTATATGTATATCTAGGCAGATTCCCTATAAGAAGAAAGAGCACATCCTGCTACCAGTAAAACAAGGTGAATTAAATTCATTAATCAACATTTATTTTACAAGAATAAGCTTTTAACCAGCAACTCCACCTCCCATTATGGCCCCCCCCCCCACATCTCCTTTCCCCTTATTTATATAAACTAACTTTATGGTTAGACATCCATGGAGAAAACAGAAAAACACCATAAAAGAATAGGTACTTACATATTATCACAACCGCATTCCACGTCTCTTAATTCTTGCAGTTATGGACCAACGACTCTTTGTGGATTGGCAGAGGTTGGGTAACGTACTAACCAGCTATTTGTGACATTGGGTGATCACCTAGGAGTGGTAGTAAGCCCCAAATTCCTGTTCCAGCTTGACATCGTTCAAGGACAGATTTTATTATAAAAAATGGAGACCCGACAGTGCAAACAGAACACAGCAGTGAAAAGTAAAATGGATTGATTACTCCTAAGCCCAAAGCCAGAGTGACCTGACTATATGCAAAAACTGTGAAAATAAGTAGTTATGCCATGATTACAACTGTGTTTCTTTCTGCTTTAGGAAGAAATGGATCCAGAAAACATATGCTGTGGGACCAAACAAACATACTCCTTTCAACCGCTGACATTTTGTCACTAATCGCTATTCCCTTCCCCGGAAATGTTGTACAGATTGACGGTTCCTAAACCATAAAAAAGGTGGAAAAACAAGATGTAGAAACATGATACTTTTACCAGTATGCCTGTCTCTCACTTAAGCAACTTAAGACAGGATACCACCGCTGGGGGCCAACAGACTAAGTCTAGGATGTAAGCAGAAGATCCCAACAAGTCAGTACATTTCTTTCACATGGTGCTCAGCTCATTTGAAGTCCGCATAACAGTACACAAAAACTATCCAGTTTACTAATTGGTCAAAACTACTCACATAAGGGAGAATGACTCCTTTCTCCATACTTTCAACAATTATGACCGATTAGGAAAATAGTTGTGAGGCGTTTAGAATGTGGTTGCAATAATACATAAGTACCAAAGAATGAAAGATGTACTTGCAGTATTGTGATCAATCAGTACATTGTATAAGTGCAAACATATTTCAGAATTGCTAATTTCAGAGAATTATGATCGGGGAGACTGTTTTCCAGAGAACACACATACACATACTTAAATCGACAGATATTGTAATAACAATTCTTGCAAGCAAAACATCAGCTTCCATTATGGCTTTGTCTTACTCAGACTAACATTACCTGACAGTGTTTTTTTCTTAATTCCTGTGAATACAGTATAATGAGTAACCTGGTCGTAAAACAATTAAGTTTTTTGTTCTTCCACTATATTTATTTTTTCTGCTAGCAAAGACAGTTTTTCAGTAACTAACACTCACTAAAGGTTTAAGAACAGAATGCAAGGTATAAAAACAGAATGCAAGGGTATGTTTACCTGCATTATCTCATGTGGTGTCATTGTTTATTCTTGCCCCCCAACAGCTCCTGGCCCATCACCTCCTCCATTGAAGTCCATGTGACTTACCCTGCCATCTATTTATAGTGACTCAAAGGGATAGCCTTAACTCTGAAATTGTCCTGCACAGTTACTCACAAAGTGAGTGAACACTGATTGCAGTCTCTAACATAAGCTGACTGTCTGAAAGGAACACACAGTTTTTTACTGTTTACCATGAAGGTTATCACTTAACAGGGACTGACATTCCATTCAGACACGTCAGATCTAGAAACCCACAGCAGACTACATGAGTAGTTACTCTTGCCCTTTCAAATAGAGAAGGTATGTTGCTTTATCTGAAAGACAGTGGAATAATCAAAATTATATCTGTTGCAATCTGAAAGAAATCCTGTGAAATATTCTGTTGAAAGTTAAAGGTACAGTTCACTAAATCATTAAACACTGCTTATTTCAATAATGCAACTTATCAAACAAAATGCATAGAACTGGAAGTAATTACAAATTGTAGAGGTATGTGTTTTTGTAGGATACATGTGATGTGCTGAGACAGAAGTGGTCAAAGAATTTAAGAAACTGCATTTTGTTGACATTTTCAGGTACACTGTCTTCTTTCACACACTGTCCACAGTAATTATTAGTTTCATCATAAATATCTCTTCCCTTCAATGTTCACTACAACATTGTAGACTTACACGAATAGTCAACAAGGTGATAAGTAACCTTCTGTGCTTTAAAATGTTCTCATACAAGACAAGCAATACAAGCATAGGTGTCAAAATCTCTACAGACAGATTAGCTACTGAACTGTATTATTTGCAAAAAGTATATCTTTTGCTTTGGTGAATATAAAAAAAATAGTGTTGCCACAGGAAAGAACACTCTGGATACTTATTTGGCATGTATTTTAGCAACATTGCAAACTGCTATAGTAAGTCAAGCCATAGAAACTTTTGAGCAGGCTGATTCACATATGCTCACCCAAACAAATACTACAACAAATCATACATTGAAAAAATTAAAAACTCTGATAGCTATTAAAGTCAACAACCAAAAACTGTTGTGCCACCACTCCCACACCATTTCAACTCTTACTAAACCAACTGTGAGACAACAAAACAGTGGGATAAAGGAGTATTCCCTACTCCATTGTCTCCCAACTTTGCACGATCATCCTTTCAGGCATCACCAAGTAATGTAAGTGAAAAGCACACAAGCATCATTTGCCATTCATTCACGTACATCAAAAAAAAAACACGTCTGAGGAAAATGTGATCTGATGTGCTCCATCTGAAGTACCTTTTGACTAACTCTGCATCCAAGAAACAAATGTAACGCTCTTTATCTCTCTCTACACACACACACACACATATATATATATATATATATATATATATATATATATATATATATATCCTTTTCTTATGCCAAAACAAATTACATCCATCTTAGTGAAATTCAAAAATGAGCAATAACATGGGGTCTTAAGGGGAAAGTCCAAATTTTCTTACTATTTACATGACTAATTGAGACTCAGTAAACTATATTCAATGAGTACTGCTTGAAGAAGCAATGATTTGACCATGTAAACTGCTACCAAATACATAGATAGATAGATAGATAGATAGATAGATAGATAGATAGATAGATAGATGGATAGATGCACATATGTAGGTCTACTGTGATAAATAGTGAATGACCCCAAAAGGTAAACTGTGCAAATGCCAACATGCTACTGAACAAGAAATCCCGGCACATGCAAAACACTGTTTACAGCTTGCAACCCCATATGGGTGCTATATCCCCCACACCCCCGGCTAATTATATATACTAACAATGAGATCACACAATCTCTGTTGAAAAGGCAAATTTCAATACCCCAAGAAATTTTGTCGACTAAACAGATGTTAACCAAAGGGGAACTTGTTCAAAATCAGTTACCCCATATATATATATATATATATATATATATATATATATATATATATATTTATTACATGCCTTCATACATTTATTCATACAGCCATTATCTCATTCAGGATAACAGAGGAGCTGTAGAATTTCTTTGCAAGTAATGAGCACAAAACAGAGAACCAGTCCGAGACAGGAAAGCTGATCATTACAGGAAGCATGCATGCATATCATCTCTCATATATTGCATGTATTTATATGGACAGTTTTAAATGTATCTGCATGTTTGTTTCTGTGTGTGTGTGTGTGTGTGTGTGTGTGTGTGTGTGTGCGTGTGTGTGCGTGTGTTACTGCACTACAGCACAGCCTTTTCTCTGAGCAGCCAGTGTTCCCTCCTATTGTTTACATTCTGCATACCATAGACTATAATGGCAAAATGCATATTTCCTTTAAAATCCACTTTTTACATTTTTTTATTTTTGTGCAGATTCCATTTGAGCAAAACTGTGCTACGTTTAAACGACCGAAACTGGCTATAAAAAAGTTATTTTTATTAAAATTCATCAATTGTTCATGCCAATGGACATATATTTGGCCATTGGCATGCCTACTGCCTACTGTATTTAATACATGCTGTTTTAGGAGCTGTCATGGCTCCGTTTTGTTATTTGCAGAAATGTATTCAGCTAGTAGCTGAATACATTTCTGCGCCTAACACTGTTCTTGCATGGAGACCTGCCTGCTTGTAGAATCGCCTGGTTTTCACTTGCAAATTAGGTAAATAGCATTCTGCATGGATTTCTGTGCAAGAACAGTGTAGGCAGGCTTGTGTATGTCAGGAACTGATGTTCCTGGATTGCACAGCAGCCATATTCTGTGCAGGAGTGGCTACACTGTTCCTGCATGAAATTAAAAGCTTTGTGAATCCCGGGGATGCTTTTTTCATCAACAACGTTCAGTGCATTTGCATGCAACCTTCCAGGTTCAAGTAAGATAAATAAATAAATACTAAGAAAAAAGCATCCAAACAACGACTAAAACACTTCCTGAAAAGACAGTGCAGCCAGAAACTCGAATGATTCAACTCCACATAAAAGTTTATTACACGGAACCACAAGATATAACACCAAACATTTTAAAACACTACAAATTGAGTGCTTTCATCTCAAGACAACACAAGACTTCTTCAGAATAGAATACATGATTTGATCAGCACTTAAATAAACCATTCAATTACATTAGATTAAGCAGTATGTATACGTATAAACAGGGAGAATACTAACCTTTAAACATGTTGCTTAAAATGTATAGTGGTTTGTATGGTACAAAATGAATAATAAATAATATTAATAGACAAACTAGTCAACCCCACACATATGTATATATATATATATATATATATATATATATATATATATATATATATATATATATATATATATATATATATATATATACATTTATGTGAAAATGAAATGTATATATAGTAAATGTAATTATTGTATATCATCTTGACGTTAAAAAGTGCAAAAAATATATATAAAATATATGTACTTATATCTACAAAAAATATATAAACAATTAAATGCTAAAATGTATATCTATATGTACTAACAATGTATATAAAGCCAAAGGTGTGTCATATAGCTTTCATACTGCAAAACCTTTTTGTTTAAAAAAGGTAATAAGGAGGTTTTATCACTGAGTCCAGGGGTGTCTGTGCATTTAATTTAACTTGCCATACAGCCTCTTGTTCACTTAACATAGTTTTCAAGTTCCCCACCTCTTGGTTTATTACTTATATGTTCTAAAATAGCAAAATTAAACCACTGAAAGTTCGTACATAGCATAGAGTGTCTAAATAATGCATTCTTATCATCACACTTACTAATACTGTACAAATGTTCATATATTTTTGTTTTCAAACATCTTTCAGTTTTCCCTACCTAAAAAGCTGGGCAGCTACCACAAATAGCGAGATAGACAACATTTGTGAGTTTGTTGAACACTTTTTTAGGTTGCATTTAGTATTAGAAGTTTTTGATCAAGGTATACAATGTTGGTTATTCTTGTGTTCCTAATAGTTGGTATTAAGGGTATTGTTCCCCTTAATAGCCTAATTGAGTAAGTTAGTGATTTATTGCTTAATCTAATGTAATTAAAGAGTTTATTTAAGCGCTGGTCAAATCATGTATTCTAGTCTGAAGAAGTCTCATGTTGTTTTGAGACGAAAGGGCTCAATTTGTAGTGTTTTAGCACATTTGGTGTTATATCTTGTGGTTCCGTAAAATAAACTTTTACGAATAAGTAAATAACCTTACTGCCAACAAAGATCAGTGTCAGATCATTCAATGTGCTAAGAACTCTTTATTTTGCTAAGGTCTGTTTGCTCAAATGTTTGTTTCCAAATCTGGCAAACTGAAATTGTTTTCCAAACTGTAGTTATACTAGAGCATTATAAGGTATACTTCTTTGTGATTCTGCCCCCCATTATAAAAGTGATATTACTTACCCCTGGGTGTTCTTCCCTTGGAGTTGGTATGTAATGCTTAGGGAAGTCAGAGACTTGGGTGCACCCACTAACATGACTCGTGATTTGCTTGGTGTGTATATGTTTCTGGGTTTAGTCAAGTGAATATCTGACCTTCTAAATTTAGTATAGTTTGGCATGTTGGTCTTTAGAATCTAAATCTGCATGCCCATATTCTCCCCCTTCAAAGCAAACAGAAGAATTCAGGCATCTCAGAAATTTTCACAAGACAGGCTGGTGGCATAGTGGGTTCTAGCCAAACCCTCACCATTGACAACAGAGGCTTGTTCCAGCAAGTTATCATATTACCACTGATAGGTTAGTGCACTGGAATATTTGGTATTGACAAAATAAATCTTTTCATGCACATTCTCCTGCACACACACACACACACACACACACACACACACACACACACACACACACACACACACACACACACACACACACATACACACACACACACACACACACACACACACACACACACACACACACACACACACACACACATACTGAAGAATGCCATAATGAGGCACACGCACAAACCAGGGTAATTATACAGTGTATGTTTGGGATGCTGAGGGCACAGTTCCACTGCCTTGACATATCTGATGGAGCCCTGCAGTATGCCCCAGCCACATGTGCCCACATGTTCACTGTAAGTGCCATGCTTCACAATATGATGTTGAGGAAACAGCTGTGGCAGCATTAGCATGGGGAAGGGCCACACAGTCCCCCACCATTGCCAAGGTCCCCACAGGCACAGAGGGACTCAAAGAAGGAACCCCCTGAGCCTACACTCATAGGCAGATGGAGGTGTGCACAGTATGCCCAGGCCTTGCCGAAGAGGCAATGCATAGCACACACTGACACTGTAAAGGCCTAGGGACTGACACCTCTCTCTGACTCGTACACACAGTAAAATGGATGCCACACACGCCACACAACTTGCTACCCACCTTGTGTAGGCTGTGTACTGTGTGGATCTAACATATGCAGCCCTCAAGCACCATCCTCACATCTGCTGATGGCACAAGGTAAGTGTATTTTCTTAACAATAACTGAATGGATTACTATGTTTTGATACCATGCCTACGGTATTGCAGCATTCATGCAAGGGAATGGGGTGGGCTACTGGGAGAGCAGCATACAAGTGACAACTATGTAGGACACCAGGAACTGTTTGGCCAAAATTGTCATCCCCACAGTATGCAGTAATACACAAGGCAACAAATACCATTGCAGTATATTTGGGGGGGGGGCAGGTAACTGAGGGTCATAGGTCACAGGCATGGTTGGCACTGTGGGGGTCCCATACACAACCCTCCCAAACTCAGCCAGCAAGTCAGCTGTAGAAAACCATCAAAAATGTCTGGCACAGTCCTACAAATTGCAACAATGATGCCATACACCCTGGCAGACTTACACAGTGATAGTACAGCAGGTTCTGCATCTGCAGCAAGGCTCTGAAGGGCAAGCAGTCTGAAACACAAATGTATGTCATCACAATCTGACCTCATTTTCTGTAGTGATATGCCTGTAGTCTACAAGACAGGGCACGATATTATGCAAAATGGCAACAAAATGTAAAACAAATATCAGCACAGTCTCTGCAAATGTGTACAGTTGAGAGGTGCCCCCCTTTCCCACTCCCATAGAAAATCAGTAACATGTATGTCTGCAGGGAAATAGTACAGAACACATTGCCTGGGCTGCCACAATCAACATGACAACCTGTGGCATGACAAGACATGAGCTTGAATACCCCTACTGATATGCTCCCTGTAGATGTGCATGGGGAACACACACTAAAGACCTCATATCCCACTGTGTCCCTGCTGGACAGGGGCTCTGTCTGCTGACGTGTCGTAACATGGCCTACACTCTCATCTGTGTGGGTGATAAGGGCCTCAAGACCCTTACCCTATTAATGTCATAACATCATATCAACCCACACACAAGTGTGTGTGTGTCAGGGGTTCACCAAATTACTCTGCACTGCTGTGCCCCTGACATACTGCAAGTTGCAGTGGTATGTGGCTTATACTACACATAGTATGAAAAGTGGGTAAAGATAGATGAAGGCGGCCAGCCTAGCCAGATAGAATTTTGCAGTTAATTCTGTAATATGTAAATATGAATGTAAACTACAGGCTTGTTGTCTTAAATGTAAAGAAATACTGTTACATGTGGAACTGGAAATAAATGTGACAACAGTGCACTCTACTGACCAAAGTAAAGTATGTGATGACCCTTTGATGTAGACAGTGGTGCCTAAAAGTCTAGATGAAAAAAATATTGCTATTGTTTTAACAAATAGTTAAAATGCTAGCTTGAAGCATGCAAATTGATTTTTATTGCTCTGCTTCAGACCAGCTGCAAAATAAAAAAGGGGATATTAAGAATGTAAATGCAGTTTCTGTTAGCCTGGAAACCTAGGGAAATGTGTAGAATGATGTAATGTGTAGCCTGGAAACCCCAGGAAAGTGTGAAGAATGATGTAATGTAAATCAACTACAATTTCAATTTAAACAGAGAGAACCAGAGAGGATTAAGCATTTTTGTCTTGACCATCCAACTCATCAGCACTCTGCCTGTTTTCTTATGTAAGTTATCTTAGACTTGTGTTTTCTTTTAGAAATAGCTAGGAACTAGAAATATTAGACTAAGTGTCTTCCTGTGATGTCAGAACTGTACTACTGAATTATATTTCTCTGTGATCTCTGAACTCTTGACTAGCACTGTGCAGTAAGAAGTATTATCTTGTGTTTTTATTATTTATTATTAAATATTTTAAAACCTTTCAATTGTGGCTGATTTGTGTAGAGATAATTTAAGCTCTAGAGTACATTGCATATTTATAGTGATTATTGTACCAAGTCACTCTAATAAGCCTTAATGGTTTGGTTATACTACTAATTGGATAAAAATATTGCACAGTAATAATTGGGCACCCTTTTAAGGGCTTTTGATTAGCTGATAAATATTAGCTGGGTGGTGACAGGCGGTACTAACATATAGTCTGGGTAATAGGGTCACAACTGGAGAACCTGTGCCAACCTTTCCCAGGAATGTCTGTGTGGTTGTATAAACTCTTATCTCAAAGTGTGTGTGTGTGTCAGCTACTTGGGCAGGGACACTAAGCACTGATTGGACAGAGAGGGTGCTGGAGGTTTTAGCTTGCCCAGCTAGGCTGAGATCTGGACCCTATAGCTGTGCCAGTGGGGAGTCTTATTGGGGGCCTGGAGAGCAAGGGAGCTACCAGCCCTAGACTGACTGTGATCTCTGTGTGCTCTTAGGAGAACTTGCACTTTACTGTGTGTATTTCTTATCCTTCCCTTCTATATGACATGCCCTCTCTGGTGTTAGTGGTGAGGAATGAGGCTCCTTGATTGCTGGGCCAGGGCACAGGCATCGCATATTAATTGGAGGCAGTGGTTGGGATATCTACACCATATTAATTGTTTGGCAGAGGTGGGATATCCACACCACATATTAACTGGTTGTCAGATACTAATTGGCTTGTAGTGGTGTGGGTAGAGTGAATTCCTGTACTTGTGTACAGTGAGCTTTGAAGGTTTCTTGTACTCTTAAATCAGCCAAAAGTGAATACTCAGAGTTCAGATCACAATTGTTTTATTTCATTTGTTAGCTTAGTTTGTCAGGGTGAGCAGGCAGCATGTCAGCAGAGGAGTATGGACAGCTGACAAGGAGCCAGCTGGCTGAGATATGCAAAGCTAGGGGACTGGTGCATAGAAACCTGACTAAGGTAGACCTGATTGCACCCTTGATTACAGCAACCAGAAGACAGCAACCAGAAAGACAATCAGACTGGCAGTGGAGATATGATACCCTCGGATAATGGACAGCTCAACCTTACTACAGAGGACTTAAAAATCCATCTGGAGCTAAAGAGATTTGAGTTGGAGACCAGGCATTTGGAGATAGAAGCCAAAGAAAAGGAGCAGCAGAAGAAGCATGAGAGGGAAATGCTGGCTCTTTGCCAGAGTCATGGAGGTAATGGGGAAGGGAGTAATTGGACCCCAGAAGCACAACAGGCGGTAAAGTTCTTCCAAAGTTTAAAGAGGGGATCATTTTGATAGTTTCATTCATATATTTGAGAAGGCATGCAAACAGTATGGTGTTGAACAAAGGCTCTAGATATGGTTCCTGACCCCCTTACTCTATGGTAAAGCTGTAACTGTATTGTCTAAAATGTCTGACATTGCATGTTTTGATTATACTGCTGTAAAATTTGTCCATTAGAGTTTTTAAGCTAACACCTGAAGCATTATAGGAAAATGTTTTGTGAGCATAGATGAAAGGAAGATGAAAGTGTGTGTGAATATGTTGCTGAACTGAGTACTTATTTCCATAGGTGGGTGAGTGGATGTCAGGTCACCACTTTGAAGGGCTGGCAAACATTTTGGTGAGGAAACACACCCTTAGCACTTCTGCCTAAGGACATGAGGATCTGGTTAGCTGATAGACAATGTGCAACTTCAGATGGGTTGTGGAAGAAGGGAGACCTATACCTGGCAAGCAGGGCAGCCCTGCATAGGAAGGGGACCCTCAGTACTGCTCATGGGTCTAAAGGAACCCATGGTGGAGTAGCACAGACTTCCCCAACAGAATCTGCCAGTAGCAGGGGAAGCCACTAGTTCAGGTACACATCCAGGAGCTAGGTTTAAATGTTTTGAATGCAACCAGTGGGGCCATGTGGCATACAGGTGTCCACAGAGGCAAGGTGGGGAACAAAAGGTGAGGGAGCCAGTAAGTGGGAAAGACAAAATGTCAATAGTAGGTTGTCTTGGGACAGCAAGGGTACCAAACTACCACCATAGGTTATATCCTATTGTAGTGAATGGCAAGGAGGCCATTGCCAAGAGAGACACAGCCTCTGATATAACCATTGTAAAGCCTGCAATGGTTACAGAGGAGCACTACTTGCCTGGGCAGTCTACTCCAGTCAGGGCATTAGGATGATCCCATTCCAAATACCTTTGGTTAGGGTTCACCTTGACTAGGAGGGTGGAAAAGGAAGCCAACAAGTAGGTGTGTTTGAGGATATACCTGCAGATGTCTTAATAGGGAATGATTTTGATAGTGCAATACCCTGTGCTTGTGCAGTTACACACAGTCAGGCTTGGAGACAAGCAGAAAGTCTGAGTAGCCTGGGGGAGACCCAGACAGACTGCATACTTGCAGCCAGGACTGGTGAAGTGGTTACTTCAGGGAGTAGCTACTCTGTAGCAGTGAGACTAAATATGAGCCACAGCTGCTTGGGGTACTGATGGTCCCTTGGACAGAGTGACTGTAAAGGTAGAGGTGAGTAGTAGTACCCAGGCTGACAGTGAGGCACCACTGTCAGAGGATGCTGAACTTCCTGTGGAAGGGGATATAGGAAGGGTTACAAGGAGAAAGTTGATACAGGCTCAGCTCTCAGACCCTACATTGCAGGCCTAGGGCAGGTAGCTAGGAAGGCACCTGATTCTCAAGGAAAGGGGAATCTGTATACTGGAACAAAGGGGTACTATACAGAGAGTGGACCCTGAGGGAGGCTAAAAAGATGAGAGAGTACAGCAGTTGGTAGTGCCCAGAGCCTACCATCTGGCACTTCTAGCCATAGCCCATGATATTCCTTTGCAGGTCATATGGGCATAACATGTACAAAGAGGCATATTATGCAGAACTTCTATTGGCCTGGAATTTCCAGAGAGGTAACAGGGTACTGCAAGACTTATGAGCAGTGGCAAAAGGTAGGCAAGGCAGGAAACAAGGTAAGAACTCCTTTGATGCCTTTGCCTGTGAATGAGGAGCCATTTCAGAGGGTAGCTATGGATATTGTAGGTCCTCTGAGTACCCTAAGTTCCACAGGGAAAATGTATATCCTAGTGATATTGGATTATGTTACACAATACCCTGAGGCAGTGGTTTTGTCCTCCATTGAGACAGAGAAGGTGGCAAATGCTTTGTTAGAGATTTTCAGCAGGGTAGGTTTCCCAAAAGAATACTGACTGATGTCAGACTTGCTGGTTTGTCTGTGGGCGTCCTGTCCACACACACACACACACACACACACACACACACACACACACACACACACACACACACACACACATACACACACACACACACACACACACACACACACACACACACACACACACACACACACACACATACTGAAGAATGCCATAATGAGGCACACGCACAAACCATGGTAATTATAGCGTGTATGTTTGGGATGCTGAGGGCACAGTTCCACTGCCTTGACATATCTGGTGGAGCCCTGCAGTATGCCCCAGCCACATGTGCCCACATGTTCACTGTAAGTGCCATGCTTCACAATATGATGTTGAGGAAACAGCTGCGGCAGCATTAGCATGGGGAAGGGCCACACAGCCCCCCAACATTGCCAAGGTCCCCACAGGCACAGAGGGACTTGAAGAAGGAACCCCCTGAGCCTACACTCATAGGCAGATGGAGGTGTGCCCAGTATGCCCAGGCCTTGCTGAAGAGGCAATGCATAGCACACACACTGACACTGTAAAGGCCTAGGGACTGACACCTCTCTCTGACTCATACACACAGTAAAATGGATGCCACACACACCACACAACTTGCTACCCACCTTGTGTAGGCTGTGTACTGTGTGGATCTAACATATGCAGCACTCAAGCACCATCCTCACATCTGCTGATGGCACAAGGTAAGTGTATTTTCTTAACAATAACTGAATGGATTACTGTGTTTTGATACCATGCCTATGGTATTGCAGCATTCATGCAAGGGAATGGGGTGGGCTACTGGGAGAGCAGCATACAAGTGACAACTATGTAGGACACCAGGAACTGTTTGGCCAAAATTGTCATCCCCACAGTATGCAGTAATACACAAGGCAACAAATACCACTGCAGTATATTTGGGGGGGGGCAGGTAACTGAGGGTCATAGGTCACAGGCATGGCTGGCACTGTGGGGGTCCCATACACAACCCTCCCAGACTCAGCCAGCAAGTCAGCTGTAGAAAACCATCAAAAATGTCTGGCACAGGCCCACAAATTGCAACAATGATGACATACACCCTGGCAGACTTACACAGTGATAGTACAGCAGGTTCTGCATCTGCAGCAAGGCTCTGAAGGGCAAGCAGTCTGAAACACAAATGTATGTCATCACAATCTGACCTCATTTTCTGTAGTGATATGCCTGTAGTCTACAAGACAGGGCATGATATTATGCAAAATGGCAACAAAATGTAAAGCAAATATCAACACAGTCTCTGCAAATGTGTACAGTTGAGAGGTGCCCCCCTTTTCCACTCCCATAGAAAATCAGTAACATCTATGTCTGCAGGGAAATAACAGTACAGAACACATTGCCTGGGCTGTCACAATAAACATGACAACCTGTGGCATGACAAGACATGAGCTTGAATACGCCTACTGATATGCTCCCTGTAGATGTGCATGGGGAACACACACTAAAGACCTCATATCCCACTGTGTCCCTGCTGGACAGGGGCTCTGTCTGCTGACATGTCGTGACATGGCCTACACTCTCATCTGTGTGGGTGATAAGGGCCTCAAGACCCATACCCTATTAATGTCATAACATCATATCAACCCACACACAAGTGTGTGTGTGTCAGGGGTTCACCAAATTACTCTGCACTGCTGTGCCCCTGACATACTGCAAGTTGCAGTGGTATGTGGCTTATACTACACATAGTATGAAAAGTGGGTAAAGATAGATGAAGGCGGCCAGCCTAGCCAGATAGAATTTTGCAGTTAATTCTGTAATATGTAAATATGAATGTAAACTACAGGCTTGTTGTCTTAAATGTAAAGAAATACTGTTACATGTGGAACTGGAAATAAATGTGACAACAGTGCACTCTACTGACCAAAGTAAAGTATGTGATGACCCTTTGATGTAGACAGTGGTGCCGAAAAGTCTAGATGAAAAAAATATTTCTATTGTTTTAACAAAGAGTTAAAATGCTAGATTGAAACATGCAAATTGATTTTTATTGCTCTGCTTCAGACCAGCTGCAAAATAAAAAAGGGGATATTAAGAATGTAAATGCAGTTTCTGTTAGCCTGAAAACCTAGGGAAATGTGTAGAATGATGTAATGTGTAGCCTGGAAACCCCAGGAAAGTGTGAAGAATGATGTAATGTAAATCAGAACTACAATTTCAATTTAAACAGAGAGAACCAGAGAGGATTAAGCATTTTTGTCTTGACCATCCAACTCATCAGCACTCTGCCTGTTTTCTTATGTAAGTTATCTTAGACTTGTGTTTTCTTTTAGAAATAGCTGGGAAATAGAAATATTAGACTAAGTGTCTTCCTGTGATGTCAGAACTGTACTACTGAATTATATTTCTCTGTGATCTCTGAACACTTGACTAGCACTATGTAGTAAGAAGTATTGTCTTGTGTTTTTATTTACTATTAAATATTTTAAAACCTTTCAATTGTGGCTGATTTGTGTAGAGATAATTTAAGCTCTAGAGTACATTGCATATTTATAGTGATTATTGTACCAAGTCACTCTAATAAGCCTTAATGGTTTGGTTATACTACTAATTGGATAAAAATATTGCACAGTAATAATTGGGCACCCTTTTAAGGGCTTTTGATTAGCTGATAAATATTAGCTGGGTGGTGACAGGCGGTACTAACATATAGTCTGGGTAATAGGGTCACAACTGGAGAACCTGTGCCAACCTTTCCCAGGAATGTCTGTGTGGTTGTATAAACTCTTATCTCAAAGTGTATGTGTGTGTGTCAGCTACTAGGGCAGGGACACAAAGCACTGGTTGGACAGAGAGGGTGCTGGAGGTTTTAGCTTGCCCAGATAGGCTGAGATCTGAACCCTATAGCTGTGCCAGTGGGGAGTGTTATTGGGGACCTTGAGAGCAAGGGAGCAACCAGCCCTGGACTGACTGTGATCTCTGTGTGCTCTTAAGGGAAATTGCACTTTACTGTGTGTATTTGTTATCCTTTCCTCCTATATGACATGCCCCTCTCTGGTGTTAGTGGTGAGGATTGAGGCTCCTTGATTGCTGGGCCAGGGCAAGGGCAAGGGCATCACATAATTGGTGGCAGTGGTTGGGATATCCACACCATATTAATTGTTTGGCAGAGGTGGGATATCCACACCACATATTAATTATTTGGCAAATACTAACTGGCTTGTAGTGGTGTGGGTAGAGTGAATCCTGTAGCTTATGTACAGTGAGCTTTAAAGGTGTTTTGTACTCTAAATCAGCCAAAAAGTGAATACTCAGAGTTCAGATCACAATTGTTTTATTTCATTTGTTAGCTTAGTTTGTCAGGGTGAGCAGGCAGCATGTCAGCAGAGGAGTATGGACAGCTGACAAGGAGCCAGCTGGCTGAGATATGCAAAGCTAGGGGACTGGTGCATAGAAACCTGACTAAGGTAGACCTGATTGCACCCTTGATTACAGCAACCAGAAGACAGCAACCAGAAAGACAATCAGACTGGCAGTGGAGATATGATACCCTCGGATAATGGACAGCTCAACCTTACTACAGAGGACTTAAAAATCCATCTGGAGCTAAAGAGATTTGAGTTGGAGACCAGGCATTTGGAGATAGAAGCCAAAGAAAAGGAGCAGCAGAAGAAGCATGAGAGGGAAATGCTGGCTCTTTGCCAGAGTCATGGAGGTAATGGGGAAGGGAGTAATTGGACCCCAGAAGCACAACAGGCCGGTAAAGTTCTTCCAAAGTTTAAAGAGGGGGATCATTTTGATAGTTTCATTCATATATTTGAGAAGGCATGCAAACAGTATGGTGTTGAACAAAGGCTCTAGATATGGTTCCTGACCCCCTTACTCTATGGTAAAGCTGTAACTGTATTGTCTAAAATGTCTGACATTGCATGTTTTGATTATACTGCTGTAAAAATTTGTCCATTAGAGTTTTTTAAGCTAACACCTGAAACGTATAGGAAAATGTTTTGTGAGCATAGATGAAAGGAAGATGAAAGTGTGTGTGAATATGTTGCTGAACTGAGTACTTATTTCCATAGGTGGGTGAGTGGATGTCAGGTCACCACTTTTGAAGGGCTGGCAAACATTTTGGTGAGGAAACACACCCTTAGCACTTTGCCTAAGGACATGAGGATCTGGTTAGCTGATAGACAATGTGCAACTTCAGATGGGTTGTGGAAGAAGGGAGACCTATACCTGGCAAGCAGGGCAGCCCTGCATAGGAAGGGGACCCTCAGTACTGCTCATGGGTCTAAAGGAACCCATGGTGGGTAGCACAGACTGTCCCAACAGAATCTGCCAGTAGCAGGGGAAGCCACTAGTCCAGGTACACATCCAAGAGCTAGGTTTAAATGTTTTGAATGCAACCAGTGGGGCCATGTGGCATACAGGTGTCCACAGAGGCAAGGTGGGGAACAAAAGGTGAGGGAGCCAGTAAGTGGGAAAGACAAAATGTCAATAGTAGGTTGTCTTGGGACAACAAGGGTACCAAACTACCACCATAGGTTATATCCTATTGTAGTGAATGGCAACGAGGCCATTGCCAAGAGAGACACAGCCTCTGATATAACCATTGTAAAGCCTGCAATGGTTACAGAGGAGCACTACTTGCCTGGGCAGTCTACTCCAGTCAGGGCATTAGGATAGATCCCATTCCAAATACCTTTGGTTAGGGTTCACCTTGACTAGGAGGGTGGAAAAGGAAGCCAACAAGTAGGTGTGTTTGAGGATATACCTGCAGATGTCTTAATAGGGAATGATTTTGATAGTGCAATACCCTGTGCTTGTGCAGTTACACACAGTCAGGCTTGGAGACAAGCAAGAAAGTCTGGTAGCCTGGGGGAGACCCAGACAGACTGCATACTTGCAGCCAGGACTGGTGAAGTGGTTACTTCAGGGAGGTAGCTACTCTGTAGCAGTGAGACTAAATATGAGCCACAGCTGCTTGGGGGTACTGATGGTCCCTTGGACAGAGTGACTGTAAAGGTAGAGGTGAGTAGTAGTACCCAGGCTGACAGTGAGGCACCACTGTCAGAGGATGCCAGACTTCCTGTGGAAGGGGATATGGGAAGGGTTACAAGGAGAAAGTTGATACAGGCTCAGCTCTCAGACCCTACATTGCAAGGCCTGGGGCAGGTAGCTAGGAAGGCACCTGATTCTCAAGGAAAGGGGGAATCTGTATACTGGAACAAAGGGGTACTATACAGAGAGTGGACCCCTGAGGGAGGGCTAAAAGATGAGAGAGTACAGCAGTTGGTAGTGCCCAGAGCCTACCATCTGGCACTTCTAGCCATAGCCCATGATATTCCCTTTGCAGGTCATATGGGCATAACATGTACAAAGAGGCATATTATGCAGAACTTCTATTGGCCTGGAATTTCCAGAGAGTAACAGGGTACTGCAAGACTTATGAGCAGTGGCAAAAGGTAGGCAAGGCAGGAAACAAGGTAAGAACTCCTCTGATGCCTTTGCCTGTGAGTAAGGAGCCATTTCAGAGGGTAGTTATGGATATTGTGGGTCCTCTGAGTACCCCAAGTTCCACAGGGAAAAAGTATATCCTAGTGGTAGTGGATTATGCTACACAATACCCTGAGGCAGTGGTTTTGTCCTCCATTGAGACAGAGAAGGTGGCAAATGCTTTGTTAGAGATTTTCAGCAGGGTAGGTTTCCCACAAAAATACTGACTGATGTCAGACTTGCTGGTTTGTCTGTGGACGTCCTGTGGGGTGAAGCACATGAAAACCCCCCCACCATCCTTTTACAATCAAGTCCATGCTACTGGCATTTGCAGATCAGTTTAAGAGGGAGTGGGACAAATATTTGCCCCATCTGTTGTTTGCTTACAGAGAGGTACCCTGGGAATCTACAGGTTTTTCACCCTTTGAGTTGGTTTATGGGCATAGGATGAAGGGACCTCTAGATTTAATTCCAGATAAGTGGGAAGGTGATCGTGAGTCTCACAAGGAGTCTGATGTGGCATACATCCTAAACCTCAGGACAAGGCTCAGGGAACTCATGGGCTTGGTGCAGGAGAACCTGACAGAAGCCAAACAACAGAAAAAGGTGTGGTATGACAGGAATGCTTGCACTAGAGAGTAAGTTGTGGGGCAGCAGGTAATGATTCTCATTCCTGTCAGACACAACAAGCTGCAAGCAGCTTGTGAAGGACCCTACAAGGTGGTAAGAAAGGTAAGTGATGTTAACTACATGGTGGAACTGCTAGGCAGAAGGCAGGGACACACATTGTACCATGTTAACATGATGAAATCTTACCATGATAGGGAGGCCCTAATGCTGAGTATTTGCAGTAGATTGCAGGAGGAGTCTGAGGGCGATCTGGGGACTAATCTCCTCAGTGAGGTTCGTGCTGCTACCTCAATCGAAGGGGTAGGAATTTCCCAGCAGCTATCTCCTACCCAGGTTTAAGAAATCCAAGCAGTGTTGCAGGAATATGGGGACATGTTCACTGAGAAACCAGGGTGCACCCAACTGGGGGAGCACCAGGTGGACACAGGACCCCAAAGACCTATTAGGCAGGCCCCTTTTAGAGTGCCTGAGAGAGTCAAACAGACTCTGAGGGAGGAGGTACAGGAGATCTTGGAACTAGGGGTGATTCAAGAGCGCAACAGTCCCTGGGCTTCCCCAGTGGTGCTAGTGCCAAAGAAGGATGGCAGCACCAGGTTCTGTGTGAACTACAGGAAATTAAATAGTCACACAGAGTCAGATGTTTACCCCATGCCTAGGACAGATGAGGCCCTAGAGCAGCTGTGTGGGGCTAAGTATCATACAAACATTGATCTTACCAAGGATTACTGGCAGGTGTCCTTGACTCCCAGTGCTAGAGAGAAGTCAGCCTTTGTGACTTCTTTTTACTTGTATGAGTTCACCAAGATGCCCTTTGGGATGAAGAAAGACCCAGCAACTTTCCAGAGGCTGGTAGATCATATCCTAGCAGGAGCAGGAGGGTTTGCCCTTGCCTACCTAGATGATATTGCAATCTACAGCCATTCCTGGCCAGAGCACCTTCAGCATGTCAGGGGGGTGCTGGGCAGACTACAGAGGGCAGGGTTGACCATTAAGCTGAGCAAATGTCAGGTGGGTATGGCAGAGGTCTCCTACCTAGGACATAGAGTGGGGAGTGCTAGGATAATGCCAGAACATGCCAAAGTGGAAGCCATTCAGGCATGGCCTGCACCTGTTACTAAAAAGCAGGTGTGGGAATTTTTAGGGACAGCAGGTTACTACAGAAAGTTTGTCTCCAGTTATAGTACCATAGCTGCTCCCCTCACAGACCTGACATTGAAGAACAGGCCAGATGAGGTAGTGTGGATCCCAGCATGTGAACAGGCATTTCAGAAGTTTAAAGAAGCTTTGGGAGGACCCCTTTGTTAGCCAGTCCAGATTATAGCAAAGAATTTGTTGTGCAGGTGGATGCTTCGAACCATGGGGTGGGGGCTGTACTTAGCCAGATTTTTTCAGAGGGAGAAGAGCACCCAGTAGTTTATCTCAGTCATGGGCTGCAATTCAGGGAGGAATGCTATGCAGGTGTAGAAAAGGAATGTCTAGCCATAGTGTGGGCACTGCAGAAACTTCAGCCTTATCTGTATGGAAGGAAATTAACTGTTATGACGGATCACAACCCCCTAATATGGTTAAACAGAGACAGTCAACAAAATGCCAAGTTGCTAAGATGGAGCCTAGGGTTGCAAGCATATGATATGTCATTTCAGCACTGCAGTGAGAGTAGCAATGCCAGTGCAGATGGGATCTCAAGACAAGGAATGGGGTAAGGTACACTCAGATAGATCTAACCCTCTCAAGCAGCACTTTTCAAGGGTCACTTGAAAAACTAGCTTGAGTTCTCCGGGGGGGGGGGGTATGTGAAGAGTGGGTAAAGATAGCTGAAGACTGCCAGCCTAGCCAGATAGAATTTTGCAGATAATTCTGTCATTTGTAAATATGAATGTAAACTACAGGCTTGTTGTCTTAAATGTAAAGAAATACTGTTACATGTGGAACTGGAAATAAATGTGACAACAGTGCACTTTAGTGACCAAAGTAAAGCATGTGGTGAACCTTTGATGTAAATAGTGGTGCCAAAAAGTCTAGATGAAGACATTCTACTGTTTTAACCAAGAGTTAAATTGCTAGATTTAAACATGCAAATGTATTTTTATTAGTCTGCTCCTGACCAGATGCAAAATAACAAAAGGGGATGTTAAGAATTTAAATGCAGTTTTTAGGCTGGGAACCCAGGGAAGTGTGAAGAATGATGTAATGTGTAGCCTGGGAACCACAGGAAAGTGTGAAGAATTATGTAATGTGTAGCCTGGGTACCACAGGAAAGTGTGAAGAATGATGTAACGTAAATCAGAATTGCAATTTTAATTTAAACAGAGAAAATTAAGTATTTTAAACAGAGAGTATTAAGCATTTTTGTCTTGACCTTCCAACTCATCAGCACCCTTCCTGTTTTCTTATGTAAGTTATCTTAAGACTTGTGTTTTCTTTTAGAAATAGCTAGGGACTAGAAAGATTAGACTAAGTGTTTTATGTGATGTCAAAACTATACTACTGAGTTATTTTTATTTCTCTGTGATCTCTGATCTCTTGACTAGCACTGTGTAGTAAGAAGTATTGTCTTGTGCTTTTATTATTTATTATTAAATATTTTAAAACCTTTCAACTGTAGCTGTTTTGTGTAGAGATAATTTAAGCTCTAGATTACATTGCATATTTATAGTGATTACTGTACCAAGTCACTCTAATAAGCCTTGACTGTTTAGTTATACTACCAATTGGCTAATAATATTGCACAGTAATAATTGGACACAACAAACAAAACAAAAACTCCCAAAAGACAGGGTAAAAAACAATGAAAATAAAATTGCAAACAGCCACTGAGGACAACCACGAGTAGTACTGTGAATCAACCAATTTTAACTTTAATAGCAGAAATGACTTAGCGCTTTCACCAGTGCAATGCTGGCTTCTTCAGAGTCCAAGAAGACTCTGAAGAAGTCAGCATTGCACTGGTGAAAACATTAAGTCATTTCTGCTATTAAACTTAAAATTGGTTGATTCACCGTACTACTGGTGGTCGTCCTCAGTGGCTGTTTGCAATTTTATTTTAATAATTGGACACCCTTTTAAGGGCCTTTAAGTAGCTGATAAATATTAGCTGAATGGTGGCAGGCAGTACTACCTTATAGTCTGGGTAATAGGGGCACAGTGGGAAAGCCTGTGCCAGCCTTTCCCAGGAGTGTCTGTGTGGTTATATAAAGTCTTATCTCAAAGTGTATGTGGTCAGCTACTTGGGCAGGGACATGAAGCACTGGTTGGATAGAGCAGGTGCTGTAGATTTTACCTTGCCCAGCTAGGCTGAGATTTGGACCCTATAGCTGTGCCAGTGAGGAGTCTTATGGGGGACCTGGAGAGCAAGGGAGTGACCAGACCTGGATTGACTCTGATCTCTGTGTGCAAGGGAAATTGCACTTTACTGTGTGTATTTGTTATCCTTTCCTCCTATATGAGATGCCCCTCTCTGGTGTTAGTGGTGAGGATTGAGGCTCCTTGATTGCTGGGCCAGGGCACGGGCATCACACATATGATAGACATTTCTACACAGTAGACTGCACTCAGTACCCACACACATACCCCCAAACCTGTGACAACAACACATCTGGACAAGGTCATAAGTGAAAGTGGGGCAAAAGCAACATGATAAGCATGTGTAGTGAATACTGTCTACATACTGAGGAAACTGGTAGGGTAAGGTGTTTTACATTCCCAGGCGTTCTCTGCAGGTGAAAAAGTCTGATACAGTAATGTCTGTCATTAGGTTGTAATGTCATGTATATGCAACTAACTTGCCATAATAACCCAACTCTATGTAGACTGGATGCAACTGCTGGACAAGTCCCTGGACCATCTGATAAGAAATGTAATGTTCAGAGGTATGCCTACACCAGGATATGACATGTCAGGGAGAAAGAATACCACACAAGCAGGGGATCCCTAGCCAGTAGAGTACCAAGTTGCTGAACTGTTTACAAAGCTTCAGCAGTCAAGTGGCTGTAACCATGCCTCTAAACTAGCCTTTCTGGGCACAAATGTGCATAGTTGGGCTCATAATATTGTTCTGTGCATCATACATCTTGTATTCCTATGGTAAAGCACTGTGATGATCTGAGGATGTCTGTCAGTAGGGAATGATAGAATAAATTGCAGAGTCAGACCTCACATATATCAGAAAACAAATCTGCTAAAACAAAGCCAGTACCTCTAGGGCAGTCCTGTGTACTTTTGGGAGGTATGGTTGTAGCACACAAAACCCCAGACCAGACTACAACTATCTGCAGAATGGAGTCCAAGACTGTCTATGAAGGATCATACTAGGCATGCGTCCTACACTTAGAGAATTACAAACCGTGTGTACAGTCACTATGGAGGGTCATAGTGGCCATGCTCCTACACTGAGAAAATCACAGCCCATGTGTGCACTCACTATGGAGGGTCATACTGGGAATGCTCCTACACTTAAGGAATCACAGCCCATGTGTAAACCCAGATCAGCTTCCACAATTGTATTGTACCTATATGTCAGTACAGACACCTATGTACAGCTGACCTGTCTCTCCCAAACCCCTATCACACAGCCATACTGTCAGCTACCTGTAGGTTTTCTTATTTCATAGGTCTGCAACTGGTGCGCGTGATACACATGCATATATAAGGGAAACACATACAAATATATCAATCATACAGTGGCAGAGACAGCTGGAGGAGAGAGAGAGAGAGAGAGAGAGAGAGAAAACAGTGAGAGAGAGAGTGGGATGCACACAGACAGAGAGTCATAGACAGATACAGACACACTAAAAGGCATAGAGTGTTGTCCTGCTGCAGACAATTGCATACCTTGTATTACTACTGCCATGTCCCACTATGAAAGTGAGCCCCCATTACTTAACAGTACTGAGGTACTACTTGCAATCTGACATCATATGTTGTTGTGTGTGTTTTTGCAGGTGACAGTATCTTGGAACCTTGGCCAACAGAACAACACTGGCCATTGCCAAACCTTAGAGTGCCTTCTGATGACACTCACCTTAGATGTCAATTCAGTCCCTTAGTAATCTATTAAATTGCATGGCACATGTAATAACCATGTAATGCTGTAGTAGAAATTACTAAATAGGTAGGAGTTCTAATCCCAGCAGTGACTAATGTGTGTGTGCATGAGAGAAAGACATAAGCATATCTCCTGCATAGGTGTGCTGATTATAACATTTTGAGGCCTGTGGGGGGCACTGTGGTACCCATTTCTCCACTTTAGAAGGCTGTCTGATGACACTCAAATTACAAGTCACCTCAGATTCTCAGTAACCCAACAGGCTTTGTGGTGCGTATAATTACTGCATAATATTGTAGTACAAGTAACTAGATAGAGAAGAGGTCTAATCCCAGCACTGATTACTGTGTGTTTGTATGAGTGAGAAAAAGATAGAGGCATATCTCCTGCATAGGTGTATTGATTATAATATTTTGAGGCCTGTGGAGGGCACTATGGTACTCATTTCCCTAGTTTAGAAGGCTGCCTAATGACACTCACCTTAGACGACACCTCAAACTCTTAGTAGCCCAGAAAGCTCTGTGGCATGTGTAATTACTGCTTAATACTGTAGTATAAGTAGCTAGATAGGTAGAAGTTCTAATTTCAGTACTGACTACTATTTGTGTGTGAAAGAGAGAGACAGAAGCATATCTCCTGGTAGGTGTATTGATTATAAAATTATGCATCCTGTGGAGGGCACTACAGTACCCATTTCCCCAATTCAGAAGGCCGCATGATGACACTCACCTTAGAAGTCACCTCAGATGCTCAGTAGCCCAGTAAGCTCTGTGGCACATATAATAACTGCTCAATACTGTAGTAGAAGTTCTAATCCCAGCACTGACTAGTGTGTGTGTGTGTGTGTGTGTGTGTGTGTGTGTGTGTGTGTGTGTGTGTGAAAGAGAGACAGAAGCATATCTCCTGCATAGATATACTGATTATAACATTCTGATGCCTGCAGAGAGCACTATGGTACCCATTTCCCCACTTTAGAAGGCTGTCTGATGACAATCACCTTAGAAGTCACCTCAGACTCTGAGTAGCCCAGCAAGCTTTGGGATGCATGTAATAACTGCGTAATAATGTAGTACAAGTAACTAGATAGGTAGGGTTCTAATCTCAGTACTAGCAATGGTGTGTTTGTGTAAGTGTGAATGTTACTACTTTAAAGTATTTTGAGGCCTTTCCCACTCATTGCAGTTCTCTTGTCCTACTTTATAAGGCCTAATGATTTCATTCATTTTAGAAGTACCTTGGGACAAGGTGAATTCATATAACTTCTGTGGTGTGTCTCATACCTGCATGACTCTATAGTAGAAATAGCTAGACAGGTAGGGGTTCTAATCTCAATACTGGCAACTGTGTGTGTTGTGGTCAAGAGTCATATCCTCTGTGGGCTATACTATTTTGATGTACGTACCATCCATGGCTGTTTACCACCTCCCGATGGCATTACTTTATATAATGTATTAATGGCATCTGCCTCACATACAGCATGTTACACCATTGCACAGGCTGTTGCAGTCATCTGTACAGATGTCTACGGAATATGTGGCTGTTTGCAACCCATATGTGGTCTGTGTCCCCTGTCAATGGCCATGCATGTAATATTGTTGTCAAATAGGTCACAGTTAATGTACTGACATATATGCTAGCATGAGATATCATACATGATGGAAACATCATGGTGATACAATGTCTATTAACCTCAGTTGTCCAGGCTTGTAGGAGCAATAGATAACTGCAGTCACTATTCCTGGTGGGTTATCTCACTATCCATGAATGCATTCACAACATTATGTGTTGTAAGAGGTAATGGGTTATGTCCCATGCATAAAATCTATGTGGGCCATGTCATGTGTATGTAGCACTATGCTACATTAAAGTGGATATGTTGGTTTACGAATCTGTCCATTGGAAACTGCGTTTGTGTTACTGTATGCACATCCCCTGTGTCAGTCTTTACTGTGTCTATGCAAAGGATATACCATTTTGTCTATCTCTTCCACCCTGCGAACTCAGGAATACATACCACAAACCTGTCATACACAGTACCATGCATGCCCTCATCAACTGCTTCAGGGCTGAGTGTATGGGAAAGAAATGGCAGGGCCAACAAGTGCTGACATGTGGATCTGTTGCAGTCAATATCATGGCTAAGATGGTGAGGGACCTACTGACAGTAGTCCAATAACCTGCTCCACATGTATGAGCCTGTGGTGCTACACAACACTGAGGTGACATGTCTGATGGCTACCTGTCTGTGACAAGGTGTATGTATGCCAGGTCACACTGTCTGATAACAGTGTCCATCACACACTGTTACATGCACACACACCTGGAAAATGTACATATAAACCTGTACCCTGGCTACAAAATGGTCAGTGTATTTCCACTCTGCCATAGCCCATGCTGGTAATGTCTGCAGGGCTACAGTCTACAGACACACAGACACCTGAAACACAACCAGAATATAGCATGTCAGACTACATTCGGGCATTGGTACTAACAGCTACAATGCATCATGGCTAATAAGTAACATACACCTTTGTGAGTATGCATAACAAATGCAAGCAGACAGCACCTTAAACAGTATTACATAGCTACACTTTACTATATCCACCCCGTGCATCAGACCCATATTAGCCTGTCCCTGCATCTATGGCATGGATGACAGGGATGTGGCACAGGTATCATCATATGCACAGGGTGTGGTGTGGGTTTGCCAGAGGCTTAGGCTGGGCCATACGGTTGACATCCATGTGTGTGTGTTGGGATGGGTTTGCTATACATGGGCTGCAGAGGTGCTGTGTGTGTCTGGAGGTGACTTGCCTGTGATACAGATAATTGTGCATGTATGTATGCACACAGTCATGCCATGTGGTTGCCCTACACAGGGGTATGTAGGACAGCTGTGGACCATATATGGCAGGATGTCCAGGTCACCGTCTCTGGCCATGGACACATGAACTGGTCCTGCCAGGGGTCCCCCTGGCACCACCAGGCCGAAGGCCAGATGTACTACTGCTTCCTAATGGTGACTGATGTCTGCTGGATTTGCATCTCTGATGGGACCGGCCAGGACCACATGCCCGTGGCCTGCTCTGGTGTGATGTGGACAACAACACCCCTTCAGCAATGATGGTGTCACTGCTACCATGATAATGTGAAGGTGCATGGCCTGGTAGACTCTCAGCTGATGACCTACGTCCATGTGCCCAATGCCCATATCCCACCACATGCTCTAGCATGGACATGACATGGTCAAGAATTGCCAAGGTCTCATCCCACTGTCTATTCACAATCTCAATTTGTTGGCATGTGCCCTCAACAAGGTCACGTATGTCACCACGCAAAACAGGAAGACTTGCATCCAACACCCTGAATATTTGTCTGGTCTTGCGTTCACTACATACCTGTGCAATAATCACAGACTGAAACATGTGTCTGGTGATACCTGCTGTGGCACTTGTAACAGTGGCTTGACAAGCAGCAGTCCTCCTGTGAGCACCCCTGTCCATCCACCTGTGTGGTACCTCACCAGCACTCTGGCTATGGGCAGTCTGTACACTCACACCTGCCATAGTCACCACAATAACCTATTCCATGCCACCACCTGACAACTGTCCATCATCTGTGGCTGCTGGGGATGGGGCATGTGTGGGCATTGTGACTGTATGCTTTGACATTGTGGATGAGTGTGGGATGGCAACCAGTGCCACAGATTCAGCCCCTGACAACACTGCCTGTGCCTGTATATGAGCATCATCATTGGCAGTGTCTGCAGAGACATTGTCATCAGATAGTGAGTGGGAGGGAGTGCGACCACCATGACCACCTGTGTGGAAAAGAACAACATATATAAATTAATATCTGAACTATACCGTTTCCTGCTACACATGCTCACACATGCACACACATGCACACACATACAGGTGAGGTGGCAGACAGGCATTACACAGACCTCACAATAGCCAACTGCTGACATTCACAACACAGTCAGACCACTACATACCCTGGACATACCATCAACAGCATGCAGTGCAGCTCTTTCCACTTCCTGTCATGACTTCTATACACCTCTATGATATGTGAGTATTGTTAATTGGTAATGAGCCTTCTAGTAGCACACACTGCACCCATGTACACATAATTGCTGTTCACCTGTATAGCACAATGGCAACTCTTAGAGAACACACCTCCCAACTGTGCAGAGTGTCAGTGAAAGTCTAAATGTGTGGTTCATTTTTCTGGTATGTTTTTCATAAATCCTGTATTTGTCTGTCACCTTACTGTGCTGATATGAGTTCTGCTGTCACTATTCAGTGACATATTTAGAGTCTCACACATAAAAACCTGAAGTACAGATATGTTACAACATAACCGGTTACACTTACAACCTTCTAAGCTTTCAGCAGATAGTATAAGTGTACACACCTATGTTAACATGCCAGCTTTGCCCCATATATATCGAATCCACAGAAATTATGTGATAATATCACCCACCTTTACTGTGACCTATAACCTGTGCAATCCAATTGCAGAATAAACACATTGGTTAGGGGTAACTTGTAGAAGTTGCAATATGTACAATAGCCTGGTTGCATGACTGTGCACACCCTCAAAATAATACATTGTTAAAGCACCTTTTGATTTCCTAACAGCAGTCAGTCTGCTTGGGAAGGTGTGTATGAGCATGGCACATCTGGACTTAGCAATATTTGTACACTCTCCCTTGCAGAAGCTCTCCAACTCTGTTGGATTGCAATGGCATCACGTCTGCACATTCCTCTTCAGGGCACCACACAGATTCTCTATTGTATGTATGTGTATGGCTGGGCCATTCTGAAACTTTGATTGTCCATTGGTGAAAACATTCTTTCATGGATTTTGATTTATGGTATGGATCAGTGTTGTGTGGAAAGGTGTACGTGTTCTCCATCCACAGCTTTCCAGCAGAAACATGATGATTGTGTGCCAAAAATTACTGGTATGTTGAACTGTTCCTAATCCTCTCTACGTTGGCCACAGGCCCATATCCTGCTTATGAATAGCAGCCACATGGGGATAGTGCTCTTTTGGTGATGCACGTTGTCATTCTTGTGCCAAACAAAACTCTTGGTATAGTGGACAAAATGTGCAACCTTGGTGACATTACACTATAACACATTTCCACACATGCTATTGGGCAGCCTGAGGTATTTTCCCTGAGGAATTAGCCAGAACTGGCTGTTGTTCAGTGTGTGAGATGCCTTCCATCTGCCAAGCCTACACCATAGGCCATACATGTGGAGAATATGTGAGAGTGTTGTCACATGTAGTACACAACCGGTACATGCCAGTGATTCCAGTAACTGCTGCAGTGTTACTGTAGGTCTCCTGTCAGCATCCCTGGCCAGTCTGGGTCCTGTCTTTTCCACGCATTTAGAGGGCTGTCCAGTCCTATGCAATATCACTGTTGCTCCATATGTCCACCACCATTTGATGACTGTCTTCACTGTGTTCCATGGTATATGCACCACTGTGGAAATGTGTGTGTACGGTAGTCTGGCCTGATACCTTTCACAAAGGAGATCCCTTTGCTGCTTTCTAAGCTGTATGCAAACTATGGCTGTTACTGTAGCAGGCAAAGGAGTAAATGTAGGATAATCCTGGTAGGACAGCAGACCATTATTTGCTGTTGATATCAGAGTGTCAGTAATTGATGGAAGGTATGTACCCAAGAAGATGTAATGCTGTATTAATATCGAGAGCTGCTTCAACACAGTATTATTTTCAGACTGTGCACATGTATACATGTAGTGTCTTCTACAGTTTTTATGTGTCATACTTGTACCCCTAACAGATTTGTTTCTTTTACAATTGAATTGTACAGGTCATAGGTCACATGACAGGTTGCAAGGGTTTGGAAATGTGTGATTATGCTGTCATATTTGTATTTCAAATGCCTGCCATTCTAACAAGTGTGTGTACACCATTTATATGCAGTATATAGCACTTATTATAAATTATTTCCCTAGATTTGGCTCTTCCTCCCCCAATTTTGTCAGTCTTTCTCTGGATTTCTTGCAATTACAGGTTGTGAGGTATGTAACAGATATGTGACATCTCCTGCAAATAGGTCTCTGTGATGACTACTGTGATGCAATGCAGTTAACCCCACCACAACTGAACATGCAGATATTTGCACCACAGCTGAGAGTAACATTTGTGTGCATGGTCACATGCATGACCTTAACATGCCGGTACTGGTGAGCCACAAAAGGGAAATACCATACTCACTGTCTGAAGGCTGCTGTCCCACATGCAGACCAGAAGTACCTATGTAGGTGTGGGGGAGAAGTATTGGCAGCAGACTCACATTTGGCAGTGGTACAAAATGAATGCTACGTGTCTGCACAAGTACAGTACAAGCTATGATACTACCCAATTTTATGTCCTTCACCATAGATGTGCACTTCTGTGCATTACTAACCCCAACCACAAATGCAGTTTGAACTGACATATGCATGTAGATACTCTATAGAAGACAGTATGACTGATAAATCACTACATTAATGCACACTGTGGCCTTATATGGATGCTCCTCTCCTGTTACCTGGGTGTCACCCACCTCCATGTGTGTTATTTCTTGTCTTGGTTGCTGTGTAGGGGCTGCCCCAAGGTTGACAAGGAGCTCCTCAGTTGCTATAAGTGGGTCCTGTGTGGCTGGACCCCACCCATAGCAGTACAGTCCCTGGCCACAGCAGCAGCCCTTTGCCGGGCATGATGCATCAGGTCAGTTGCCCGATACCTGACCTGATCGTATGTGCGGCCATGGTGGCCCAAGGTGTTCACTCTGTGAACAAGGTCGTCCACAGGGCAGTTCACTTCTGCAGATGTAGCCGGCTCTGGCCAAACAGAACTGCATGGTATTGTAGTACTGAATCAATGATAGGTGCAGTCTCTTGTGCAGTGTAATCTGTCTGATGCTGCATGCCACCTGGAAGACATAAACAGGGAAACACATCACAGGACCTCAGACATTGGCCAGAGTTATTTACAGAACTGTCACATCAATATTGCCTATCAACAGCCACCACTTCCAAACACATCATACCCCTGGCATCTCTCAGCACAGTATGAACCTGCATTGCACTTCTGCTCCTGATGTGTCATGTTCCCCCCAATGTGGGCCAATACATTGCATAAACCACCATTCACCATTCATGTTTCTGTAGAGGGATGACAGTGTCCATCTTCCTTGCAGATGAAATGCCAGTGGTGTTCCGGCTTTGCTTCCATACAGTGTGTAATGGAACTGAAAACATATGCCTGAGTTCATGAAGGATGCAGACAGGCATATTCTGAGGTCCCATGGAGACTTGCTTTTCTTGACTTTGATTAGGCAGTATACACCTGCTCCCTGATGATGAGTGGAGGGTTTCATGTGCTGTGCATATCCACCTACACTGATGGTGAGCCAGGGGTGTGATGTTTGCCCTAAACATGTCCGAAGTAGGTTGGTTGTACCTATGGTGTGTGTATGTGGACGGATAACATTGATCACTCACACCATGAAGTTCTGGGAGAGAGTAGTGGAAGTTATGTTAAGAAGGGAGGTGAGGAATACTGATCAGCAGTATGGTTTCATGCCAGGAAAGAGCAGTACAGATGCAATGTTTGCTCTGAGAGTGTTGATGGAGAAGTACAGAGAAGGTCAGATGGACTTGTGTTGTGTCTCTGTGGACTTAGAGAACATTTTATTTTTATTTTTTTATTTTACATTTGTTGACTGGGCTAGTCTAGCTGGATACATGTCCATTTTCAGTAGAGGCCCAGGGAGATAAGCTCCAAGCAAAGTAAAATTACAGAAAACAATAGTTAAAAAATACAATACTTCAATAAAAATTACAATACTTAAAAAATACATAGGAGAATTAACAATATTTGGAAAGAAAAAAAATAAAAATTATGTTTAAGAATAGTTGCATAGAGTCAATGCATAGTTTAAGATACACACAAGTAAAGGTAAACTCAAGGGTTTAATGTTATCATTTATAAGACAAAAAAGGAGAAAAAGAAGGTTGTAGAGGAAAAAAAGCACTGGCTAGTGTACAGATGGCTTCTATAGAATCTTGTTGCAGAGAGGACATAGCACAGAAGGAAGGGGTATAGTAAGAAGAGAAAAATAGGGGGGCGAAGTAAGGTTCAGTCTGGTTTAGATCAGGGACAAAGCCAGAGGAATTTCTGATGTTCTTTGAGGTGTTTCTTGAAAAGAGATGTAGATGAGAGAGATGTGAGTGTCATAGGAAGCTTGTTCCAGATTTTTCCCACAACGTTAGTAAAAAGTGAGTCCCCAGCTTTATTATTAGATTTAATATTGGAAATTAGTAACTTATTTGCAGAGCAAAGTGTTGCAAGATTTTTATATGAGGAGATCAGGTTAATGAGGATTGGGGTATTATTTGGGTGATGAAGAATTTTTTGTATGATCACCAGTTGATTATATAGTAGATGGTTTTGTAGTTCTGACCATCTGAGTTGTTTAAGGTTGTGACAGTGGTGGGTTCTAAAAGGGTTGCCTGTGGCAAATCTGGCTATGTTGTTATAGCTAGTTTCAAGTTTGCTTAGATTGTGTTTTGATAGATTGATGTATATAGCAGAAGCATAGAATAGGGTAGAAATAAGGTGAGTCTGGGCAATAGAGTTTCTAGCTAGTGTTGTGAGGTAGGGTTTGATTCTATACAGGGAGCCTAGTTTTTTATTAACAGTTTGGATGGTATTATTGATATGGTCATCATAGCTGAGCTTATTATCTATGGTATTGTCCAGGAGACATGTGGTAGTATCAGGGGAAATAGAAGTTCCATTGTTAGAGGTAATTGTAAAGTGGATTTCTGGTGACTTTTGGATGGGAGCGAAAAGCAGCAATTTTGTTTTTTGGGATTTAGGAGGAGGCAATGGTGGGTAAACCACTTTTCAACAGTGTTAAATACTGTTTAAGTCATGGTCTGAAGAGAGGTTGATGACTTAGCAGTACAGATTAAAGTAGAGTCATCAGCGTATTGTATGCAGGTGGCTTTAGGAAAAACAGTGTTGAGATCATTAATAAAAATGGAAAATAGAAGAGGGCCTAGGATAGAGCCTTGAGGGACTCCAATGTTTATGGGTAGAGGCATGGAGAGATTATTGTCCCAGAGTACTGCTTGTTGTCTATTTTCTAGATAGGATGTAAACCAATGTATTGCTAGTGGGTCAGGAGATTGGCTTTTAGCACACTGATCAGTAAGTCGTGGTTCACCATATTAAAGGCTTTTGATAAGTCAATGAATAGTGCAGAAGATAGGGAGTTATTATTTCGATTCCTGTTTATACAGTCAGCAAACGTTAGCAGGGTGGTAGTTGTGCTATGAAAGGGCCTAAAACCGTGCTGGCAGTTGGCTAGTAAATTATTATGGAGCAGATGTTGAAGTAGTTCGTGGTGAATACATTTTTCCATTATTTTGGCCAGTGGGGAGAGTAATGCAATTGGTCGGAAATTAGAGATAAAAGTGGATTTGCCTCCTTTATGTAAGGGGATAATGTGGGCGACTTTCCCAATGGATGGGATGCTACCTTCTATGATTGTTCGGTTTATAAGGATGGATATGGGGTATGCAATGACTTTGGCTGCTATTTGAAGGTATTCAGCTGGCAGGTGGTCAGCAGAAGGGGTACAAGGTTTGAGTTTTTGAAGGAGTTTGCAGATAAAGGATGTTGGTACAGTTGTATATGGAAGGAGGGCGGTGAGCTATTTGTATTTTGGAAAAGGCTGGGGGAAATGGGAGGTAGTGTCTTTGCAAGAGTTTGAATTGTTTCCGTGAAGTAATTGTTGAAGGCATCAGCTATTTGCAAAGGATAAGATGGGGCTGGAGTTTTGGTATGTCCTGGTTGGAGAAGTTTATTAATGCCTGACCAGAACGTTTGAGGGTTTTTGGGTGAGATTATTGAAGGTGGAAATAAAAGGTTTTTTTTCTAGGAAAATGTCTTTTTTGGTAGCATTTCTTAGCTGTTTAAAGAATAGGTGGTCTGCAGAGCTCTTAGTGGCTCTCCATTTGGCCCATATTTTGTTCCTTAGAAATATTTTTTCCCTGGTTTGTTTTGTGAGCCATTGGGCTGCTTTGGTCCTAACTCGGGAAGAGCAGGGGGGGGGCATGGAGATCTAGGATTTGTAGGAATTTAGTATTAAAGTAGGAAACAGCTTCATCTAGTCTGAGTTGTTTCAGTGGTAACCAGATACAGGCCTTTAGTTCACTTTGAAAGCTCTCTGCTTGAAAGTGTTTCTTTGAGCGATAGGACATAAAAGTGTTATTTTTAGGACTATGAGCCTTTTGCTTTATTATATAGGTTAGAACATGGTTGCTAATGTCATCTGGAAGCGTTCCTGTTGTATAGGTTTCAGGATGACTATTTATAAGGATCCAGTCAAGGATGGTTTCTTTATTATTAGGTTTGTGGATTCTTGTGGGGGTGTTTATTTTTGAGAGAAGCCATAGAGATTAATATGGGTGTTAGGATTGGGGGAGCTACAAATAGTCCAGTCGATGTTAAAATCACCAAGTACAATTGTTTCTTGAGGTAGAAGGGTGGAAAGGCTACTAAGAATGTTTTCCAGAGTGTTAATAATGTTTCCTGGTAGAATGTAGGTACAAATGATATAAACAGATTTAGATTTATTAAGCTGGAGTTTGATGGTAAGGGTTTCTGCATTGTTATTAGAGGGTGGTAACACATTATAGGATGAGAATAGAAGTTCAGATTTATACAAGATAGCTACATCCCCACCCTTCTTGGAAGTGCGGTCACATCTAAGGATGTTATATCCAGGTGGGGTTATTTCTAGGTCATGAGTAGAGGGTTTCAACCAAGTTTCTGTAAGGCAAAGGATATTAAATGCATGCACTTGCAAAAGAGCGTGCAATTGACTGAGTTTGTTGTTAATGCTACGGATATTAAGTTGAGCTATTCTCAGAGAGTTAACTAATTGTATAGAGGTAGAAACACCATTAGATGTTTGTTTTTGTGGGTTATTGTAGATATGTGGAATTGGGCCAGGATTAGGATGGATATCTACATCTAATAGAAGCTGAGTGGGATGTTTTAGTAAAGTCTTTATGCTTTTAAAGTACTTGGAAAAGCTTGTCTTACTATAGAAGTAAGTGACATGGGAAAATCTATGAAATCTAGGGAGTAGGTAAACTGAAGTAGAGGTTATGTTGTTATGAGAGAGGGAGCTGGGGTGTGTGATTGGTAGAGTTTGTTGGTGGGGAGGTACATTATTAATTAGAGAGAAATGTTCGTAGAAGGTTAGAGCATAGGGTAATGCTAGGAAAATTAATGAAGAAGTAATAAGAAGATATTTTTTCAGGTTAGAGTTCTGTAAGAAGATCATTTTAGATAATGGGGTTGTGAGGTTATGTAAAATGTTAGATCAAGTAAAAATATGAGATATGGTATGGTAGAAAAGATAAGGGGTGGCTAAAGGGGGAGGTAGCAGAGAAGATAGAGGTAGAGTAGAGGGTTAATTGTCTTCCTGCAGTAGGGAGGAGAAGTTTAAGGAGAGAGTTGGCAATGGGAGGGGTAGATAATTGGTAGTGTGAGATGATAGGCTAAGTAGCACATGGGTGTGTCTAAGGATGTGTAAGTGTAACAGCAATAGGGGTGGGTGGGAATTGGGGGTAGGGTAGAGGAGCAGAGTGAGCCCGTAGTACGAATGGAGTGGGTGAGAGCAAGTAGTGGAGGATTCAGCAGAGACAATCAGTGAGCACCAGAACCCCAGAGAGAGACAGTGGAGCAGGTAAGTAGCTGCTAGGAGAGCAGGCAAGGTGTAGGAGAGAGGATAGTAAGGAGGGGAAACTAGAAAGAATTAAGTCTATAGTTGGTAGAGGATGATAAAAGTACGGACTAGAAACAGAGAAGGAGTAGTAGGGGGAGAAGTCAGGCAACAGGGCAAGGAATGAGAGATAGAAGAAAAGGAATGCAATGAGCTGAGACTAAGAAAATAAGGGGAGTGAGTAAGGGCACGAAGGCTAGAGTACACTGCCGCCTAGTGGGCAGAAAAGAAATTACAACAGGTAAAATTGTGGTATTGTATGAAGAAGCCAGGAGTGGTGAGGCAATCCATAAGAGTGCTACAGGAGATGTACAAGTGTAGTCTGACAGAGGTGGGTTTTGCTGTGGGAGTGACAGGTGTATTTACTGTGGAGGTGGGATTACATCATGGTTCAGCTCTGAGTCCTTTCATATTTGCTGTGCTGATGGACAGGCTGACAGGCAAGATCAGGCAGGAGTCACCGTTTACTGTGATGTTTGCAGATGACATTGTGATCGGTACTGAGAGTAGGGAACAGGTTGAGGAGATGATGGTCAGCAGGACTATGACAGAATATATGTGTGTGACTGAAAGGGAGGTTAGAAAAATGGTGAGTATGTAGGGAGCACAGTTTGGGAAGGTGCATGAGTTTTAACACTTGGGATCAACAGTTCAGAGTAATGGCAAGTTTGGAGGAGAGGCGAAAATGACACTACAGGAAGGATGCTGAGGGTGGAGAAGAGTGTCAGCAGTGATGTGTGTCAGACGAGTACCATTAAGATTGAGAGGGAAGGTGTACAAGACAGTAGTGAAACCAGCTATGTTATATGGGTTGGAGACAGTGGCATTGACAAAAAGACAGGAGTCAGAGTGGGATGTGGCAGAGTTAAAGATGTTAAGATTTGCAGTGACTGTGACAAAGGTGGACAGGATTAGGGATATGTATGTTAGAGGATCTCCCCAGGCTGGACAGTTTGGAGACAAAGATAGAAGGTACTAGGATTATGTTGTTTTGGATGTGTGGTGAGGAGGGATGCTGACTATATTGGGAATAGGGTGGTAAGGATGACGCTGCCAGGTAAGAGGTGAAAATGAAGGCTTATGATGTATGGATGTGATGACAGAGGACATGCAAGTGGTTGTTGTGACAGAGTAAGAGGCAGAAGACAGTAGGAAATGGAGACAGATAATCCGCTGTGGAGACCCCTAACAGGAAGAGCCAAAGGAAAGGGAAGGAGATGTTGTGAGGTCATTCTTCACAGGTTGCCATTTATTTGACAGACACAACTCAGCTGTATGAGTAAATGACTACAAATATGAGGCACACATATGGTCAGTGTGCATAACACTGTAGATTTGAATGGTATAAGCTCAGTACATCACATGCAGTTCAATACATACATCTGCAACAGTATTTCATTATGGAAATACCCTGCATAGGTCTCTCACATTTCTGAGACAAGTATATCAAAGCTATATTCACAATTAACATATGAATACCTACTCATCCCAGTATCTGACCTAGTAGTATCACAGTCATTATTGTTAACACACACTCCTATAGTAGTCATATGTGAGCCATCCTTTCCTGGGGTGATTCAGGGCCCTGAGCTGTGATCTATGTCACTGCAGACAGAACCAGTTGATATAGTCATAGGTTATGATCAGCAACATATCAGGGCAGCAAGTCTGGCTGAGACATATTTGTTGAACTTCCTATTTCCCATTATTACATACCCCCTACTGCATTCTATTATATGCTTACATGTTTGACATACCTTTTTTTTCCAAAGTATGGTTGCTTCTGATCAAATGCTGATTTCTTCTGTATGTCGCACACTCTCTCTCCCTCTCTCTCCCTCTCCCTCTCTCTCTCTCTAAGATGCAGGGTATACATCTGTTTTGCATATGCAGCATCTTGCCTTTCATAGGTAATGCTCATGCACAGCTGATGGCCTGTGCAGCAATTGGTGTTCCCTGCTTAATAATTGCATGAAGAACAGCTGTGATGTTATTCAGGTCTATATCAAAATTCCGAAGAGATACAACGCTAAATATGAAAACATCGAACCCAAAATATCAAATGGTGAAAATAGCAAAGCCCTGGAACATCGAAATCTTACCTAGGGCAAGATTTCGGTGGGCCTTTCCGTGGCTTCGTTATTAACTCCACTGTGGTGCGAGAGTTAAGATCCTTAGGGTTAGGGTGCGGGTTAAGGTAAGTGGATAGTTAGTAATATATGTATGGTGTAGTGTAGGGTTGTGTTTTGTTAACTGTGTGTGTGTGTGTGTGTGTGTGTGTGTGTGTGTGTGTGTGTGTGTGTGTGTGTGTGTGTGTGTGTGTGTGTGTATTAATTAGTTTGTATGTGTATAGATTTTTAGGGTATGTGTGCAATAGTTACGGACCTTAGGGATCGGGTGCGGTTTAAGGTAAGTGGATAGTTAGTAATGTATGTGTGGTTTAGTGAGGGGTTGGGCTTTGTTAAATGTATGTGTGTGGTTTATTTATTTTGGTGTGCTTGTGCTGGGTCTATGTATCTCGGAACAGCAAATTTTTTCCCTGGGAAAAAAATTCGCTATTCTGAGCATTAGATGTTTTCAATATTCGAAATTCCAAGTTTGAACATATGGTGTTCGACATTTTGGAATTTCATATATATGATATAGACCCATGTTATTCCTATAGCCAATGGCAAGGGAACACACTCCTATAATTGAATACATTATGTAGGCGTCGGCCCTTTTCCTTGCCTGTGAGCTGAACTTCATGAGGGATGTGAACAACAGCATCACAGAGGCTCATTTGAAATACCTGTTACATCATAAACTTTGGTGACAGCCCAACAAACTGGAGAAGAATGTTCCACACATAAGGACAGAATGTAAGTATTGCTGTTATACAGTTGTATTAATGGTAGTTTAACAGGGTTCTGTGGACATGGCTTTTCTGTGGGATTTTAAGTCTAACAGTGTTATGTGGTTGACATAACCCACAACAGTAGGGTGATCTGCAGAATGGCCAGATGTTGGACTCTCATGTTTGGTGTGTTCGTCGGACATGTCTTATTTGTAAAATCAGTAGCATACTGTGGGGATTGCAGTCAGTAACTTCTATCATACAGTTGTGTTTCTGATTTCAAATCTCTCAGATAAGATATAGTTCAACAAACCCTGTTACACCAGCAATTGTCTCAGTTTATAACAGGAATACTTCACATATGCCCCTGATTGTGGGCCTCTGTCCCCCAAGTATATCAGGCTTTGTTCAGGTACCATGCAGTAAGATGGTGATAGGTGGGGTATATAAATCTTTAGTGCTTTCATTCCTGATACCATCCCAGTGATGTATCAGACTGCCAGAAATATAAAGTGTAAGAGGCCTGATATATGATGACAAAGCATGGACATTCTGTAGAACTCTTACCAGTTTACATATCTGTGTATTTATGCCAATTATTGACAGACTGTCAGGATTGTGTAGCAATGTAGTGTGTCAGTGTTGTCTGGCCTGTGTAGGGAATGTGTCACATGTATGTCTTATGTCTCCTTTTCTATCTGCCTGTGCATGCTGCTCCAGTTTGTGGTAGTCTCTCAGCTGTATATGTTTGTAGGGGCAGGCTGAGACATATCCCATATCACAGTCAGCCAAAATACTACAGTGTGACTTGGGCCAGTATATGCTGGGGTAGTGTGTGAGTGGCAGACATGTTGGGATATTTCTGTTCAGAACGTCCTTATACTGTACTGTTAATTTGTTTTAACAGTATGTCACTGTAACTGTGTTGGAATTGGTTGTGGGTATGCACTTTCTCACTGGTGTCTGTTTTGCAGTGCTGTTACATCCCTGTAGAGCCTGGTATATTTGCAAATAAAAGTGTAATTCCCCATAGTGGATTTTGGTTACTGTTGCATCACCATGACTGTACTTTGGATGGTGCTTGGCGACATGCTTAGGAGCTGAGTGTAGTTTCCACAATGTGATGTTATGTCTAAATATTTGTAGGATGTACTGTTTGTTGCCTGGCCCTCATAAGTGTTGTGTATTTCCAACACATCAGTGGGATGATGTGTGGATTTCAGTCATTAGCTACTGTGAAGTAATTTAGAGTTGGACTTGTGCACAGGCCATCAGCTGCTCATGAGCATTACCTATGAAAGGCAAGATGATGCCTATGCAAAACAGATGTATATATTAGGAGAGACATGAGGGTGTTACTGCAGCAAATGTGTCAGCTTATCAACTCCAGTATTTCAGATATGTCCCTATTTTCATGGCTTTTTCCCTCCACTTTGTCAGGCTTGGTCCAGATTTGTTGCAGTAAAGGGTTCTGAGGCTACCTCTCGACTGGCCAGATTGTGTTAGACTGTCCAGGTTTATTGGGCATATTTCTGGTCTGTTCCACAGATTCATTATTTTATTTCCCTGGTCAATCAATGTGATGATCTGTGGATGTCTGACAGGAAATGGTGACATACATTTCAGTTTCAGAACTGAAATCTTTCCAGATATGTATGCTGAAACAAACACTGTCACTCTGGCTACATTTTACATTTATAAGTACAATAATTAAAATGATTTCCTAGTTTTCGGCCATTGTCTCCCCATTTGGACAGCCTTTGGCCAGATGTGTTGCACTATGAGTTTGAGAGGTATGGTTCCTAGGTATGACTCCAGTACATGTTATGAGCATATATATGTGAGTATATATATATATATATATATATATATATATATATATATATATATATATATGTTTTATTTTAATTTTTTGTTTTGTCATATATGTTTTATATATATATATATATATATATATATATATATATATATACATATATATATATATATATATATATATATATATATATATATATATATATATATATATATATATATATATATATATATATATATATATGTATATATATGTATTTATATATATATATTTCTCCATATATATATATATGCATCTCCATACATATATACTTGTGTATTTGTACATATAAAAGAACTTTTATTCTACAGAATCTTTACTTAATGTTGAATGGCTCTGCTGCAGAATATATGTAAAAGACATAATTGAATTCTCATTTCTCAGATGGCCTAGTGTTATGTTGCTCTGACTATAGTGTAAAAAGCCCTGGGGACCAGTTATTTTGTTGCTAGACAGAAAACTCTGTGGATGACAAAGGGTGATTAAAGTAGTTATAAGCAGTTGTAAGTGCATTTGCGTGAAGCTAAGCAAAGCTAAGCGATGCTTACGTCCACTGCTTAATCCTACGCTAATTAAAAAAAAAATGAAAAGAAAAAAGGGAGACAGGAAAGTGGTGAAATTGGGGCAAGCATGGGGATAAACAAAATAAGAGCCAGCTAGGGATGTGCAGCATGGGTGTAGGAAAGGACCATAGCTCTACATTATTTCGGCAGCAACAGTTGATTTCAAGGTGGGCAATTTGGAACTTACAGCCTCACACCCCACAGGGAGGGGTGTGGGTGACATACGATAAAGATAATTGTTGGGGTAGATTGTGTAATGGGACTGTATCTGGGGCAAAATGTAGAGCTATGTATGGGACATAATTTTTTCGCGGGGACAGATGCCTTTTTCTTAAAAGTGAGAGTGGGATGTTGGGGAAGGAGTGTAGGTAAGTGTGGGGAGCTAAGTTTGGTAGGAGAAGTTGCTTTTGCAGACAGACAAGACTCACAAGACAGCAGACAGGGGCAGTGTGTGACACAACATATGATGGGGGTAAACACCTTGGATGGTGAGGGTGGTGGGGAATCCAATGCCCATGAGCCCCCTAAATAGCAGAAGTGGGCCTGATGTCCCCACCCAATGGCAGTCACCATTACCCCTTCACAACCTCAAAGGTGGCTGTGCTGGATACTGAGCTGGAGGGGCTGGCTGGCCCTCAAGCTATGCCAGTCTGCCCTCCATCTGGTGCAGTTGGATATCCAGCTTTATCTGGAGAACACTGTGCTCCATGCCACGGAGCTCACGCCAGGTGACGGGATCCTCTCTGCACCCGCATGCAGTGGGGGAACGAGCCCCATCTCCTGCAGCGGTTCTCCCCGAAGGTGGTGCATGACCAGCAGATGAGGGAGCTCTGGGTTGGGTCACAGACATGCTCGGACCTGGTACCTTGGCCAAATGGGGTGGGAGAGGTGGATCTGCCGAGATTGGCCTACCCAAACGTGCTATGGAGTGCGACTTAACAAGGTTTATTGGTTAGTCATGAACAAAACATTCCAACATTAGTCAGATGGCATGTATGGGTGTTCCAATTGACCCAGAACAATGGAATTGTAACAATGGCATGGCAAACAGAAGACATGTAGAAATGGAATGGCAGTCAGGATTGCAACGGCATGCCAGCTATATTTACGGCAACAGGCCAACACCAATGGTTATTCGGCAAGGTATGTTAGTATGCACACATTTTCAAATATAATAACCAGAGTGGAACACAGGTCCCAACAGTAGGTTTTGAGAACAACATACCCATATGACATGTGTTGCAATTACTGGAACAGATGAGTGGTGGGGGAAGAGAAAATAATTCCATTAACAACTGCATTCACTGATAATTCTCAATACAGTACTGCTCCAATACTTTGCAGGTCTGCCCTCGTTTGACTTTTACCTGGGCCATGGAGCTACTACAGCACATACACATCTGTACATATGTGGAGATGGACTGCTATGGGGCAAGGTATGACAACTCCACGTACATGGTTATAGTGGACTCATACCTGTCATACTTACTGGTACAAATAACAATGTGTTCCCTGTCATGCTGTTCTGTGAGTGTGCTTATGGCATACTTGTACTGTGATGTTATCTGAGTGCAGGATTTTTTGCAACTGGGGAAACCATCCATGACAGCATGACATTTGAGAGGCTTGTATTGGCAAGACTGCATAGTGTAGATGGCTACCCTGCTTCTAATTGTAGGACTGGGGCTGCTCAATAGAACATTTGTGCAGATTTCATGGATATACCCATCATACTGCTTCTGCAAATATTTCTTTACCTGTGAACCCTGGGGGGGGGGGTATCTGTTCACAAGAGACAAGTGTTTCTAAAAGTATTCAGGTTTACTGCTGTATAACTAGAAAGACATGTTAGTACCAGTCCCTGGATTCAAACCGTGGCGTGTGTGTGCAAACCTAGCCCTTATCAGACTGAGTTACTGGGGAAGTGGTGTTTGTTACTTGACTTATTTCTGCCTAGTACATACTTTTCTACACAGTCTACTTTTGCAGTCTGCACCTGTTAGTGTCTCACACTTTCCTGTACATTCAGGATTACATACAGCTGAAATGCAAAGGTTAACATGAGGCAATGCTGGCAGGAACACAATATAACACATTACTAAACAAAATATTTACTTTTGCGTTTTGTCAGTTATTTCAGATCCACATTCTAAACTATGAGGACAAACAGTGCTAAATCACTTCACCTCAGTTACTGCATGCTGCCATAGCCCTATGTGCTGTGCAGCAGCTACACAATTGTACTTTTCAGATACATGACAAATGAAAGACAACAGTTTGTGGTAGTCAGCTTTATTAGTTATAAACAAAGACAACAGTTTCAAAGCCTCAGAAATCTACAGTCAGTATTACTGCATGATCTGCACAGGAGGACTGCTTCTCATTTATGACTGTTACAGTAGTCCTGACACAGCACTTTCTTAGCAGATTGTTCCAGATGGCCTCATACATATTCTAGTCTTCCTCTCCTCAATTGTACCTTGTTTGCTTAAAAACTCTGTATTACACAGCAGCTGGCACTACTCAGTTCTTACAATGGCAGCCTGAGACATGGAATTATTCAGTACAATTAGAACACAATTATATATACATGACAGTACTAGATTTACCATTTCTGATTTATTACAGCAGATATTAAGACTATTTCTGTACTCACCAAACTCTCAGTGCAGCCATAGCAGATGCTGCACATGGGCATCAATGTTTGCAGCCCTCTCAGAGGCAGCTCTATGGGGAAAAGAACAGACATTAAGCACACCTGTACAGTAAAAATATACAATTTTTAAATAATTATTTACAAATACACAGAGTGGGTATTTACAAACTTCCAGGGACATCCCATGTTTGGGCTTCTTGGAGCCACTGGGTCAAGAGCTCACCCCTCCTATGCTTCAGGTCATCATACTGATGCTGCATTTGCTCACCAGTTTGGGGGATGCCAGTGGCACTGGTGAGGTTGTGTGCCAGATGGTCACAGTCCTCCGCCTTATACTGTGAGCCTTAGTACTGGAACTGCAGCACACCCTGGACTCCTGGATGCCCTATGGCTATGCCCAAAAGCACATACCCTCTCCAAAGGCAGACATGTTGCTACCCTGATCAAGGTCAAACTGATATGACTGTGTTCCTGCCTGTGCAGTTTAAATAAGGCCATTTTCCACCCTTTGCCATCACTGAGCAATTTTCAAAAGTGCTGAGCTATGCTTAGCTGTGCGCAAACCCACTAAGCTGAGTTGAGCAGTGCTTAAAGGGGTAAGCACTTAAGCAGTCCTTAGTGTTCAAACCCACTTATCTTACTTGAGCATTGCTTAAAGCAGCCAGTGCTTAGCAGTGTGCAAATCCACTTAACAATGCTTACACAAGCTAAGCGCAGCTTACAGTTGCTAAGGATTGCTTAACATTTTCATGTTTAAGCATTCCTTAGCTGGTTTCAGCAATGCTGCAGCTGGCTTAGCTGTGCGCAAACATTACTTTTCATTTTAAAAAAATTGCATACGTCAGTTATGACATCACAATGGCATTTTGGCTGCCCTACAGTACCATACGTGATAGATATGAATTACAATATCATTCCAAATCATAAAAAATAATGTGCAACTGCTTCCACACATAAAACGTCTTGGTCTGTGTTGGGATTCAAACCATGCATCTATTGCACACTAAGCCAGACTCTAACCACTAAGCTACATCACAAGTGAAGCTTTATGCTTCACATTTCTATTTAGCTCTCACAATCTATTTAAGCTGTGCTGAGCAATGTGCTGTGGTGTTCAAACCCATTGTGCTTTGCTTAAACTTTTTCTTTAAGTGTTAAAAAAATATAACTATTAAATAATACACTGTTATTTTCAGGAGGTTGAGGGTATGTGCGTCAGGGATATAGCCATTCTGGAGTACATCCTAAACTGTCCAGGGCACTTTATAAATTTTTTTTTGTATTTTATTTTCTATTTTGTATTTCAGTGTCTGCGGACACTGAAATACTGCATAATATGAGAGCAAAGCTTTAATATTATGCCACTTTCTCTTTGAAAGTGCCATATAACACTTTCTGAGTGCAGGGAGTGTGTTTAGTGCCCATGCACTTCTTCAACATGCCACTTGTGTTCGTACATGGATCGTGTCCATGTAAGAATACAGCGGCGCTCCCTCATGAATATGTAGGGTGTGCTGCTGCTCTACACGGACACAGAACACTCCATCCAAGAATAGCCTTATTCTTGTACAGAGTGTTCCTGAATCCTGGGTCATGTCTCTCTTTCATTTAATAACAAGATATTGTCCACAGAATTAGAAACCCTTTCCAGAAATGCAGTTGTGATTTAGTAGGTAAAGCAATTTGTGAATTATAACAGCAGCAAACATAACACACATAGTATACACCTCAAAACCTTGTCAAAGAAGTCAGCAAAATAAGAAAATTGATTGCACACACATTTATATATGGCACAGAGCACTTAAAGAACATATATTACATTGCAGTTATGGGATACATACCTCTCAGGCACTTCATAGCAAAAGTCTAAACTTGCTTACCTGATTAGTGCTATAAAGAATTGCATATCTCTTAGTGTTATCAGAAAGTGTGTAGGTAGGCACCTGGCAGCTAAGTAGTAATCTGGGTAGGAAGAGGCTGCTACCTTTTCAGACTTGCTATGCAACATGTTTTTCAGTAAACTGTTAGATTTTTTAAGAGACGTATTTTTGCTTCTGACCAAAAATAAAAAGTTACTGCTGCAGGAATGCAGTTGTCTGTCTTGTTTTAGACCATATTAAGATGTTCAGTTACATATTACAGTTATTACATGTGGAAAAGTTATGAATATGTCTTATATTTTTATAAAATATCAGAACATTTTATATTTCTCATTGTAATGCCCCACCACTTGACCAGTAATCAAGAAGCCTCAATCCTCACCACTGGCACCAGTGGGGACTTACATTGGGAGGATGACAGATACCCACACAGTATTTCCAGATGCAGCTGTGTGCATCAAGTACAATTTCCCTTAAGAGCACACAGAGACCACAGTCAGCAAGGGGCTGGTTTCTCCATCTTTTCTACAGATCCCCAATAAGACTCCCCACTGGCATATCTATAGAGTTGAGATCTCAGCTTAGTGACCAAACCAAGACCTACAGCATTTTCTCTATCCAACCAGTGCTTTATGTCCCTGCCTAAGTAGCTGACACACACACACACACACACACACACACACACACACACACACACACACACACACACTCTTTGAGGTTTGATTTATACACATACACACACCTGGGAAAGGCTTGCACAGGTTTACTAGCTATGCCCCCATTTGCCTAGACAATAAGGTAGTTATCACTGCCACCAGTCACTCCTTATCACCTACTTTAAGGCCCTTAACAAAGGGTGTCTAATTTTACTCTGTAATGTTACTATCAATACAAATGGTAGTTTGACCAAGAGCAAGGCTATGTGGTCCACAATGTCACCAAATAAAAATGCAAGAACTCTCAGAATGTAAATATATCTAGACAGATCAGCCACAATGAAATGTTTAAATATATGTAATAGTAAGTAATAAAAGAACAAGGAAATGCTCAGTATATAATTACAGTGATACCAGAGTTCAAAATCACAGGAAATATTTAAAACAGCATTGCAGAACAGTCTCAATAAATATAGAAAAATAAAGTAATTTAATTTCAGCTATTTTTCAGCTATTTTTCTGAAGTTGTGCCAGTTAACCTCCTCTATTCCAGTTTCCCCTGTTAAAATATATACATTTAAACAGTTACAATAGTGTATGCACATTTCTGTTCTATTCCAGTGGGGTACACTGTAGATACATTTCAAACAGCACTTTGTAAAATACCTCTTCAGCACACATCTGTACAAACCATTTTATATGACATATAACTCTAATGCACTTGTAACGCAAACATCTTATCCAAATCATGTTAATATTAACAAATGGCATATAATTATTTACAAAACTCCAGCTAGCTGGGCTGGCAGTATCTCCTTTTGTCACACTCATGACCTACTTCATCCACATAAATCCGACAGCTAAACTAGTACCATCTCCATGGAAATAAACCTCCATTCTAAGGTCACCAATGTCGGCTGACATGATAGAATTCTTACCTAATACAACATCCACCTTTAGAATAAAGTAGCTCTGTACAGTAGTATATCTCCATGAAAATATTCAAAGCAAAACTTGATGACTGGATGGGTAACATCAACTCATGTCTGGCATTAATACTAATGATATTTTACAAAGAGAAATGTAGTTTATACTTATCCTTAAAGGTGTGATATAGAAGAGCTTCTACATGGTTCTCTGGCCCTATTGTTTCTATAAATCTGTAAACCTATGCATCTCAGTGTACTGTTTCTGAATCCTGCAGAAGCTTTCTACAGACTATATTGTCTTCTCACATGCATGTGTGTGCTGCAGCCATTTCTCAATCCCATTGTTTTCCATTTAAGAGTAGAATATATATATATATATATATATATATACACATATACACACACGCACACACACACATATGATTGTATATTGATTGAGTTAAATCCATTGTGCCTATAACTCATGAGTATAAAAAAAGTATCTAGAAATCATCTCAGCAAAACATTAGTATATATATATATATATATATATATATATATATATATATATATATATATATATATATATATATATTTATATATATATATATATATATATATATATATATATATATATATATGAAATAGATCACCGAAGAAAATAGTTTAATTTTTGATCTGTTGACCAAAATCTCAACAGACATTTAGATATTTGTTTATTTATTAGCAGTTTACTGGGATAGGCAATCTGGGCATAAATTGCCCCTTCTCAGCAGTGGCCTGGAGCAAAAAGCTGCATATTTAAATACATATACCAAAGGTACAAAAACCAATAAAAATTGTTTGGTTATTATAACTCAGGATCCAAGAACAATGAAAACACTAATAAGAAAATTAAAATCCACAAATAAAAAGTGGTTACAAAAGGTTATGCACTTTCATCAAGAGACATCATCAGAACCATTGAATAACCATGTGTAACAATCCAACAAATAAAAACACATAGTGCAGATCCACATATCTCAAAAACTACCAATACAATTATTAGTCTAGTTCAATGACTTTTGATAGGTTTATTTAACAACTGTTCATTAGTTTCATTAATTCTATTGGTAGTTTTTGGAGGTGTGGATCTGCACTATGTGTTTTTATTTGCTGGATTATTACACAGTTATTCAATGGTTTTGATGATGTCTCTTGACAAAAGCACTTAACCTTTTATAACTATTTTTTCTTCGTGGATTTCAATTTTGTTATTAAAGTGTTTTTGTCGTGCTTGGTTCCTGAGTCATAACATCTGGATGCTGTTTATTGGTTATTCAGCTTCTTTACGTTCCAGTACCAGTGGATTGCATGTTTCTTGGTTAAATGTTTAAAAAGCAGATAAGAAAAAAAATACAATAACTTTAAGCAATTAATGGAATGAATGCAAATAGAACACACACTAAAACATAAAACATTTTTTTCAAAAGAAATAGAACACATCAACAGATTAAAAAAATTAGTAATGAATAATACAGCAATGGTTCAAAACAAAGAAACTGAAGGAAAGAAAAAAGAAAGTAATTTGTGAGAGCAAGCTTTTAAAAACTGAGGACTGAGAAAAAGGTATTTACATAGCGTGTTGGTGGAATTGATACATGTATAGCCTTATGCAGGAGGAGAGAAGTAAGGAGAGATGTTTAAGTGGCAAAATCAGTTAAATTGATAGAGGGTCCAGAAAAGAGAGTGGTTAGATCATGTACTGGATTTGGTACAGATTGAAACAGATGATTAGTAGATTTGCTGAGGGAGTTGAAGGTTGGAAAAGGATGAACAAGAGAATATAGGGTTATTGCAACAAGGAAAGGCCATGGAATGCCAGTATATGGTTTGTGGCTGGACAGAGGGAGATACAGAAGGGATGTGATTTGAAGGGGATGAAAGAAGACAGAGGAAAATCAATGTAGCGAGCCAAAAAATGCTGAAAGGGAATAGTAAGATGTAATAAAAATAAGTGGAGGATATGAAGGGAAGGGTAGAATGTGGTAAGAAAACAATTAAGGAAAATAAGTGGTTTAGGAATGTAAGATACTAGCGACACAGGCTGTAGATATAGCATGTCAGTACAGTGTCCTTATATATGGTGATGGATAGCATAGGTTAAAATACCCTGTGTGGATGGATAGGAAACTTTCATGTAGACAGTAGCTGAGCAGTAACACAGCCTTGTGTTTATCGGGGGCACTGTTTTAACTAAGACTTGAAAAATTTCATGTGTGGTCTTTGCTTAATAGCAAGTAGGATGGAGTTATAGATTTTACAGACGTAGGAAGAATACAGAGAGTAACCAGCAGACAGGTTTGCTTTAGTTATTAGTACTTTTTTATCCACTGAGTTAAGAGACCTGTTCGGTGAGTAGTGTTGAAGATATGAGTTAGTCTAGGGCATTTTTTTTTCAGATTTATAAATAAGGTTATGCATGGTAAGCAACTGAAATAGAATCAGGGAGTAAGACAGTTCTAAACACTGTAGGTGTTTTAATGCTATACAGTAATGAGATCTCTATGTCACATTAGCAGCAACGATGGCTATTTTGTTGTATCATTGCTCAAAGACATTGACCTGGGTTACCGGAAGATTCATGAGAACAGTGTCTGCACAGAGGATAGCTAAAAGGAGGAAAGTTGGATACATTCGTTTTCTAGGATTGTCTGTTAGGTAAGATTTTATCTGATAGAGGGTGCCAATTTTTACATGAAAATTGTATTACATCTTTTACATGGTGGTCAAATTTCAAGTTGTCATCAGTTATTACACCTAGTAGCTTAATACGGGTTAATAATTGTGTTTTAAGTTGTTTATGGACATTACAGGAAAGGGGGATTTCTGGGTACAGATTTGTTTAGGGTGAATAGGATGACCTTGGATTTTTGTTGGTGTTTAGAAGAAGTTGTGAATCAGATAGCCATATTTCAATAGAGATAAAGGAATCCTGAGCTAGTTGTTGCGGTGAGTCTATTTTTAAGCAGCACACATCAGAGTGGAATCATCTGCATATTACATGACTTTTGCATATTTGTTTACTGAGTGGAGGTAATTTACAAATAAGATGAATAAGAGAGGGCCTAGAATAGAGCCCTAAAGGACTCCATCTGATATGAGAAGGAAAAAGGAGATGTTATTTTGCCATTCAACAGCTTGTTGTCTGCAGGACATGAAGCTGTAAAATAGGGTCTATATTAGAACATCAAAGTATTGCTACTTCGAATGTTCTAATATCGAACTCTTTGCATCGAACGCTGAAAATAACGAAGCTGCAGACTATCGAATATTTTCCTAGGGAAAGTATTCAGTGGGCCGTTTCTACAGCTTCGCTATTTCCTCGACTGTGGAGCGAAGGTTACGGACCGGGTTAAGGTAAGTGTGTGAACAAAGGTGAGTGTGTGATAGGGACCTTAGGGTTAGGGAGCAGGAAAGGTGAGAGTGCGATAGGGACTTTAGGGTTAGGGAGCGGGTAAGGTGAGTGTGTGATAGGAACTTTAGGGTTAGGGAGCGGGTAAGGTGAGTGTGCAGTAGTTACAGACCTTAGGGTTAGGATTGGGTTAAGGTTAAGTGAATAGCTAGTAGTGTATGTATGGTTTAGTGTAGGGTTTTGTGAAGTGTATGTATGTGGATTATATATTTTGGTGTGCTTGTGTTGTGTGTATATTTGTTGGAACACCAAATGTTTTCCCTGGGAAAAAATTTGCTGTTCTGAGTGTTCGATGTTACGGTGTTTCAAGTGAAATTGTTCGATATTAGAACATTCGATGTAGTAATACTTCGATGTTCTGATATAGACCCATCAAACACTGTCAAACCTAGTGAGTACTGGTGTAAATGCACCTAGGGAGGACATTTTTGCAGCAGTGTTATCTGCAAAATGGTGTCAAAAGCCTTTTATAGGTATAGGAAGACTGCAGAGATCAGATTTTACTCATTATTGTTTGATTTATAGTGGACATGAAATTAAGTAGAGCCATAGTAGTGCTGTGATTAGGATGGAAATGGTGCCATGTTGGAGATAGATTATTGACTGAAATAAACTAATGTAATTGTGTATGGCTACATTTCTCAAGGTCTTTTGAGAGTGGGGTTAGAACAGCTACTGGCCTATAGTTAGTAAGAGCTGTGGAAGTGAAATTGCTGAAAAGTAGAGAACGCATGTATCTTTTTTGTCCTGTGTAGTTTTAGAATGTTGCATCCAGGAAGTATTTTTTTTTTTTACTTTTATATTTTCCTTTAACCAGCTTTCAGTAGTTACAATGACATCTGGTGAGTGGTGTGCTATCCAGACATGAATAGCACACCACTCAACAGACGTGCTATCCCAGCATGAAAGTTTATTTGCAATGCATCTTAAATGTATCTTAAAATTATGTAGGCTGGATGATTAACTTTCGTAGCTAGGCTGAGGGGAGCAAGAATGTATGATAGAAAATAGTGAACAGTAAAAACAGATGCTTCACATCAACAGAACAGCTCCTTTTGCAGTTCCACAGCCATACATAAATCAAAACATCTTCTTCTTCTTACACAAAGACAGGGAAAAATCCAACTTCTTTCATCTGTAAAGGTTCAACTCCCTTCGATCATTGGGTTACCCAAAAGACTGCCTTGGATCTTCCTTCTGTTACATTTAACTCTTTCGATAGTCCTCACTGGAACTTCTTGAGAGCAAAACGTTATAAATGTACTCTACATCAGGGAATTGGCTTTAAATATTCGTATTTGTAACTGTCTTTCATTAACTCACCCTCCTTGCATATTTCTGTGTTATTGCCCTTAAAGGAACCATCCACAACTATGCCACTTGAACCTTGTAAGCTGGCACATTTTTAACCGATCACTACAGCTATGATATATGACCTTCTCAAAGTTTGGAATCAGCAGTTCATCCCTCAGCACAGGGGTTGTACACCTGGCACAACCCAGCTGCATGCAGGTGACTGCAAACTGGCCAATACACAATCTTGAAGCTGAAAAGGTTTTTGAGTCAGTGCCCATTGTGATAGCACTCAGCTGATGTCCTTATTTAAGGATAGCCATAGAAGGAGGACATGGTCTGCAATCAAGATAATCATGCTCCTCAACAGGTAAAATTATAGGGTGGAAAGAGCCCACTCAATGGTTAACTAGTATCTTTCTATAACTGTGTGGAGACTTTCAGTGTTACTAAGCTTTATACTAATATAACAGATGGGATATTCCTCACCATGTGCAACCTGAGACAAAACTTTACCTGTGCCTACCAGTAGGACATCTGCATGTATTAATAATTGTTTCAAAAGTTAGTATGGGTTTTAAACATCACATTTTCTTTAACTGCCACAGACTTGTTTTATTGCATTTGTCCACTTTACCATTAGTGCAGCCTTATCTTTAGTTTGTCGCAGTTTCATACATTCATAGATATATAGTAGACTAATGACCTCCGGGGCCTATATAAGCCCAGCCACTCAACCCAACCCAAATGTGTCCCTGTGTAGCATGGATGTTTAGGAGGGGGTATATTAGGAAGTGTCTAAAGGTTATATGGGGGATTTTGTTAGTTTGGGCATATTTATTGCTTGCCTGTACCTCTACCTATTAGAAACATAGGGTCCAAACCCTGAGTGAATTTCCCGTTTCCCATCCATTGCTCAAAGTTACACTTAAATAGGATTAAGGATGGACTGTGCTTCATATGGATGGAGACCTTGTCCGACACACATCTGTCTTGCCAACATGTCCTATTTATGTTGAAAGCAAAATTGAAATCCTTGAATCTAGTTGTTCTGATGCTGTTCAATATATGGATGTGCAAAATGTTCATCAGAGCTGGATCTGTGGATGCCTTGTATGTCAGGCATAGATTGCTCTTTAGTAACCTGTAGGAGACTGAGTACTGAGATAGGGTTTTAAGGTGATCAGTATAGGACAGAGTGTTTATATCCTGGATTATCTTGGTAAGGAACCTTTGTGACTGTTCCAGCTGCTTGATAAGGGATGAATAAAAGGACATTATAAATTCCTTGGACTTGGATGCTATGCCCTTACTTATAACTTTTCTTGCTACCTTGGCCACATATTGGTCAAGGCCAGAATACTGTCTACATGTGTTCCCAGATCCCTGACTACTGGGTAAACTCTTAGGGGGTGTCTTATCAATGGAGTAATTAGCATGGCTGGTCATTTTCCCAAAAGGTAGCATAATGCATTTTTTGGCATTTAGTTTTAATCAATGACTTTGGCAGCAGTCATTTGTCTGTATTAGACTCTCTTGCAAGATATTTGTGTCATGTGAGGAATCTATGATAGCTCCCAATTTGCAGTCATCTGAGAAGTGGGTCAGCCAAAGGCCATTGGCATGAGCGTTTACCTACAAGAAATGCATGTCAAATAGGAGAGGTCTTAGCAGAGAACCCTAAGGTACTCTGCTGTTGAATGGTATCATAGTAGAGGTGGTCTCATCAATCTTGATTTCCTGTGTCCTAGCAGTGAGCTGACTGGTAATACAGCAAGTTATATAAGAGTTTATGCCTAGTTCAGTGGGTTTGTCAACTATACCCAAGTGGGGTATTGTACTGAACACCTTAGCAAGGTCCAGGTAGGCAGTATGTACAGTTTTCCCCTCATCAATTGCCTTGGAGACTTTCTCAAGGAAGTCAACCAGTTTTAGTAGGTATGACCTTTCCTTGACAAAGCCAAACTGGGTTGAGTCCAGTGTCTTAAGATCACATTTGTCTTTTTTGATTATTTTCATGATAATGCATTCCATGGCATTGCATATTTGATTAGTCAGACTAATGGGTCAGTAGTTTCTGGGGTTGGTTGATGGTCCACCTTGTAAAGTGGGATAATCATTGCTGTCTTCATTTACTTGGTAGAAAGCCTGTTTTGAGGATATAGTTGAAATCTGACTCAAGTGGTCCTGAAGCTGTCATCCTGAGATAGGACCTGCACCTTGATAATAGTGGGGGGGGGGATGCTAATAGGCTTTTCATTGTGGAGGCAGGGAGGGAGTGTAGGGTGAAGTTTGAGATGAATTTGTCAGCCAGAAGATTTCCTAAGTCATTCTGATCAATGAAAGTGGCACAACTGACCACCAGTTTGGCACACTGCTGAGTGCTGCCTTTGAGGTTACAGACATAGCTGTAGAAGGTCTTCTGGTTGTCTTTAGCCTGTGAGGCTATTTTGGCCTTGTAATTTACCTTTTTGGACTTAATTAGTCCTCATAGCTTCCTGTTTAGTTTAATTAGAGTGCCCTTATCATTTGGGAGTTGCTCTTCTTGATTTTAGTCATGACTTTTTTCACTTTGATATAGAACCTATTAAGGTTAAAATTCTAGCAGAATGGTTTGTTTTTAGAGTTTGTTTTGGGCTTCCTTCTGATAGGTATAGCAGCCTGTATATGGCCATTTACATGGTTGTACAGGGTCTCTGTGAACAATTCCAGGGTAAGGAAGGGCACTGGATTTTGATAAACTATCGCTTAATAGATGTAGTTTACTTTGGAATAGTTCCTAACTATTACAAGGTTTGCTGGGCTTACTGCAATGGTTTTTATTTCAAAATAGAAAGCTTTGTGATCCTTTCTCAACAGTGAGGATGTGACACTGGGAGGATGTGCAGTGCTCTCCCATATTAGTAAGTATTAGGTCCTGTATGTTTGAACTTCTGGTGAGTGTGTGCACTTTCTTGTCAAGGGTATTTGTGTTAATAAAGTCCAGGAATCATTGTGCTTAAGGGTTTGAGGCAGTGCATGTTTCCCAGTCTATAGAGGGGTAGTTAAAGTCTCCCATGAATAATGTATTTTGTTTAATGTTAAGTGTCTCCAGTAGGCCAAGGCACAAGCCATAGAATTCTTTGGACATAGATGGTGAACTAATATCTTGCTAGGATGAGATATGGGACTTTGTCAATGGTGATTTGCACATGGATAAACTCCAGTTTAATCAGCCTAGATGCATACTTACTGCTTATCTATACCATGACTCATCTACTTTTTGTCCCTTTCTGTGCAGCTAGTGTTCTAAATTTGTGGAAGGCACTGAAGCCTTACACTGCTGGAGTACGTTCTGCAAATTTAAACCATGTCCCAGTAATGGCACAGAAGTCTACATTCTCCAGAGTAAGGGGAGCTTATATGGTTTGGATTTTATTGTTTAGAATCCTACCACTGAACAGTAAAACCTTTAGGTTTCTTTGGGTTTTATTTGCTATATCAGTAGGTTTGTTAATTTGGCATTGCCTAAAAAAAGCTCTATGGGTTGCATAAAGTTTTAGCCAATATTTGGAAGCCTGCAGGGGAACATCTGGAGGCCGTCCTTTGCAAAGTAACATTGCTTGTTAACCATGTCTTCCCAAGCTAACAAATATTGATATCTCCCATGGAAAGACACCAGAAGTGAAGCCAGGAATTGAAATCAATCATCATTTGTTCATACTGTGGCATAATGTTTGATATAGGTAGAATGCTGCTCATTGCAAGGCACACACCTGCCAGAGACACGTACTCAGAGAGGTCAATAATATCTGTCTTCATATAGTCAAGGGAGACATTTCTCAGATCATTAACATCAAAAGGGACTATGATACAGCCATACTGGTATCTATGGGGTAGTAATTTGAGTGCATGCATAACTTGGTGGATCATGGATCCAGATAAGGAACTAATCATTATCTTCACCTTGTTCAGTCAGGTGAGTGAGGCATCTGTGTGTTGTACAGTGGAATCCCCTATGACAAGAGTCCTGATAATGTGTTTGCCTTACAACAGGCTTTGCTCTTGGGGACCACTTTGTGTAGGCATGTGTGTAATGTTTGGAGTTGATCTTGGTGAGTGCTTTAGAGTTTGCTTAAAATAGGTATTACCATTGATAGGCTTAGGATGTCTTTGAGGTTTGGGAAGATTGCCTTTTAGTTTTTCAGCGTTGGTCGGTCTAAGTGTGTGGTGGACACTATGTGTGATGGATATGTGTTTTTGACAATCGTGTTTTTATGGAAGACTTTTGTCTCCAGTGAAATTGTATATGCACATCTATCACATACTTTGCTTCTTTAAAGATTTCATGGCTGTCTATGAACATGAGAAAATTTCTACATTTACTCAAGATGTCCATATCTACCAAGCTGGCTATGGTGACCTTTGCAAGTCACATACCTATGTAGTCCAGACCTGAATTTGGGCAGGCTGTTGCAGGTTATAGACTGGGTTATTCAGGAATCCTTGGGTGTTCTCTGGGGTTTGACTCCACACTAGGTTTGATTGTGCTAAGATTGTGATAGTAGTTCTGTTTAACATACAAACTAGCTGCTCTAAGCTTGTCTCCATGCATTGGCTTTGCTTTAGCCACACTAATTTACAGGTTTCCATTCTAAAGGGAATGTTTTGATAAAATGTACTCAAGAGCAGTACTGGTTTGCTGGGCGAGTACTTAGTATTATGGATATATGGAAAAAGATTGGAGGGAAAAGTACTTGTACTTAAATTGCTTCCACAACAGACAATAGCAATGAAAGAGGGCAGGGGGGACTTTGGAGGTCAAATTAACATAAAGGGTGGAAGTCAGAAACACAGTTTTTTAAAACCACAATAGGAAAAGGGTGGAAGGGAAGGGTTGGGGAAATATTCATGCAGCAAGACACAGACTCCCTAGAGAGGAATCCAAGCAAATAAAGCCAATATTGAAATCTAGTCCTATGATGAGAATTTCAGAAACTTTAGTTTAATGTTTCAGTGGGGGCTGGGGAAAATATTAAAGCAGGAATATACACTTCCTAGAGAGGAATCCAAGCAAATAAAGCCAATATTGAAACCCTAATCCTATGGTAAGAATTTCAGAAACTTTAGTTTAATTTCTCAGTGGGGACTGTGACAGACACAAAGAACAGGGGGGGAAAGTAGCAAAGTAAATAGAAAGGCACTGGAATGTAACTTTAAGCAGGTAAATGATAAGCAGAATATAAGACTCTAGCAGCAAAACTGGAATATGAGCAGCTGTAAAAGTACTGAAACAAGAATCCTGGAGCAGAATTCACTAAACTACCACTACTACAATCCCACCACAAACTAAGGCACCAGACTATGCAGTAATTTACCAGTACCACTGTTTATGGAAAAGATGCTGTAATAATTGACTAAATGAGGCTCAAATCTGGCAGTAGCTTAGAGTTCTACCACAACTGTGAATGAAACTACAAGATTAAGGTCCTAGACATGGAGACAAAATACAAACAGCTTTTATGAGTAATTCTATTTACTGAGATAGAAGTGCAGTATAATGTATACATTATATTAAAATATTGCAGTAATATCCATCTTCCCACAACTTCAAATAAAGAAACAAGGCTAAGGTCCCAGAACAAACTGGAAAAAAATGCAAACAAAAAAAAAAGCAGAAATGTAAAAAAAGTATCACCACATATTTAAGTGGAATTTAAATAAAAGTTTTTTTTCTTCCTTTTTGATGAAATGCTTTTTTCCTTAAACTTCCAGGCTTTGTATACCTCTCAGAATCTTGAATAAAAGACCCCAGGTGGGTGTAGCTCTGTGCTAAATATAGCAGACTTGTTAGAGAGTCAAGTTAGTCAGGTTGAAAGGAATAGTGGCGTAATCAGGAACAAATATCTCTTAATAGCTGGCCAGGCCCAAAAAAGTTTCCATTTGTTTCTTTAGTAGTTGGTGTGAGCTCATTTTGCAATGCATCCACATTTTTAGCTGTTAGTTTCATAAGAATAATTGACTTCTGTCATGCCTAACTTTCATTTAGCTAAATTAGAAATCAGTCCACCTTAATACTACAAAAAAGTTTAAACCTACCCATACTTTGGAACTTTGGGGCAGATGTCTCTCCAAATCATCAGAGATTATTATAGGTTTATCTAGGTAGGCTGCTGCATATCTGATGTAAGGTATATGGATTTTATCCATCAACGTCTGGAACATTGTAGGGGCTTCATGGAAGCTAAAAGGAAAGAATATATACTAGAGTGAGTCATGTATAGAAATGTCATATTTTTCTTAATTTCTAGGGACAGAGAGATTTGCCATACCAGGAGTATTGCTCAAAGCAGATATAATAGTGATAAGTGAGTTAAGGAAAATGATGGTTAAAATGCAAATCTCTCCTGGGTATTGCTAAGTGTAAA